>NW_006408530.1:7515259-7527071 GCF_000296735.1 Chrysochloris asiatica | reverse complement strand
ATACCGATATCTATAGATATATTATATATATATATTATTTCTGAATGATTCCCAGTAATTTGATATAGACTCTTAACCGATATTTTATTTCTACTTAGAAATAACTTAGAAGTTATTTACACATATACATCATCTGTGCTACCGTAATGCTTACCAACTCATTTCAATAGATTTAAATACAGTAAGTCTTCAGGACATGACAAATTTGTTGAAAACTGCTCTCCCAATTTGCTTTATGGAGGAGAAAACATAAAGAAAAGAGACAGACTGTACCTCACTGGCAATTTCTCTGGAGGCTTTCGCATGCTTGATTTCAATAGCATCTGCTCTGATGTCATAGGCTTTCTGCTTGGTCTCATCCCAATCTTTTTGGTATCGTTTCTATGGAGGGAAAAAGACAGGTTTGCATATCAGAATTAAAAACAATTGAATATATGTAAAGGATTCATAATATAAATCATAAGCCTCAAGGTAAATGAAAGCAGTATTAGAAAAACCATTTAATTTTGGAGGGTTTTTAATTTTTTTGGTTGGTTGGGTGTTTGCTTTGCAGAGCTCAGGATACTTCTGATGAAAAATTTAGAACGAAACAACTAAATTTATTAATGTTTGACTCTTTGTGCTCATTGAAATATGATATTTATCTCAAAATGTTGCACCATGCGGTACATGGAAACTAGGGATCAACTGCGAAGTTAGAGCATTATTATTACTATTATTATTTACTGTGCTTTAAGTGAAAGCTTACAGAGCAAGTTTGTTTCCCACTTGTTAGTGCATAAAGTGCTCCATGACATTGGTTGCATTTCCCTCAATGAATCAGAACTCTTCCCAGTTTCACCCTTGGTTCCAAGTTTTGTTTTTGTCTAGATTATTTACCCTTTTCTGCTTTCTCATCTTTGCTTTTGGGCAAATGTTGTCCCTCTGATCTTATATAATGGATTGTTTCAAGGAACATGTTCCTCTTGGGTATTACGGTTTATTTTATGAGCCTATAGGAGTCCTGGTGTGGCGCTGGAGGGTAAGCACTGGACCACAGATCAGTTTGAAATGCAAGATTGGCATTTCAAACTCCCCAGCCACTCCTTGGAGACTGTATATAAGGTTGTTATGAGTCAGAACCAACTCAATGGCACTTAGCAACAATTATTTTATGAGACCCAGTGATGCTATGGAGTAAGTATTGGACTGATAAATGAAAGATGAGTGCTTCAAACCCACCAGCTGCTCTATGGGAGAAAGATGAGGCTCTCTGCTCTTGTACAGACTTCCAGTTTTAGAAATCCTATGTGAGTCTTAGGGTCACTGTGAGTCAGTCAGAAGTGACTATGTCTGTGGATTTGATTTGGTTTGGTCTATGCTTTGGCTGAAAAGTGTCTCTGGGAATGGCTTCAGTTCTGTCTAGGTTGGAAATATGTTTAAGAACCATAGACTCAAGTGTTCCTCCGGTCTCTATCAGACTTTCTGTGAATTTGGTTTTGTTCTCATTTTCTTCCTTCTCTGTCTAGGAGAAGGTAGAGAACTTTTCATTAAGATGCCATTGATAAGGTCTTTCCTTAATTTCTTTCTGACTTTCTAGAGATCTCTGCTAAAAGGATGTGATGAAAATATAATATATATGTTGCTCTTTGGATGTAATTAGAATTTGGTGTTTGGGAATTCTTATGGTCTTGAAATATCAAGCAAGTAGGTCCTGGATCTATAAAAAATGCCTAAAGGACAATATACACTGCTATGCCTTAGATTTTTTAGTGCAATGGGCATTTGGCTAGTGATTTCCTTGCTCCCGATTTAATTACAGTTAAACTGAGATATAGACATAGAATGCTGTTATTGTTGTAAAGTGCCATTGAGTCCGTTCTGACTCTCAGCAATCCTGTAGAGAGGGTTTCTGAGGCTTTAAATGTTTGAGGGAGGCATACAAGACCATAGTTTCAATTTTTCAAAAATTTTAAATAATTTTTGAATTTTAAAAAGATGACATGAATAGCATTCAAGTATTCCACCTCCTACAGTTTAGTTACCCAGCTTTGCATCTAAAAGAGAGTTAAAAAGAGAAATTTCTGTCCACATTGTATTGGAAATGGCAACTAAAGAGAAAATGTTTAGCACCAAAAACCATAAATATTTTTAAGGCATGTAAGCTGTCCATTGTTATTACACATGCCATAAACTGACAGACATTGTCCCATAAAGGGATTTACGCTTCATGTCGACGCTCCTTACATTGCTGATTTGCAAGGCATTGATTTGGGCCTGCAACATGGTCGGCGTGTCAGAAGGGATGCTGATGTTGGTCTTATCTTTATTCCAGGCATCTTGATACAGCTTCTGTTGAGAGAAGAGAGATATTATTTTAATACAATGATAAAGAACGGGTATCTGAAAGATTAAGTCTTACCAACTATTTAATTTGAAAAAAAAGTTTTTATATGCATTATACTATTTAATATGTAACATTATGCTATCTGTTTTAGTATAGTATACAGAGGGTTACCATGAGGGGAATTGACTTGACAGCAACTAATAATAGGAGCTAAATAAATTTTTATTTCCATGAATTGCAATGAAGTGACATTTTTCATTCTTGTGCTTGACAGTATATGTGTGTGGTAGGGGAAAGACACATTGGCATTTGCTAGATTTCAAATTTGCATGCTCTTTCATTAAGCTAGTCAAGAGATTCTTAAGAGTTGCTGCTATCATAGTTGTTTCAAAAGGAACAGCCTATGTGCTTGCTGTGTTTGGGTGGCATCATCTGGAAACAGAGTCTAATCAAAGTAAATCTTGGTAGTAAGATGATTCTTACCCCACTCATTTGCAGAGAATTGGCTTTTGCTAGGACAACATCTGGGGTGTCAACAATGCAAGTGAATTTCAAGGCTTCTGGTCGTATTCTATAGAGTCTTTCATTCACAAGGTCCTGAGCATTCCTCACTCTTGTCATTTCTACCGAGCCTTCCGGTATCCAACCAATGCCACGCAGCCACTCCAGGTCAGCTTTATACACATTCTACAAAGAGGCAGGACACAAAATTTGTTCCAACTCTTAGACATGCCATTCTTTGATTGCAAAAATAAAATACACAGGGTTTAGGGGCTTATAGAAGTGCTGGTGTGACAGTATAGTATGAGCAGTGGACTGGAAGGTTGGTTTGGACCGAAAGGTCAGCAGTTCAAACTCACCAGCTGCTCCTCGGGAACCTATACTGGGCTACTATGAGTCAAAACTGACTTGAGTGCTTGTAATAACAACAGGGGCTTATAAACAGGAGATAATGGTTCAAAAAAAAAAACAAGATCTGAGATTTTATATACGTTGGTTTTAATTTGATGACTGAAGTCATTAAAAAAATCATAATTATTCAAACTATCAATAAATAATAATAAAAGGCAATAATATT
Source organism: Chrysochloris asiatica (assembly GCF_000296735.1). Lineage (NCBI taxonomy): Eukaryota > Metazoa > Chordata > Mammalia > Afrosoricida > Chrysochloridae > Chrysochloris > Chrysochloris asiatica. The sequence goes on along the minus strand of NW_006408530.1, from coordinate 7,523,667 downwards.
GAATTCTATAATAACAGGTTGATATTTTAAAAATTACATAAGTGAAAGATTAGAAAAGAAAAAAATTATTTAATATAATCTCATTGTAATTCTGTAATTATTGATTCCATGATATACTATTTAATATTCTGGATCCAGTACAACAGTGGCAGTTATTCTTTAAAAAATCAGATGGTTTATGTTTGTCTGAAAAGTATTTTCCTTTTCAGAAGTTATAAATAAAATGAAGAAAATAGTCTGTAATCTAGGTCTGGAATGAAAAAGCATGCTCAAAGAAGGTTCTTCATCTATTGTTTGCCTTCTATGACATAAGCCCCAAATATAGGTTTTATGTTAGACAATATGAATCCCCATGGGATTATGCAATGCACAATCTATAGACCTAACCATAGAGGCACTGATTGGACAATGAACACATTAATGTCCTCCCATTCCACCCATCCCAAAGTCCAAATACTGAAACTGTTACATACATTACTCTGTAGTTCATAGGCCTTCTTTGCTTGGATAATGTCATTTTGATCAGGTAGACATGTCCAGTTGTGCAGGTAATTGCGATAATCAATGTCACTGACCAGAGTCTGGCATTTCTTGGCCAGCAAGATGCCTAACATATCCACTGGGCTACTGAACTTGGTCTTCCACTTCTGGAACTCCTTCTTGTACTCCCTTTCACTTTGAATCTTCCCGGCATGTATGGCACACATAATCCTGGGGTCATCTTCAACACTCTGGGCTCCAATGTGGTGGCCCTTCTGTTTCTCATATGCTTCCTTGTATTTGTACTAAAATGCCAGAAATCCAGTTTTAGAAATCAGTTCTAGGGTCATGCACATGTGGACAATCACAAACAATAAGAGAGCCCACAAATACATGGATGAGAATTTCAAATCACAAACATTCTAGCAACTCTAAGCAATTTAAAACTATCATAAAAATACATGTAGTGCAACTCTGTATCTTCACTGGTGGAAGTTATTACTGTGACAAGTCTAAGTACAATTGAAGAATGGAGTTTTCTTCTCTGTGACAACAAAGGAAAGGACTTAGAAGGTGGGAAGTAGGACTGGAGCAACAGATGGGGAGCAATTAATTAGGAAGCATGGTCCACCAGCATGGGTATGGGTTGTCTAGCACTGTGGGGACCAAGAGGAGTTACATGAAAGTACTCACATCACTGGCGATGTCCCTCGAGGCCTTGGCACTTTTGATGGAAATGGCATCGGCTCTCAGATCGTAGTCTTTCATCTTTGATTCATCCCACCCCTTAGTATAAAGTTTCTAGGTAGAAGATAACACACAACAGAAATAAAAGAGTTTCAGAAAGCTAAATTAGCCAATTTCCAAAAGGGGACTGGCAAGGTGGAAAATGAATTTCAGTTATTCCTCAAAAGGACTGGACCACAGTGAGGAAAGCTCTTACTTGACTGATATTGACGGAATTGCTCTTGGCCAGCATGATTTCAGGAGTGTCTGGCATCACGTGGATAGAGGCTTTGTCAGCATCCCAGGCTTCTGTATATAAGTGCTGCAGAAGGGGAAAAAGCCTTTGTTAAAACCAATAATTTTACACTCATCATCAACTCTAACTCAGCACAAAGCTCTACATTTAACTGTAAAATAGCTTTTTTTCTAGACTATCTGAAGGTGCAGAAAGCAAAAAGGTGGTGAGAATAATACAAGGAAGTATTTTAAAAGCTGTGCAGCAGTTTCAGAGATAATGTGAAGCTGTACAGCAGTCTCCATCATTGGTTCATCCCATGCAATCAATTTCTAGCTTAAAAAAGGATAAATTCCATTATAAAACTATGCTATAATCCAAATCAATCACAAGAAACTCCAACTCTAAGCTGTGTGATCTTGAGAAAGTTATTTACTCTGTATTTTTTTCATCTCGATCAGGGGGATATTCATTTCTTTTTAATGGGGTACTTTTTGAAAATTAACCAAACAATAATGTTTATAAAGAGTCCTGGTTTAGTGCTGTAGGATAATCACTGAATTGCTAACTACAAGGTCTATGGTTCAAACCCACCACCCACTCCTTGCACTTCACAACAACTACAACAACAAGGCATACAAGATACCTGAGTCATAGTGTTGTTTTTAGATGCCATAGAGTTGATTGCAACTCATAGTTGTTGTTGCTAAGTGCCATTGAGTCAATTCCAATTCATAGTGATCTGGTACAGAGTTTCCGAGCTATAAATCTTTACGGGAGCAGAAAGCCTTGTCTTTTTTCTGTGGAACTGCTGGTAGTTTTGAACTGCTGACTATGAGGTTAGCAGCCTGATTTGTAACCACTATGCTACCAGAGCGAGCTCCTAGTAGGCAACTCATAGTAGGCACTACAAAATTCTATGTGTTTCCTAATATTGTTCTCATTGTTGTTGATGATGGGTGGGTCATAATATAGAGTTTTTGGAGTTGTATATCCTAACTCTGCAGCTTGCTATCTGAGATCAAATTCATATTTTGCATTGAGCACTTAATTCCACTACACAAATGTTTGGAAGACTTCCTGACAGGTATGAAATGATTAGTTAAGTTCTATTCAGTTTTGAAATATCCAAAATAAGTGCCTAATTCCTGAATAAGAATTAGCCCCGTCTTAATAAACAAAGTGATAGAACTCGGGAGGAGAGAAGTGATCGATTATCCTGTGTGATAGAACCAAATTCATCAATAGCAGCTCGCTTTCAAGAGTGAATTTCAGCAATCTAAGGCAGGAGAGTATTCAAGCAACTGATTTGAGTTTTGTATTAGCATTGCTGTGAAATTCTGATGCCAGAATGAAATGCTAAATGACTATATATTCCTTCCTGGATAGATAAAAGACTCCAACAGCTTGAGCCTGCTCTGCATGAAAGAAAGTACAAGAAAGGAACAAGGTAATGTATTGGTGGATGGCTGCAGGTCGTTACTCAGATGGCATGTATCTTACTCAAAATAGTTATTCCAAGCTATATTTCTGCCTGAACATGGAGAATTAGGAGACAATGGGATTGAGAAGAGCATGTAGTGCCAATCAGAACTCAAGCAGATGCTCTTTTGAAGGCTGACATGAGAATGTTGTTATCATTTCTGTTAAGTGCCATAAAGCCATTCCAAGTCATAGCAATTGTATATAGGGTTTTGGAGGAACAGTTGGTGTTTTTGAATTAACTTTTTGCTGGTTAGCAGACTGGTGCTTATCCTACAGTGCTATACCATAATGCCAGCATGAGAATAAACCCCATTAGGTCTCTTCTATAGGAACCTTTTGCTAAGCATTGAGCTGCTAAAAGAAAAGTTGGTAGTTTGTATCCACCAGCCACTCCATGAGCAAAAGATGAAGCTATCTGCTTCCCTAAAGATTTACAACCTTGAAAACCCTATAGAGTGGTTATGAGTTAGAATTGACTCAACATGAATGACTTTTCAGGACATTTTCCACTCTGACAACCACGTCCCAGGAAAGTATGACTCAGGCAACGTAAAACAGCTGGCGACTCACCTTGCTCATTGTCAAGGCATTGTTCTTTGCCAGGACAATTTCTGGAGTGTCTGTAATGCATGTGAATTTGAGTTGGTCTGCAGGCTGGCGATACTTCCTTTCACTCAGGATTTCTCCAGCTCTTTTCACATTCTCAACCACTACAGAGCCAAGGGGAACCCATCCGATGCCTTTCAGCCACTCAAGATCAGCCTTGTAAATAGCCTAAAAGTGAAATGATGTCAAATAGTTTTAGAAATTACCTAGATGGGCTGGTACCTGATCTTGATTGAACATATACAGACAAGCTAATTCTGAATTTCACTTGTGGAAATTTCTGGGCTTGCTTTATTTTAGTTTAGCATAGGTAGTCTCATGCCTAAACATAGCCAATAGTTGCTGTTTTCAAAACCAATAAAACATGCTAAACATATACCATTTCAGCAATACCTAATCATCTTAAGGAAAGTACAACCTGCCTCCTGAAACAAAGTGTTCATTCTCTAGAGTTGATTGTACACATCTTGATGGGTAGATTTAGCATTAAGGTTGAATTAATTTGGTTCCGTTATTGGGCAATGGCTTTCAAGCCAATTATGTGACATAATGAAGGGTTGGATGCTAGTAGCTGACCACAGCTGAATTAATGTCTTTTAATGGGAAAGTGCTTTGAAAAATGATGTAATTTTCCATGTGATTCTATTTTGACATGCTTCTGACCAGTGGAATCAGAATGGGAGATCAGGGGTGCAGAATGCATTGGGTGACACTATCGGAGGAGGTAACACAATGATGGCGGTCTATAAAATTTATGTACAATGTTTCAGCATAAATTTATAATTTTTTAAAAATAAAAATATCCTGGTACTTACAAAAGCATTTTTGAAGGTCAACTTACGTGTATCAATATACCTATAAGACTAAAACTCAGAATTGTCATTCTTACCCAATGATCCAAAGAAATTCTCTTAATGATGCTACAAATCATGTGGTTTTGTCTGCACATGCTATAGTTACCTGCTATTGTTTTCCTTGTTGCTGGTGTTTTTTTAATTACTAGTTTTGTCAAATTTTTTGGTGTTTTAACTACAATATTGTGGTGAGTTTTATTTTTGAATTTATATTGAAGACTTTATTAAGAATGAAGAAGTAATTTAGGGGGAAAAATGAAATATAACTGCTCAGGTACTAATAATGTAACTAATAATGCTATAATTCAATGTAGAAAAATTTTTAAAAATAATTTTGCTGTTGATATTTATATAATCTAAGAAATATTACATTTAAGCAATTCACAATGATTTTTATCACATACTGTTCTATGATTAAAATTGATAACAAACATTACTAAAGATTCTGTATGGTCTGGTATGGGAAGAGGTCTATGTGGAAGGGGTGACACCACGAGGTACCCAATGGGTACCACCAGCTACTGCTTCTAAGTCAAAAAAATACTTCACTTATTGTTTCTATTTACCTATCCCTTTCTTGCATTAACATTCAAATTTAAAAAAGAGACATTTATCCCTCTTTAATTTTTCTTCTATGAGTTTAAATAATTTGTTGAAAGAAGATTTTTCTTTTTCTGTTTTTATGACTTTTTTTTGCCAATATTTTTTACAATGCCACTATTTTTGTCATTCTTCCTAAAGTGATAATTTTAAAAGCTCGTATGTAACTATGTCAGATTTATTTTGTGAATATTTTGGTAACCGTATTCAAATATGACTTATTTCTTTAGAAGTCTTATCTATTTTATTTCATGCATTCAAACCATTGTCGTAAGAAGGGTTCACAAGACTGACAAAAGTTTCATGTCACAAAAAGATTAGAATTCTGATTTTAAACACTTAGACACATGGCTGATGAACACTGAACCCACTCACATCACTCTGCAGATCATAAGCCTTCCGAGCCTGGATGATGTCATTCTGATCAGGCAGGCAGGTCCATTCGTGTAGTGGATGCTTGTAGTCTATGTCGCTTACAAGGATCTGACATTTCTTGGCTAGAACCACCCCCAGCATATCCACTGGGCTGCTGAACTTGGTCTTCCATTTCTCAAAGTCCTTCTTGTACTCCCTGTCACTCTGGATCTTGGCTGCATGGATGGACCACATCATCTTGGGATCATCTTGAATGTTCCGAGCCCCAATGTGATGTCCAAGCTGCTTGCGGTAGCCTTCCTTGTACTTGTACTGAAACAATGAAAGGATGTATGAGTCTAATGATAAGACTATTTTATTTATATAACACTTCATAGTTTCACATGAACACTACTTCTTTGGACTTTTCTATCATTCTTATGAGAGAAGATAATTTTATTAACACTACCTATTAAAATGTGATTTGGCCAAGGTCACATCACCAATAGGTAGTGGGATTGAGACTGAATGAAGAGCTGCTGTTTTCTAGCATCTTTATCCTTCTGCTAAATTACACTACCTAGTTTTCATTTGATTGTGTAAGTAAATGTAAAACATTAAACACAATCTAACAGAGCATCTATTTCATTTAATTTAAAGATATAGCTTTTTTCCCTAAAAATGTTTTGATAATAAGAATATTTTAGAATATATCTCTTATTATTAAAATGTATACTGAATTATCTGGTCAAGTTATATGGGTTTTATGTTTAGATAAATAAGCAATTAGTTTAGGGCCATTCTCTTATTAGCCTTTCAATGCCTTTGAACTTCCAGTATGAAAGAATCATCTCTTGGGTTTAAGACTATTTTTGAAATTCAAGACTTTTTGGTTCATTTTATTATGAGCTGGTTGTAATGTGAACTTCTCCAGCTTAAAGCTGGAATAACTTTTGATAACAATAAGAATGAAGCTTAAGTCCAAGGCAAAGGGCAATTCCAGAAGAAAGGAAGTCCTGATTTGGGTTTTACGGAGGTCAGATATAGAATAATGGCATTGGACACCCTCAGAGAAAAGAAGGAACTGAGATAAAAGGCAAATGGGTGTTGGGAAGAAAGTTTGCTTACTTCACAGTTTGTTCTAATGGTACTTAATCTCACTAAGTTACAATGGATGAAACAAAACTCTAAATTGTATCTGTCATCCAGTCTTCTTTTATACTAGAATAAATGAATAGAAGTGGAGAAAGCATTTATATTGACTGATTTCCACGTGGTATCAATCTCTTTAAGTTTACAAATATCTGACCAACTACTACACAAATTTATGAGGCGCAAAAGAGTGAACTCACATTTAGTGTCCATAGAAACACTTACTTTTTATGATATGTCTCTATCTTGGACTGACTAATGGAATAATGAATATTTTGTGCTATTATTTTTATGTGTAACCTTTTATATATGGGAATGACTAATATAAATTGAAATTGGTAGGAACTACCAAAATTCTGGCAAGAAAAGCTCTAGAAGTTGCCATTCGTCAACATTTTTGTAAGAAATGCCTTTTACAAAGCCATCAACTTACGTCACTAGCGATATCTCTTGAAGCCTTGGCTGCCTGGATTGGAATGGCATCCAAACGCAAGTCATAACCTTCCTTCTTGGACTCCTCCAAAGCCAATTTATAGAGTTTCTGTGAAAAAGAGAGTCATTGATCAACACTCTTTTCATTAAAAATAGCTTATTTTTCAATTTTCTCCATCCTTGAATAAACTGCAAAAACCAATCTACCAGTTCAAATGTCAAGGTGGGTTTGCAGATAATTCCTTTCATAGGTGCTCATGATATTTAAGGCATATGTCCTCAACTTTGGAATATGACTGATTGGTACATTGAAGAAATTTGAGGTCAGCATTTTATTGTCAACATTGTATTTTGTCAAATAAGCACATGTAGAAAACAACTATTTACTATCACCATCATAATATAAAAGAAAGCTCAACTGAATATTAAAAAAGGAGATGTAATAAAGGACACTATTTTTAAATGAAATTTATTTGTTTTATGAAAAACTCAATACAATGCCCTTATTCTGATTTTTTTTGCAGACTATTGGGAGAGACCACCACCAATCTGTAGACTGGGGTTTGGGTATTATTATCCTTAGGAAAATGTTGGCTCCGATAAAGATGCCTGAAAATGTTTGCAAATAACATTAAGTGGTAATCAGAGCATATTGAAGCATCAAACTAATACAGGGCATAATGACTCATTGGGTTTCAGCACAGTGCCTGGTTCAGTAAACAGTTATTGGATGAATGAGACAAAGACTTAATATCCATTGAGAAAGATTTTGAGAGTATAATACTTAAAGAAGTATTTCTCCTTAAGCATTCCATCCCCTGAACTCTTGTGTAATAGGCTGGTCTACTTTTAGCCATGCCACTTACTCCCAAATGGAATTGTGGGGGAACGATCTCCTTTACTGACAATGTTAGTTTGGAGTATATGTAATAAATGAGTCAATGCATTTCACTAAGAAAACAGTAACAGTAGCTCAGTTCTGCCTTTCTGTTCTTTAAAAGATCAACCATTTACTTACTTCACTGTAGTTTATTCGGTTGAGTTTGGCTAGCATGATTTCTGGTGTATCGGGCATGACATGAATTGTCTTCTTGTCATTGTCCCAGGCTTCAGTATATAAGCGCTAAGAAAAAAGGTATGAGAAAAAATTATTTAGTAGTTCACAGCTATTTTTCTTGTGATTATGTGCCTGCCACATCTCTTTGGCTCAAAGAAGAAATAAAATTACTAAACTTGCCTCAATTCCTATGTTTCATACAAATAAGTTGCTACATCCAAGAGTATTTCATTTGCTCTTTCCTCTGAAAATTATTTAACATATTTCAAAAGCATAATTGGGTTACCATATTTAAAATCTATCTAGGAAAGCTTTATGAAGTAACTACAGCACAGTATTTTTATCATCTGTTTGATATTTTGAAGTATCAAAGTAAGGTGGCTATTATAATGTAAAATCTTTTTTTTTTTTTTTATTAAATGTTTTT
>NW_006408530.1:7478629-7514187 GCF_000296735.1 Chrysochloris asiatica | reverse complement strand
AATTCCTATTAGTGCAGTGATTCTTGACATGAGAGCACAGACAACATGGCACGTTTAAGTGAAAAATCATTTTAAGAGGTATACATTTTATCACAATCTTCAAAATGTAATAATATATCAGAAATCTTAATTTCTTCATTGCTAAAAGCCTTAATCTAATGATGAGATGAGAAGACTCACCTTATTCATTGTTATAGCATTGTTCTTTGCCAGCACTTGTTCCAGAGAGTCAGTTACACTGGTGAATTTGAATTTGTCTGGACGCTGACGGTAGATATTATCACTCAGTATCTCTGTGGCCCTTTTGGCTTTAACAACTTCTACGGAACCAATGGGAACCCAGCCAATGCCTTTCATCCATTCCAGGTCTGACTTATACAAATTCTGCATGTCAACAGATAAGAAACACATGTATTCATCAGTTTCTCTGACTCAGTCACAAAATAGATCATATTAGAAAACACAAAAGCATTTTGGGGGTACAGAAGATTGTACTAAAAATGATGAAAGATTTTCTTTGTTTAAGTAAAATACATGGTCCTACCCTTGAGTGTATCATATGCCCATTATACAAAAACAGAGCTTCTTTTGTCTTGGAAAATATACTAGAGTTTCTCTAAAAGAGAGTATACACTTAGACTAATACCACATGCATCACAAAAAGTCTTGCTGAGATCTTCAAAAATCACAAAGTATTAAGTGTGTAAAAGAAACATGACTTTATAAAGCTAATACAGCATTCATTTTATTTCATTTTCAGTAACAGTAAAGGTAGCTGTTGTCAAGTTGACGCTAATCCATGACAATCCCATATGTGTCAGAGTAGAACTGTGCTCCATGGAATTTTCAGTGACTGATTCCTCAGTGTTATTATTGTTAAGTTGGTTCCAACTCATAGTGACCCTGTATAGGTTTCTGAGAGTAGCTGGTGGATTTGAACTGCTGACCTTGCGGTTACCAGTCCAGTACTTATCCTATAGCACATGCTAAATATGATCAAACTCACCCAGCTTCTCCATAAGAGAAAAACCTTTCAACCTACTCCCATACAGATCACAGTCTAGAAAACCTGATGGCACAATTCTACTTTGTCACATGGGATTGCTATAAGTAAACAGTGGACTTGAGCACACCTAACAATAACAATTTATCTTCCCATTCTCTCTATACTTCCTTCTACTGACACACACCTATTATTCACCTCTTTAGCAAAAAGATGTAGTGATATTTTTTGAACACTTAGTTTTCTGTAACTCAAGACAATAGATACTTGGAGGTCTAGGAAAATACATATAAAAACCAACTACTGTAGAGTGGATTCTATGTGTGTCAAAATAGAACTGTGCCCCATAGGGTTTTCAGTGGCTAATTTTTGGGTAGTACATTGCCACATCTTTCTTCCCTGGAATTTCTGGTTGGACTCAAAATGTAGTTCACAGCAGAGCATGTTAATTAATCATTTATAGCACTCAGGGACTATGGAAGATATGTGCCTGTATATAAATGATAATATTTATTTTTCTTCCTTCTTTTACATATAATTTCTGGTAGAAAGAAACAATTTTTAGAAGACTGTAGGGCTTCCCAAGGGAAACTCTTTCCAAGGATTCAATTATAGATTACTTAAAATACACAAGGAGTCCTGGTGTGGCACTGTGGGTTAATGGGCCAGACTGCACCAGACTGCAAAGGCGTTTGAACTGCAAGTTTGGCTGTTTAAGCTCACCAGCTGATCCTCGGAAACCCTATATAGAGTCGCTATGGGTTGGAATCAACACGACGGCACTTAACAACAACAACAACAAAATAAACAAACAAAAAAATATCTATTGATTCTAGTCTGAATCCTCAGGCATGTTTCAGATATTTATTTAACGTGCAAAACCAGCCTCAAGAATACTTACGTCACTCTGGAGGTCATAGGCTTTCCGTGCCTGAATGATATCATTCTGGTCAGGTAGGCAGGTCCACTCATGCAGGGGATGCTTATAGTCCACATCACTGACCAGGGTCTGACATTTCTTGGCCAAAACAATACCAAGCATGTCCACTGGGCTGCTGTACCTTGTCTTGTATTTCTCAAATTCCTTCTTATACTCACGTTCACTCTGCACTTTTGCAATATGAAGGGACCACATAATCTTGGGGTCATCGTGTACGGCACGGGCACCAATGTGGTGGCCCAGCTGCTTACGATATGCTTCTTTGTATTTATACTGGAAGAAAGAATTCAGTAAGTAAGGAGGCACACTCTGGGATGTTCCCTATGGTTATTTCCATGGTGAAGGCTTTCTGTGAAATCCTAGGGTGTTTCATAAAGCTTGCTGCTGTAATGTTACGCACTGATACATATTTACACCCAAAGAAAAAGATATCTGGTTAATGTGCACATTACCACAGATGAGTCCTTTATAATATGCTAGAAAATTACATGTGAACAAAAAGTGATAGAAAGTTAACATTAAAAGGGTAAGCCCAATTTCAAAAATAATCCATGGTAATGTCTCCTAACTGTATCATGTGGGCGAACCCAACAGAGAACACACATGAGGAATGTATTTACACAGTTCCTGCATTCCCTCTCTGCCCCAGGACATTCTGAGAATCGTCTCTGCACAAATCATCTGAAGAGGGTAGTTTTAAAGTGAACAAATTTGCCACTCTCAGATTAGTCTTTAAATTGTCCAGGAATCTGATGTCTTCATATTTAGGGGAAGAAATATCAGGATCCATGGATCCTGCAGCAAGGAGACTGTCAACCATTTTGCTATCTTATGTCCTTTTTCAAGTGATGGAGGGGAACTCCACCAGGCTGTTTCTTTCCTGGCTCTTTTCCCTTGAGTGTTATCATGAGAACTCACCAGGGCACAACATGTGTCCATCTGACTTTATTCAAGGCATTCTCTTGTACGAAGTAAAGACCAAAGGCATGAAGACCATTCCTTCCCTGACATTACCACTATGATGCTGTGATCTTGGGCAAGTTGTCTACTTACTGTCTCAAAGTCTCAATTTCTTTGCTTATACAATGAAAGGAGTTAGGGTAGTGACTTCCACCTATATTCTAGTTGTGTGATTTCCTATGCAGAAGGCTGGCCTGTTGGCAACAAATACTAGGATTTGATCAGCTCTTACATCACTGGCGATGTCCCTAGAGGCCTTTGCAGCCACAATGGGAATGGCGTCACTTCTCAAGTCATAGCCTTCTTTCTTGGCTTCTTCCATGGCCTGTCGATAGAGGCTCTGAGGAAAGAAAGAGTGGCCATTAGATACAATACATATGCACTCTAAAAATGTATGTTTGCTCAAAGGAAGACGATTTTGAGTGCAGACCATATTAGCATGTTTAGTTTAACTCATACAATATTTCTACCTCTCTTTTCATTTAAATAAAAAATTCAAATTCAGCAGGTTTTAATTACATAATTCTCTGATAGATTTTAAACATTAAGTCAATAGTTCTCAAATTTGTTTAGGTTGTTCAACCCTTGTTGTTTTCATGAAACAACCAAGAAATGTTGATTTATTTAAAACCAAATTTGAATTAGAGACAGTTTTTCTAATAGGGAGTGATTGGTTGTTGGTGGTTGCATGCCGTAGAGTTGGTCTCGATTCATAGTGACCCTATATAGGGCTTCTGAGGCTATAAATCTTTATAGGAGCAGAAACCCTCATCTTTCTTCTATGGAGCATCTGGTAGATTCGAACTACTGACCTTGTGGTTAGCAGCACAGTTGAAAATCCACTATGCTGCCAGAGCTCTAATAGAGAGTATGCTTCTATAATAACTATGTTGTTGTTGTTGTTACGTGCCGTCGAGTCGGTTCCGACCCATAGCGACCCTGTACAGGGTTTCCGAGGGTGTAAATCCTTACGGGAGTAGAAAGCCTCATCTTTCTCCCGCGGAGCAGCTGGTAGTTTCGAACCGCTGACCTTTAGGTTCGCAGCCCGATTCGTAACCACTACGCTACCAGAGCTCCCTATATGGCCACTCAATTCCATACTCAAGGCTAATCTAAGAGTTATTCTGCTAATATTGACTTCCTCCTCATTTATTCATCTTGTCAACTGCTAGAAATGGCTAGAGGATGAAGTGAAGGAAGAATGGCTTTAAAAGAGGAAGTAGAACATAACTTCAACTTCATGGGAATTCTCAGGGAGAAAATTTAGAAAAGAGTATATATGGAAGTTGAATAATCCATGCTGGAATACCCCTTGGAAAATCTTCTTATAACCTCAGGGGAGACAACTTTGAAGGCAACTCACCTCTAATGCCAAGACAGAAGGAAGGCTCTAAAATCATTTTATGATTGATAAATTTAATCTTTAACTGAAAACCTTTTCCTTTCCCTCTATGAAAAGATTTACTGAATTGGTGAAAGCAGACATAATACCAGTGGATAGTTCTGGAAAATAGTTTAGAAGTCACTTGAGGTTTTAAAGGAAATATAACAATGGCTTTATCTTTATTTCACACTTTATTTCTGACGCATGTATATATGTATAATTGTCCCGGTGTGGCGCCACAGAGTGGTTCACAGTATGAACTCACCAGCCACTCTTCAGAAACCCTATACAGGGTTGCTATGAGTCAGAGCCGACTAGATTGCACTTAATAACAAGAAAATATATATGTTTATATTATATATATATATATTTGTTGAGCAAAAGTATGGAACAAAGATATCACTGGAAAAAGACTGAGAAGAGGTTCAAACGGATCACTCTGAAATCTAATCTTCAGAAGATAGCTCTTAGGGAATTCACATAGTCAGGCATTTTTAAAGAAAGTTAATCCAGATGAAATTGTTAGAAAAAAATTTTTTAATGCTTTATTGTGAATTATGTGATAGTTTACATGGGAAGACATTAGCTTCACATTGATCCCATTGTATATTGTTTCCTTGCCATGGTTATAATTCCCTCCATGCATCATCCATTAACCAAAGGGTATACCCTCCCAGCCTGCCCCCTACCCCCCCTCGGTCGTCAGCACACAGCCCCTCTCCCTCTCCAGGTCCAAAGTCCCCAGCTGCTCTATCTCCCCAAATTAAAGTCTAATTTCCTTTCTGCTGTCATAGGGAAAAAAACAACCTTCCTCATCTGAGCTACTTTAGTGAAAGGGAGAGGCTTAAAAACTTCATCACAGTCTGGGAAACAAACTTCATGTGTCAGGGTAAGACAGATCTCCTGGGATACAATAATCCAACAGAGAAGTTCAGTGGCCACGAGAAAAATGGCTCATTAAAAAATGATCCAATTCACGGCCAATCAAATATTTATGATCAGGCTTGTCTTTGGGTCTACTTTATAATGTTGAAGAAAGGGAAATTATATCCTCTTCATTTCATTTGTCATGGTTATTTGATATAAGCATGGTCTACATTATTACAGCAAATGTAACTAATAAGGAGAAAACAATAGGTATGGTCAGGTCTTGAAAATGCATACTCAAATTTTCATGTCTTCTCAACTGAAGGAAAATCTTCCCTCTTTTAATTTTTTCTACTTAAATTAAGTCACATACACATGTACGAAATCAATACTCCTCTTGATTAAACTAGATAAACCTTTGGCTTTAGGACAATTGGACTAAAAGTTTTTATGCTGTAGTATTGTTGGACTGCAAAGATATGTAATGACATATTTACTGAGGCTTAATATAGTTCATAAAGGAATGCATTCTATTATTGTCCTTGGGAATTTTTAATTGGATGAATTTAAGAAGTCTCATTTCAGTTATTGTAAGTACACCTCCAGTTGCTTTAAGCATACTAAATGAATCCAATTTTCCTGGTGACATGAGTGGGAAGGAAATAAATTAACGTTTACTGAGTAACTATGCAGCTCCTGGTTCTATGCTGGACATATTCTACTCTGTTTTATCATCACATAAATTTTTTGAGATAGCTATGGACTCATGGAACAAATTTGGAGGCAAATGCTAATTTAATAATTGTTTTTGTTGTTATTAAGTGCCATCAAGTTGCTTCTGAAGAGTGGCTGGTAGGTTTGAAATGCCCACCTTGTAGCTGACCTTATGGTCCAATGCTTTATCCTACAGTGCCACACCAAGTCTCCAATTTAATAATTAGCAATAATCTATTTAAAAATTTTTAGATGGCAATAAAGTCGACCTTTGAACAACATGAGGATCAACACTGACTCTCAGCATGATCGAAAATCTGAACATTGCTTTTGACCTCCAAAGCTTAATTACCAATAGCTTAATGTTGATCAATTACATACACAGTCGAGTCACACATATTTTGTATGTTATATATATTATATACTGGTATCAGCACATAACTACCACCACCACTCATATAAAAGCTGCATTTTCAATACAAAATTAAAAAGCAAGTATTTCATGGAAAGTGCAAGGTTTTCATGTCAGCTGGAGTAGCTATAGCAACAGCTTCATAAATCTTTTCTTTTCTGTTTTTTACAATGATCCTTAGGCTGGATTTATTTCTGCAGACCACTATCTGTGGTATATATCAAGCAATTCAGCGCTTCCTTGTAATGTCATGACTTTGCTCTGCATCTTGGGAGCACTTCCAGCATCACTAGTGGCACTCTGTGTGAGTTCCATGGTGTTATTCAAAGTTTATGGTATTGCAGTAAATATGATGGGAAATATGCCAGTACCATGAGACATCACTTTGTACTGCAATATGCAATTTGGTGGAGAGATAAACTGTTTATGTGGAAATGATTTGCTTCATACGGAATTTAAAAAAATACATCCACGTGTAAGTGGGCCTATGCAGTACAAATCTTGTTGTCCAATGGTCAACTATATATTTCAGTCATTAATAGTTGACTTTGAGGGTTTTCCCCTACATTAGGGGTTTATCTATGGATTTATCGTTCATCTATCTGTTTTTTTTTTTTTTCAATATAAAGATATGTATAATGAAGGTAGAGTAATGTGCATAAAAAAAAACCCCAAAACAAAAACCTAAGGTAACTGGCACACATCAGGGTCAAGCTATAACTTCAGCATTACTACTACATCAGTAAAAATCAGTGTGGCTAGAGCAAGGAAATAAAACAAATGGTCTTACCTCACTGTAATTTATTTTGTTTTGTCTGGCCAACATAATTTCAGGTGTATCAGGCATGATATGGACTTGAGTCTTGTCTTTGTCCCAGGCTTCTGTATATAAGCGCTGTGAAAAATAAAGGTTAATGTATTAGAAAAACAATGTTTACTTTAAATAGGAATTCCCAGCAGGAAATCACTCATAGAGACCCTGTATAGGGTTTGCAAGGAGCAGCTTGTGGGTTTGAACCACCAACCTTAAGCACTCTAGTGCTTATCCTACTGTACCACACCAGCACTTCATTACAAAGTTGGAAGTTAGCCTCCTCACTATCTGTCCTTCATGTATAAATAGCATTTTTCCAACTTCTTTGATATTACAGGATATTGTCACTAAAAGTTAAATAGGATTGATATGAAATATATGCATATGTATGTGGTGTTACCGGCTAATGTGCTGGACTGAAAAGTCAGTTTGAAATGCAAAGTTGGTGGTTCAGGCTCACCAATCGCTTCTTAAAAACCCTATACAGGGTTGCTACAAGTTGGAATGACTGGATGACACTTAACAACCACAACAAATATGTATATGTTGTTCTTAAGTGTTGTTGAGTTGGTTCCAACTCCCAGCAATCCTGGATAGGGTTTCCCAGGCTGCATATTTTCATAGGAGCAGAAAGCTTCATCTTTCTCCCCCAGAGCAGCTGGTGGGTTCAAACACCCGATTTTGTGTTTTGCAGACCAGCTGACTGAAATTTGCATGCAGCTGAGTTGTTTATTCTATGCTTACCTAGATATATTCCCAGTAACCTTTATACTAAATTATGTACAAATTTCATAGATTTCAGACAATTTGAACCCAAAATAAGTGCCCTATTCAAACTCTGATGGTTTCACATGAAATGTCAAAGCAAAATTTCTGCATATGCTTCCAGAAGCCTTAATATCTGAACAGACAACTCAGTCAAGTCAGTATACACTGGATGACAAATTAGATAAAACAAAATAAAAGATTAACATAATTAGTTATAGATATTCCAAATGACAAAGACCCTATTATTGTTTTCGCCCAGATTGAGTGCTCACCTTGTTCATGGTGAGGGCGTTGTTCTTGGCCAACACCTGTTCCAGAGAATCAGTCACACTGGTAAATTTCAGCTTGTCTGGGGCTTGGCGGTAGATGGTATCACTCAGTATTTCTGCCGCTCTCTTGCACTTGACCACATCCACAGACCCAATGGGAACCCAGCCAATGCCTCTCAACCACTGGAGATCAGCTTTATAAACATTCTGGTGAGATCAAACACAAAAGCAATGATTATTGAAACTGTTATGACTCTTGGTTTAAAAAAAATGGAAGAAAAAGACTGGCAAACATGGATGGTTAAACTACAATCCCATATCTTTCAAAATATAAAATTTGATATAACTTCATGGTATTATGTTCTCATAACAAAGAAAAAAGAAAAGTACAATGAATAAGGAGCTGAGAGAAAAAGAAACACCAGCCCATCTGAAAGTTCTATCTCAACCTAAGCCATTGTTTATGTGTTACTACATGTTACTATCACAAGTGTGGTCATCAATGGCAATAGCAGGTCTTGGTTACTCACATCACTCTGAAGGTCATAGGCCTGCCGAGCATGGATGACATCATTCTGGTCAGGCAGGCATGTCCATTGATGCAGGAAGTTCTTGTAGTCTATATCACTGACCAGGGTCTGACACTTCTTGGCCAGCACCACCCCCAGCATGTCCACTGGGCTGCTGAACTTGGTCTTCCACTTCTCAAAGTCTTTCTTGTACTCCCGGTCACTCTGGATCTTGGCCACATGCATGGACCACATCATCTTGGGATCATCCTTAATGTCCCGAGCTCCAATGTGATGGCCCAGCTGCTTGCGGTAACCATCTTTGTATTTGTACTGGGGATAAAAATCATTAAAAAGTAAAAATGAATAGAGAAAGAACTAAAAGTCTATTAATAAAAAAACAAATGTAATTAGTAATTATCTAGAGAAATGGGATCATCTGAGCCCCAACTTCTCGTCTCATCTAAACCTCAATTAGAATTCACAAATAAGAATCTAATGGGAAGACATACATAAATCCTATGATTTTCAGACATACAATCCCTTGAAAGAAAGACAGCAATACGTCTAACAGCCATTATTATTGTATACTTTTGTATTGGGGTTTGTTATTGTTGTTATGTGCCATGGAGTCTGTTCCGACTCATAGCGACCCTGTACAGGGTTTCTGAGGCTATAAATCTTTTCGGGAGCAGAAAGCCTCGTATTTCTCCCGCGGAACAGCTGGTAGTTTCGACTGCTGACCGTGAGGTTCGCAGCCCGATTTGCAACCACTACGCTACCAGAGCTCCTTTTATTGGGGTTACATGAGAGTGCTATTCCTGTGTCTGGAGGAGCCACTGTCACCACTTTTGTTGTTTAGTGTTGTCGAGTCGATTATAACTCATAGTGACCCTATATAGGGTTTCCAAGGAGTGGCTGGTGGATTCGAACTGCTGACCTTGTTGTTAGCAGTCCAGTGAAGAGTCTACAGTACTACACCAGGACTCCATCCGCCCATCTACAATTCCTCCCAAATCTTTCTTTGCTGTCTTTCACTGGGTTACTTGACTCCAAGGACTTTAAATGAGAGATCTCTTGAAATGGACTGGCTTGTGTTTCCCTCTGCATGCCCTGAGCTTGTGTTTCCCTCTGCATCCAGCTGAGCTCATACTTGACTGAGGTTTGTTTGGGGTTACACACAATTAAAAACGACATGAGGAACCAGATTGTACACATAGAAGAAAGCATGTTGATAATGGTAGTACAGTGGGTTGACTATGAGTGGGATGTTTACTCTCTGTTTTGGGCACCAACGACACACAAATCCTAGTATATTATAGAAGTCTGAATTCTCCACCAAAGGACCTTCTTTCAGAGACAGTGGAATGAGAAGTCTGGTTTCACTATTTCATTGTCTCTGTTTAAGTCATTCTGTTTTCATTTAAAATGAACTCAAATGTGAGCACACGGTTAATTGTTCAAAGAGCTGGCAAAAACACTGAGCAGGATTGGGGAAAGGCACATTTTTCTAGACTGGTATAGACCAGATCTTGGCCTGATTTTGAATCAATACATATAACCAGGTTATTTAAAAATTCTTTTGGCATTTTCTTCATACTGTGTGGGTAATGTGGAGATAAATTTCTCATAATTATGGATATGGAAAATTATAGACACACATACAAGTTTGTATTGAAAAAGAATGTTTAGAACACCCCCCTCCTCTCATGGAACCTGGCTATTCAAGTTTTCTGGAGTTAAAAATATTAAAGCATTTCCTCAGATGAAAAACATTTCTTTGATTTAATAAGATAAGTCAATAAATATTCTCTAACAGGAACACAAATGTATGTTCCTGTCATAGTAACTCTGTGCTCCCTCACTTCACTCTTCTATATTATTATCTGAAGTGTTTCTACTCACATCACTGGCGATGTCCCTGGAGGCCTTGGCTGCCACAATCGGGATGGCATCGCTCCGCAAGTCGTAGCCTTTACTCTTTGCTTCTTCATTAGCGAGTTTATACAGACTCTGTAGAAAAATCAAGCCAAAGAGTGAAGTCAAAAGGTCTGGTAGCAATAATTCTGGTATTCTCAAGTGACTTATACCACTTAAATACAAAAAGAATAGGAACTAGAAACAACCTAAATATCTAGCAATGGTGGAAAGTAAACATACTATTCATATAAAAAATACTATACAGCCAATATACAAATGAGATAAAACAATGGGTATTAATATGGACAAGCAACAATCTATATATAAGCTACTTGAAAAGAACATTGCAGAGGAATGTACTTACTATTATTCATTTATGTCTAAAATATATGCACTTCTATTCATCTTAGTACTTAAAATTTTTATATCAAGCATATAATATTTTATAATGTTTTAATCTTTTTTAAGAAAAAATTCAAGTGTGATTTCAAGCATAGTCAACTATAATAATAGATGCAAGATTTTAAATCTTGGCTATATCATATTAGTAAAACATGAATCTAGAAAATTGGCTTTTTGGAAAAATCAGTGAGCAGTGTTGTTAATGGAGAAACAGGTTTCCTTCCTATAACAGGATCTCAATTCTACAGACTCTAGCTTTTCTCTGCTCTATTCACTCTGCCCTTGGAGAGGATGGTGATTCACTCACTTATCTAATTGGCAGGGATGGGATAACTGGGCATGCTCAGTTCAACTTGCTCCTTCTGTCTCTAGGAACAAGCCTAGAGCCCTTCTCTGCTTCTCTATGTTTTAAGCAAGACCACCTGGGAGGGGGCAACTTGTCCTGCTCCAGTGTGGCTTGTGGCTGAAGGGGCACATAATTCTGGGTTCAGTTTAGAAGGGCCATTTGACTCTCCAGCAAATGTGCTCTTTAGCTTTAATAGTAAAAACAAAAAAAAGTGAGATTTTGTTATCTAGTTCTATTTCTTTGCTTTAGTCCTCTCTCTTTTTTTTTTAGAACCTAGGTTGAGGAAGAGGTGCACATCATTGGAGGTCCCCTTGGAAGGGTTACCAGATTTAGCAAATACACACCCAGTAAAATTAGAATTTCAGATATACAGTGAAGAATTATTATTTTTTTAAGCATATTTATGTGTCAAATGGACTTATATATATTTTATCTGGCAACTCTATCCCTTGTAAATGCCAAAAGTGCTACTCAAAGTCTCACGGGTCCACACTGGCAATAGACAAGATCTGAAAAGACAACATGACTTCCGTTTGCCTGTGGAATCCTATAATGCCTTATAATCACCTCAGAGGTGAAAGGTCAGATGACTGAGGGTTCGTATGAAAAACACCACAAGCGTTATGATAGATGAGACCTGAGTATTTCTACAAAAATATTTGAAGCAAAAGAACACAAACAAAATAGAACAACAGCCGCAAAACTAAGTGTAGCATCAGGGGATTGAGCTCCTACCTCACTGTAGTTGATTTTGTTCTGCCTTGCCAGCATGATCTCTGGTGTATCAGGCATGATGTGAATTTGAGTCTTGTCTTTGTCCCAGGCCTCTGTGTATAAGCGCTATAGCAGAAAATAAAGTATTGATAGAAAGACGTTTAAAATGAGAATTACAGAAAGTCAAATTGAAACACAAGTATTGTTGACCTTATTAGGAAAATAAATAAGACTTGTCTAAGGTATTCAATGGAAGGCTTGAGACTTACTGCTAAGTATCAAGGTTAAAAGACTGGGAATAAGATAAATTGCTTCTTCTTGTTGTTGTTAAGTGCCATGGAGTCGGTTCCAACTCATAGCGACCCTGTACAGGGTTTCTGAGGAATGGCTGGTGAGTTTGAACTGCTGACCTTAGAGGATTTAAAATACGCAGTTCACAATGCAAGAATCCCTGGTGAAGCAATGGTTAAGCTCTCAGCTGCTATCTGAAAAATCAATGGTTTAAATCCACCCAGCAACTCCATAGGAGAAAAGATGTGGCAATTACTCTCATAAGGATTGTTATTGTTTGTTGTTAAATGCTGGCAAGTCAGTTCTGACTCACAGAAACTCTGTATAAGGTTTCCAAGGAACAGCTAGTAGGTTTGAACTGCCGACCTTGTGGTTCGCAGTCCAGTGCTCATCCTACAGCACCACACCAGGAGTTCCTCATAAAGATTACAGCCTAGGAAACCCTATGGGGCAGGTCTAGTCTTGTCATATTAGGTCACTATGAGTTGGAATCGACTTGATGGCACACAACAACAACAATTCATAAAGTGAATGTGGCTCTACATCATCATGGATAATTTTGATCCCACTGGTTTTTAAAGGCCTGGTGTGGTGTTGTAGGATAAGCACTGGACCACAAAGTAGGTTTGAACTGCAGGATCAGTGGCTCAAATCCACCAGCCATTCCTCTGAAACCCTTTACAGGGTCTCTGTGAGTCGCACTGACATGATGGCACTAAACAACAACAAAAAAGGTTTTTAAAGGGTAATAACATCTTTTGGCATCTTGGAAAAGTGTGCTTGAGGCAGTGGGGGCTCACCTTGTTCATGGTGAGGGCGTTGTTCTTGGCCAGCACCTGTTCCAAAGAATCAGTCACACTGGTAAATTTCAGCTTATCTGGAGGCTGGCGGTAGATGTTATCACTCAGTATTTCTGTAGCTCTCTTGCACTTGACCACATCGAGAGATCCAATGGGGACCCAGCCAATGCCTCTCATCCACTGGAGATCTGACTTATAAATGTTCTGCAAAGAGAAAACAAATGACAGTTATGCTTCATCAAGACTAAACGAGTTAAAGTAAGCATGGAAATGGAGTCAATAATCAAGTGCATCTGTTTTCTTTTCATAGAAACAAACTTCCTGTATTAGGCAGACTAAAAGAGGACCCATGTTTTTAAAATGATCCAGAAACATCTCCTACCCACAACAACAAAAACTGTCAGATATTTCAGGGTTTTAGCAAAGGGGTGATCCCAACTAACATCTTCTATCAGTCAGTGCACAGGAACAGGATGCCAAGCCAGAGTTTGAGAAACCACATACATATCCAGCAACAGGTTGTCAGTCAATAAATTATGTTGTTGTACTTCTTGTTAAGTAAAGTTGAATCAATTCCAACTCATAGCAACCCTATGTACAACAGAACAAAACAGAACCCAATCCTGCATCATTCTCACAATTGTTGCTCTTTGAGCCCATGACTGCAGCCATTGTGTCACTCCGTCTTATTCAGGATTTTCCTTTCTTTCACTGATCATCATATCAAACCTGATGTCCTTCTCCTGGGATAGTATGTCCAAAGTACATGAGACAAAATCTCACCATCCTTTCTTCTATGGAGTATTTTGGCTTTACTTCTTCCAAGACAGAATTGTTTGTTCTTTTGGCAATCCATGGTCAATACCACCATCCAAACGCATCAATTATTTCATTTTTCTTATTCATTGTTCAGTTTTCACATGCATATTGTTGTTGTCTAGTGCTATTGAGTCAATTTTGACTCATACTGACCCTGTATAGGGTTTTGGAGGAGCAGCTGGTGCATTTGAATGGCTGACCTTGCAGTTCAAACCAACCTTGTGGTTTAGTGCTTATCCTACGGTACCATACCAGACTTCATATGCATATGAGGTGACTGGAAAGACCATGACTGTGGTAGGAACACTCTAGTCCTCAAAGTAATATCTTCTCTTTTTAACACTTTTACATCAGATTAGCCCAATCCAATAGTCTTAATTTCCGGAGTGCCCCATAAATAAACTTTAGAACTAGCAATATGGAATAGTCTGCAGCTATTAAAAGCCATCAAAGAATGGCATGCAAAAATAATATTAAATGAAAAAGATATTACATAAAACCATGTGTATATAAATATTATATGAGTAAGGAATGGACAATTTTGGAAGCTGAGTAATGTTGGAGTATTAATTGTCTTCAATGTACTTTTAAAATTTGATATTTCAAAATTTACACTATGTTCTTTTTAATAAAGAAGAAACTAAAATATCATAATGATGTAGAACCTCTGAGCTCTGAGGCAGAACTTTGATGGTTATAGCACTGTTTAAGATTCAGGGCAGTAAATAAGCATTTCATTGGCCCAAAGCCTCTTTCCGCCAACTTCTCAGGACAGGAAGCATGAATTCCTTTCCAGAATCACCTCCCTATAACTTTATTTGAAATCATTTTCCTACTTAAGATAAGTATATTTCCATTAAAAATTCATAACTACTCCACAACAATGGAATTAAATCTAGTTGGGAAATTTTCGTTTCTTAACATCAAGTAAGTAGAAAATATAAATTTTATTTTGCAATGTACTTAAAAAGTCCATTAGAATTGCCCAAAACTTACTGGTTGTTGCCCTCTAAATAACAACAACAAGAAAAAAGACAATGAAATTTTCTACCTCTTGAGTCCTTTTTGCTTCTAGCAAGCAAGGTGCACATGACCTAATCTATGATATTTTCAATTGCCTCATATGCATGTGAAAGTTGAAAAACGAATAAAGAAGACCATTGATGAATCAATGCACTTAAATTATGGAGTTGGAGAACAATATTGAAAGTACCATGGACTTCTAGGAGAACAAACAAATCTGTCTTGGTAAAAGTATAGCCAAAATGCTCCTTGAAAGTGAGGATGGCAAGATTTCGTCTCTTGTTCTTTGGACATGCTGTCAGGAGGGACCCGTCCCTGGAGAAGGACATCATGTTTGGTAAAATGGACGGTCAATGTGAAGAAGGGTAGAAGGGAAATAGGAACTAAAGGGACGAGGTGGGATAGCTGTTGTTACATAGAGGGGACTGCAGTCATTGAGATACAAAACTGATGATCTGCTCTGTAAATCTTCATTCAATTCAGTATAAAAAGTTTCAAAAAAGAAAAAAAAAAATCATATACAAAAAAAACAAAAATAAATAAAATAAAAGCAACCTGTCAACGCTGTCATTTCCTGGGTGACATCAACCATTGTGAACTACTTTTCATGTGTAGGCAAAGCCTTTTTTTGGAGAGAACTATAACACAGAGTTCTGTATGTTGAAAGCTACAGAACAGATGGAGGCGTTTCCATACGTGGGCTGTATAGTTTCAAGGAATAGTCAATTAATGTATAATTGTTATTAATGTGTTTTATTCTTCAAAGCCCTCTACTTCTTAATAATTCCTGCAAACATTTATAAAATATATAGTGCAGGAAATGTGTTGTATATAAAGCATTCAGTTGGAGGTTTGAGCCTTACTACTAGTTATCAAAGTTAAAACACTAGGAGTCATAGAAACTGTTTAGAGGATTTTACACATGTAATTCACAATGTAAAGAGGCTTGATGATGCAGTGGTTAAAACTCTTGGCTGCTCACGTAAAGATTGAGATAGGACATCTGTTTGCAGTAGGTTCCAGGGTCTGTCTTTATCACAGAGATTTTTTTTTTTCCAAGTATCACTCTGTGACTCTTTCACAAAGACAGTCCCAGTAAGAGGCAAGAAGTGCTACTGAAATGACAATAGTTACAAGGCAAATTGAGTCCTTGTATTGTTGAGCTTTTTAGCAGGCACTAACATGCTAACCCACCACCCATCTGCCCATTGTCAGATAGTAATGGCTTGTGTGTTGCTGTGATGCTGGAAGCTATGTCAACAGTCTTTCAAATGTCAGCACCATAGCTCATGGTAGACAGGTTTTAGCAGAGCTTCCAGGCTAAGACTAAGAAGAAAAGGCCTGGAAATCCACTTCTGGAAATTAACCTATGAAAACCTTACGGATCAGGACAGCTTTCTTAGGGCTCTCACTCTAGGACCATCAATTGCTAGAGGAGGAGACTGTGCTAGGTGAACTTGGGAACATGGAAGAATGAAGAGGAGATGGATTGACACATTGGTTGCAACAATGGATTTAAACAAGTTTACAATTCTGAAGATAATCTAGGAGTGCACAATGCTCTGTTCTGTTGTGTATTATGGTCTCCATGAGTTGGAGCTGGCATGATGGCAATCAGCAATAACGGCATTCGAATAATTACAATCTCATCTGTTTTACAATGAAGCCAAAGGCAATTTCCAGAGTAATTGTTTTAAAATAAAGAACAATTACTGCTTTTCCCCCTTAAAAGAATAAAAGAAAGTGTCTCCCTCTGGTGGACTCTGAATTCTAAATTGCTTCATTCCAGCTTTGTTCTTTTAAGACCAAGTTCTGTTTATAAAACACCAATGGGAAGACTCTTCATGCATCATAATAAAGCAATAAAACTAAACTCGAATTGAAATCTTATTCACTGTCCAATAAAGCCTAGCCTGAGAGGCTACCAGATCATAAAGGATAATTCTCACATAGTTTAAATGATTCCTATAATGACTATGTTATAGTTACTGGACTCACATCGCTCTGAAGGTCATAGGCCTGCCGAGCATGAATGACATCACTCTGGTCAGGCAGGCACGTCCATTGATGCAGGAAGTTCTTGTAGTCCACATCACTGACCAAGGTCTGACACTTCTTGGCCAACACCACCCCCAGCATGTCCACTGGGCTGCTGAACTTGGTCTTCCACTTCTCAAAGTCTTTCTTGTACTCCCGGTCACTCTGGATCTTGGCCACATGCATGGACCACATCATCTTGGGATCATCCTTAATGTCCCGAGCTCCAATGTGATGGCCCAGCTGCTTGCGGTAACCATCTTTGTATTTGTACTGAGATGAAAATATACAAACCAGGTTTTTATTATAAGTCCTTAGAGGCTACATGTTTGTGGATATTTATCTTGCATAAGTCACAGTATAATTGACTTCTGCTAATTAGCACCAACTCAAGCCTGGCCTTCACCCTGGAAACTTGGGTCATACATAACATAGATGGAATTTCTATCTAGTTAAACCTAAAATCACCTATGATCTAGTCAAAAGGAATTGTTCTGAGGCAGGAAGTGGGCCTGAGTGATCACCTGTGGTCATGGGGTAAAGGGTATCTGAACCCAGGAACCTAAAATAATTTGATCTTATGCACTAAAAGCATGTCACAAAAGAGATTCACTTTGTATGTAAAATAAGCAACAAAATGAGTGGCTGGGTCCTGCAAGGTGAAGGACTGCCTGCAGTAGCAACATAGAGAAATTGCTCTATCATAAAAAATGCATGCATTCAGTAGAGGTCTCAATTTTTTGGCATCACTTTGAAAACCAATTGTACTACTGAAGCTGACTCAGCAACCCAGCTGGTTAGATCATACTACAAATAGAGTCACGAGTCCCACTGGGTCAACCATGTTTTAACTATTCCATGTCCAATGACTTCATCCTTAAAATTGGAGCTGTTATAAAAAATAACATGACTCTAGACTCAAAGATGACTGAGTGAGAAAGTATATCTGTCAGCAGGAGGCAGTATGGTACAATGACAAGGAATGAGGGTGTCCATCATTTAGAAGTAGTGTGGTTTTAGGCAAATTGTTTAAGGAATACACAAAAGGGGGATAGTGCATCATCTCCATCCCAGAGTTCTCTGAAGCTTAAGAGAGAGAATGCACGAACAGTCTCAATAGTTATTTCATTATTTACTACTATTGGCATAACTCCATCTGTGAAATGAATTTCACAACATACATAAACGAAAGAAGTCACTAACAAAATTTTCCAATAGAAAAGACAGTATATTAAACATATTCTCGAGTACTGGGATTTTGAGAGCAGGTATCTGTTGCTCAAGAATCCCTGAGGCACCAGGCAATGATACGTGCTTACTATGAAAGCATAACGGAGTTTCAATTAGTTTGTGGGAAAATTGCATTATCTTTTCATTTCACAAACTTTTTGAAGTCTCTTCGTATGTGTCACTATTGTCAAGCGTACAAGCTTGGGCCAGTAGCTGCCTCTGGTACTAATCAACTATCTTCTTTTCATAGATTTACAGGGTTGATTTATATTGGCAAGTGCCATATGTGTTTTTAAGGATTGTATATAGAAATGCTACATAGAGCAGTGATTCTCACTGCGAACCTTTACATGTATTACACTTTGTACAAACACAGTGGTGATTTTTATGAACATCTCCAAACTCACAGCTGCAGTTAACATTTTATACAAGAATGGATATTTCTCTA
Organism: Chrysochloris asiatica; assembly: GCF_000296735.1. NCBI lineage: Eukaryota > Metazoa > Chordata > Mammalia > Afrosoricida > Chrysochloridae > Chrysochloris > Chrysochloris asiatica. Next base: position 7,495,517 of record NW_006408530.1, on the reverse strand, counting down.
TTCTTGGTGGATGGTCTAGGTCTCACCGAAGATACTATGTTCCACAGGTTGCAAACCTTTTTGATGTACATCAAAATTTTCATTTTTCCCCAAATTAGTTGTTTTTTTTTTAATACTAAATGTATTAGAATATATTTTCAAAGATCCTGGAAAATTCTTTTTAATAGTTAATTCAATGAAATACCACTTCAGACTGATCACATCCTCCAGGTAAAATCGATCACTCACATCACTGGCAATGTCCCTGGAGGCCTTGGCTGCCACAATCGGGATGGCATCGCTCCGCAAGTCGTAGCCTTTCTTCTTTGATTCTTCATTAGCGAGTTTATACAGACTCTATATTTGGGGAGGGAAAAAAGTTAGATGCTGACATTTATTCTAAAATCTGACAGAAGACTGAAATAACTTACTAAGTTCTACACGGAGAGGCACCTGTATTTAATCATTTTACATGTGAGATTTCTTTGTCTTCTGCATTGACACTTCAAAATGATACCCATGGAGAAGACTGCACTTAAAATAACGTATGCTTATGCTTAAGTAGCTGTATATAAATGTGTTTGCCACACATTGTTTTAATTTTTTAAGTAAAAATGATTAATAAAATTATTAAGTCCTACGATGTTGAGTTAAGTAAAAACCCACAGGTCTAAGCTGACAAAATATGGAAAGGAGAAAAAAACTTGAATAACTGTTTATCATGACAATGAGTTCAATTCACATTTATTCTGTACAGGCTCTGTGCCTATGACTATGCCTACTAGTTGGGAAGCCAAGATGAGTCTGAGACCTCCCCTATCTGCAAGGTTTCCGGCAAAGATGATAGAAAGACTGACAACTTATGAAATCCACTATTGAAAGACAAGTTGTGATAAATGATTTAACTACAGCATTAAAAGAGCTCCAAGAAGGAGTAATTTCTTCTGAATTAAGAATCAGGAAAGCTTTTGGAGAGGAGGTGATCTTGAAGTTGGACGTTGAGTGGTTAAGTCAGATTTTAATAGACTAAGATGGCAGTCGAGGACTGTAAGCAGTCCAGTGTTTATCCTGCAGCCTTGGAGTGGTGCTGTAGGTTAAGCACTGGACAGCTTACAGCTAGGTCAGCATTTCAAACCCACCAGCCACTCTTGGAAACCCTATACAGTCAGAATCTACTCAACAGTATGCTACAACAGGAGGGCAGTGAAAACCAGAGCAAAAAGCCACTGTTGCTGAATCAATTCCAACTCACAGCAATCTTACAGGATGGACTAGAACTGTTCCACAGAGGTTCTGAGATTGTAAATCTTTATAGGAGCAGACAGTCTCATCTTTCTCCCGCAGCGTGACTAGGGAGTTTGCAGAGCTGACCTTGAGGTTAGCAGCTCAATGATTAACCCACGGTGGCACCAGAGCTCCTAAGACAGAAGCCAAGGATAGAGAGACTGGTGTGACTCAATGCATAGGAGTGAAAGTGCAGGGGTGCTGAAAGAAGGCTCTACAGTCCAAGGAAGAAATAGTAGGAGGACTGAAAAGAAGTCTGAAGTTATATTGTGAAGAACTGAATGGCAAACGGAGTTTGTGCTTAATTCTACAAAAAATAGGAAACCAACATAAATTCGTGAGGAAAAGAGTGACATCATTAAATTTGCACGTTGCTTTCCTGCCCTGAATGAGAAGGAAACACAATGGAATTGAACAAAGACAGAGATACAAGGCAGGCAGACCAGGTAGGCATTTGTTAAGTCCATTCTCCTTGGACTTCATCTGAACTGGCAACAACCCTCTAGTGTCTGAGATTTTACAACAAAGACAGTTCACAATTGAAGAAATGCTGAGAGGATAGTTACAGGGGCTCTTTGACTCCTGGAACACCTTTCATGATGAAGCATATACAATGCATTACTTTTTTAGAACAAGACTGGATATAGACTATAAACCCAAAAACCCAAACCCATTGCCATTCAATCAGTTCTGACTCAACAGCAACCCTGTACAGTGTTTCTGAGGCTGAAAATCTTTACAGGAGCAGAATGCCTCATCTTTTCCTGTGGAGCTACTGAGGGTTTGAATTGCTGACCTTGTGGTTAGTAATCCAGTGCTTATCCTATAGCACCATATAGTATGGTTGTTGTTCAGCACTATCAAGTTGGTTCCAATTCATAGCTGCACTGTATAGGGTTTCCGAGGAGTAGCCAGCTGGTAGGTTTGAATAGTCAACATTTCAGTGTTCATGCTACAGTGCCACACCAGGATCCAATGTGATAGGGATTGTTGTTGCTGTTGGTAAGTACCGTGGGGTTGGCTCCGACTCATAGTGACCCTGCACAGGATTTCTAAGGCTTTAAATCTTTACAGGAGCAGAACGCCTCATCTTTCTCAGGTGGAACCACTGGTAGTTTCGAACTGCTGACCTTGCAGTTGGCAGCCGGACTCGTAACCACTATGCTACCAGAGCTCCTGTGATAGGGATAGTACAGGATTATGTTATATTGTTGTTGTTACGTGCTGTCAAGTCAGTTCTGACTCATAGAGACTCTATGCACAACAGAATGAAACACTGTCCGGTCCTGTGTTAATCTCACAATCGTTGCTACACTTGAGGCCATTGCAGCTGCCACTGTGCCAACCCATCTCGCTGGCGATCTTCTCTTTTTCATTGATCTTCCACTTTACCAAGCATGATGTCCTTCTCGAGGAACTGGTCCCTCCTGATAATATGTGTGAAATATGAGAGATGAAGTCTGGCCATCCTGGCTTCCAAGGAGCATTCTGATTGTACTTCTTCCAACACAGACTTCTTTGTTCTTCTGCCAGTCCATGGTACTTTTAATTTTCTTCTCCAACATCATAACTCAAATGCATCAATGCTTTTATGGTCTTCTTTATTACTGTCCAATTTTCACATGCATATGAGGCTATTGAAAACACCATGGCTTGGGTCAGGTGCACCTCAGTCCTCAGACTGGTGTCTTTACTGTTGAACACTTTAAAGAGGGCTTGTGCAACAGATTTGCTATATATAGTGCAACAGTCTTGACTATTGGTTTAGCTCAAAACTCAATCCTTTCTGATTTGATAGTGAGGACTCCATTCTTACAATTTTCTTATGACAAATAAGAGCTAGTTTTACAAGCACAAACATTAGTTTATACCACCTAAAATAGAATTACTTAAGATAGTGGCTATTATATCCAAACTCTCTAAATTGTGTCCTACAGAAGAGAAATATATTGTGGATTTATGCTGCCAAAGAAACAATATTTTCCTTGTTGGTGGCCTATCACTTGGAAACATAACTAATACATCAGCTGCCATAATCTTAGATTCACAAAAATTTCCATAGGTTTAAAACATAAGACTCAACCTTACAAGATGAATTTGCAGAGAGATAAATGGCAAGCTTTGAGCTGAGATTTAAATTACCAAATGGGTAAGTGCAGAATCAAGGCAACCTAGCCCAGGTAAAATGTCTTAGAATTTAAGTTGATCCCAAGTTCCATGTGAACCATCAGTGTCATAGCTATCACATGACCTTGAAATACAGATTGTAAAAAATGGAGGTCAAATGTCCAGGAGAGAAAATGTGACATCAACTGCATTCTACACTGGTATGCTGCTATGAACTCACACACGTAGTATATTGTTCAGTTCTGAGAGCCACATTTTACCAGGAATGTGACTTGGGGCATTTAAATGAGGAGAAATTAGGGTGGTCATGGGACAGGATGGGGGATAACTAGAAACCTTGGGCATTAAAATAAGGAGAACCTAAGGAGCTAGTGGGGTGGGAAGGGGAAGAAGAAATGGTGTGGTAGGCATTTTCATCACATGGAGGTAGGAGAAAATTTGTTTTGAGTAGCTTCAGAGGACTATGCGAATTTTCAGAGAGAAATCTTGTGACTCAATAGATCAGAAGCACTTTCTAATGGAATTTTTCAGGATGATTGGACTGACATATGAATAATGATTCTTGTCATTAAGAACATGTAAGCCAAGGCAGAATCACAACATACTGGGTGAGGATTCCTATCCTGGAAGGGAGGCTGGCTTCTCTGCCTTACACTCTGGGATTCTGAAAAGGGTTACATGGCTTTAAATCCACAGAAAGTCAAAAAGAAATAGAGTTGCTATTATACAGAGTAATAAGTCCCCATTCACTCTCTCTTCAGTGTCATGTTGTGGTAATGTTGTTTTAGTCTTCAACTTTAATCTTAGACATCAAAATCCTTAATCTTGACCCTAAATTATAATTTAGGAGCAACAAATCATATATGATTTGTTTATCACAGCTATGTAGCATAAAGGAGAGATACATATATATTTGGTCTATGACTAATTTCTTAGCTTCAATCATTAGTTAAAAAAACATGTAATTAATGTTATCAGTTACATTATTTCTTATAATTTGCACTTCCTAAATGATAATTTGTATCACTTGAAATTTGATACTTATAATGGTGACTGAGAGATGCAAGAGTTGTTGTGTACAGAGATTTTCTCCAAAGCGGTCCTTTAGTATTACACCACTATGGAACTGATTCAATGACATAAGTTGTTGTTAAGTGCCTTTTGAGTCGGGTCCGACCCATAGCGACCCTGTACAGGGTTTCCGAGGGTGTAAATCTTTACGGGAGTAGAAAGCCTCATCTTTCTCCCGCGGAGCAGCTGGTAGTTTCGAACCACTGACCTTAAGGTTCGCAGGCCGATTCGTAACCACTACACTACCAGAGCTCCTTTTAATGACATAAGTAAGAGTATGCAAATGTCACAGAATTAGTGACAGTTCCCACCTCACTGTAGTTGATTTTGTTCATTCTCGCCAACATAATCTCTGGTGTGTCTGGCATTATATGGATCTGGGTCTTGTCTTTGTCCCAGGCTTCTGTGTACAAACGCTATCAAAGAAAACATACAAAGTAATTAGGAAAAAATATGCGGCCTGCAATTAATAAGAATTTCAAGATCACAAGAACTTTTCCAACAAGATAAAGAAAGATTAAACATAGGTTTACAGTAAGACACACATTTACATATGTATCTTTTAATAATCTGAAACACATGCTGACATCTTTTAGCTAAGATTATTTTTCCTTAGATGCATGCCATATTATAAAAACCATGAAACAATAACTGAAGTAAATATTAAAACATAAACACAACAGATAGACAGACAGACAGATATGTAGGTGGCTTTTGTGATCCAGTGCTCTATTTCTTTTCTCAATGATAATTCATTTTCTTTGACTCAGCTTTAAAAGCCTTTAAATTTTGAAGCCTCACCTTGTTCATGGTGAGGGCGTTGTTCTTGGCCAACACTTGTTCCAGAGAATCAGTCACACTGGTAAATTTCAGTTTGTCTGGTGGCTGGCGGTAGATTTTATCACTCAAAATTTCAGTGGCTCGTCTACATTTTTCCACATCCAAAGAGCCAATGGGCACCCAGCCAATGCCTTTCATCCACTGAAGATCTGATTTGTACAGATTCTGTTGACACAGAGTCAATAAATATTAATCCCTGCATTAGAAAAGCATTTTCATTGAAAGGACATGATGTAAAAGTAAAAATATTCTTTAGAATGTTGTTTGGTGGACAGTTAGAGCGTTGTTGTAAGTTGCCATTCAACTCATGTTGAACCTGTGTGTTACAGAATAGAACTGCTTCCCAGAGTTTTCTTAGCTGTAATCTTAACTGAGGAGTGGTATGATGCTGTAGGATAAGCACTGGATTGCTAACCTCAAGGTTGGCAGTTCAAACTCATCAGCCATTCCTTGGAAACCCTATTCAGGGTCACTATGAGTTAGAACCAACTCAATGGCACATCACAACAACAACAATCTTAACTGAAGCAAATCATCAGGTCTTTTCTTCTGTGGTACGGCTAGTTGAGTTTGATCCACCAAACTTTAGTAATCAAGCTCCAACTGGACCTCTTAGGGACAGGGAGAGTATCAGAAAATATTCTATTTTGGTTCAAAGTGCTAAAGAATTAAAAATATAAGGAAAGAACATAAACGATATCTCACACCCACTTGCAGGGCTAGTGAACTTGATGCTATCTATTGCTCACTTTCCCAAGGAAACTTAATTCACTGATTTTTAACTTTGTATGTTATTTTAATGTCAGTACTCACATCACTCTGAAGGTCATAGGCCTGCCGAGCATGGATGACATCACTCTGGTCAGGCAGGCATGTCCACTGATGAAGGATGTTCTTGTAGTCTACATCACTGACCAAGGCCTGGCACTTCTTGGCCAGCACCACCCCCAGCATGTCCACTGGGCTGCTGAACTTGGTCTTCCACTTCTCAAAGTCTTTCTTGTACTCCCTGTCACTCTGGATCTTGGCCACATGCATGGACCACATCATCTTGGGGTCATCATGTATAGCTCGGGCACCAATGTGGTGGCCAAGTTGCTTGCGATAGCCTTCTTTGTACTTGAACTAGAAGAAGAAAGAGTCTGATAATCATCTATTTTCACTTTTAGTAAAAATAAACTCAAATTTTCCTTTTCTTTTAAAAAAATGAATATAGAAATAATTTGTGCATCTTGTAAACCATTTAGAAAATGAATAAGTAATCTTAAATAAGTACAAAATAGAAAATGAAATTAAAACATGATTCTATTATTCAGATTACTGATAAAATTGTTAGCTTTTTGTAGTGTATTTATGTATGTGAAAGAGAGAGACTATAAAATAAGAATGAGTCATATTGTGCATAGGATTGTATGTGCAATTTTCAGTTATAAGCATTCTTTTTGCCATTAAATATTCTTCAGCAGTTATTTTTAATGATAGCAGGTATTTCATCACACTACTGTTGAGTCAGTTTCAACTCATAGCAATCATGTATAGGGTCTCCAAGCAGTGGCAGGTGGGTTTGAACCACCAACTTTACAGTTAGCAATCTAGTGCTTATCCTACAGTGCCACACTAGGACTTCATCATATGGGTATACCATAATATAGTTCATCTTTCACTGATGGTTAAACATTTACTTTTTAAATATTCCCATATTTTTGAAAAACTCTTTGGAAAAAATAGGAAACAGAAGATAAAAATTTCTAGAAATATGACCAAATCCATCTTTTGAAGAAAATAAATACCATCAGCCAATCACTGGATGCAGACATAAATATAGGGTCCTCAAGAAGGAGCTCTGGTAGCGTAGCGGTTACGAGTCGGACTGCCAACCTCAAGGTCAGCAGTTCGAAACTACCAGCAGTTCCGCCGGAGAAAGATGAGGCGTTCTGCTCCTGTAAAGATTTACAGCCTCAGAAACCCTGTGCAGGGTCACTATGAGTTCATGGTACTTATCAACAACAATATCAAGTATGGTTGAACTTTGATTAGAATAATATGACTCATTTATTTACACCATGCAGGTTCTTTGGTTCATAGAGCATGGGTTCCATGAGTTCAATTTTGTACAGGATATACATCATGTGGGAAAGTCACAGAGACTTGAACACTGAATTTCTGTTATGGGTCATGGAAAAATTTGGAAATGGATAATTGCAATGATTGAACAACACGACAAACATAATTAACGTCAATGAATTCTACATGTGAAAAATGTTGAACTAGCACATGTTTCGTTATGTGCTTTTTGTTGTTGTTGTTAAGTGCCATCGAGTCGATTCCGACCCATAGCGACCCTGTATAGGGTTTCCAAGGAGCAGCTTGTGAGCTTGAACCACCAACCTTGCAGTTCAAATGATTTTGCAGTCTGACACATTAGCCCCAGCGCCACACCAGGACTCTTATTAGGGGGCTTCAAAAAGCTTGTGAAAAAATGGAATGAAAAGATAATGGATTTTTTTTCCCATAAAATTTTTGAAGCCCCCTCATACATATTTGCCACAATTTAAAGATTAAATGTCTGAACTGTAGTCATGTAGACAATGTTCTTGTTCAGGAAACATGTTCTGAAATGCATCTTGTTATGTACCTAATCATGCCTTGACCTTACTCTTTGGGATAAGAATTTCATTACCACATTTTAAACTATTCACTGAAAAAGAGACAGTTAACTCATTGCTTACTTGCTATGTGATAAATCTCATAGAGAGAAGGAAAATTTTTAGCCAAAGTTAAGTTGAACAACTTTTCAGGGGTACTTACTTCACTTGCAATGTCTCTAGATGCTTTGGCTGCTTTGATGGGAATGGCATCGAGTCGCAAATCATAACCTTTCTTTCTAGCTTCTTCTAGGCCAAGTTTGTATAGTTTCTAAAAGAGACATAAATAATCCTGTTTCTCTTATAACATACATTGTAAGGGAAATATTTCATATGCCATGAGTATATTACTTACCTCACTGTAGTTTATTTTGTTTTGTTTAGCTAGTACAACTTCAGGGGTATCTGGCATAATATGAATAGTGGTTTTATCTTTATCCCAAGCTTCTGTGTATAGACGCTAAAACAAACAAAAAGATGTTACTAGTTCAGGCCAGTAATGAATAGTCACATTAAAATAAGTTAAAATAAAGATTCTTCTCTCTGAGTTACAGAACCTTCAGGCCTAGGTGTCTCACATCATTAGAACGTATAAATCCTTATGTATAAACCATTTTGAAATTCATCCAAAAAAATTTGAACATGAATTTACTTTTATAGAAAGAGATCTTGATGTTTCTACAAACAAGCAAAAAAAAAAAAAAATAATAATAATAATAAAAGAACTAAAGCAAAGAAAGTACTTACGTGGTTCATTGTAACAGCATTGTTTTTTGCCAAAACCATTGGAATGGAGTCCATAAGGCTGGAAAACTTGAACTTGTCTGGGTGTTGACGATAAACATGATCACTCAAAATCTGGGTAGCTCTTTTGTTCTTCTCATCCTCAAGAGAACCACTGGGCATCCAACCAATGCCTTTTAGCCACTGAAGGTCAGCTTTGTACAAATTCTGAAATTACAAGTGATAAACCACTTGATGTAAGCAAAGCCATATACCCTTGAAGAATTACTTTTTTTTGTTATCTATTTTAATGCTTGAGTTTGTGAGAGCTTGTAATTCTTGGTACATCTTGTGAACCAAGAAATCATTGCAATTAGAAACAAAGTTTTGAAAACGATTTAAATAAAAACGTATAGAGAAACATTTTCCACACAGTAAAAGAGACTTTCTCCAAAGAAACGGGGTCATTACTGGCTATTTCTTTGGGGAATATTGATCTACAGGTGTTTGGGTGACTGGATAGAGCTAAGATATTCATACAGGAAAGTAGATACCTATTGTGCAAATTAAACTGCCCTCACTTTAAGATCACTTTGATAGAGAAGCAGATACAGTGTTTTGTTGGCTAAAGAAAAACCTTAGACTCACATCACTCTGGAGGTCATAGGCCTGCCGAGCATGGATGACATCACTCTGGTCAGGCAGGCATGTCCACTGATGAAGGATGTTCTTGTAGTCTATATCACTGACCAGAGTTTGACACTTCTTGGCCAGCACCACCCCCAGCATGTCCACTGGGCTGCTGAACTTGGTCTTCCACTTCTCAAAGTCTTTCTTATACTCCCGGTCACTCTGGATTTTGGCCACATGCATGGACCACATCATCTTGGGGTCATCCTTAATGTCCCGGGCTCCAATATGGTGGCCCAGCTGCTTGCGAAAACCTTCCTTGTACTTGTACTAAAGGAGAAAAAAACAACTGGTCTCATTTGTGGTAAATTACAAAGTACATTAATGCTAAGAATTTTACTAAGAACCTAAAGAGCCACCATTTCAATTTTTAATAGAAAGGATTAAAGGCTAAATTCAACTACAAATTAAATGCATAATAAATGCATCCTTGATCTTATTCTCACCCTACACTGCACCTCTGGGATCATTTCACTCTGTTTTAATTTGTTACTCCTTAGAAGATTTTGTTCAATTTAAAATGAAATTGAGACTGCTTTGAAGTAATAAAAGGCAATCAAATCAATATAAGCCGAGGGATAAAGTCTTACTTCGCTGGCAATTTCCCGGGATGCTTTGGCTGCTTTGATTGGTATGGCATCAAGTGGAAGATCATAACCTTTTTTCTTCAGCTCCTCATAACCCATACGGTAAAATTTCTGTTAAAAGATAAAGAAGTTCACTTTGGAAAAAAACGTTCTCCATAAAGAACTGCAGTATAATGGACCCAATGTGCTAAATATTTTAAGAGTACAAGAGGATGGTATCTGCATTTTAAGATACTCAAATGTAATTTGAAAATTGATTGCTAATGATTCTATTTTGAATTTTAAAGCTCTTCAATTAACTAGACAACAAAATTAAATGCCAGCCATTCCCAAACTGATTACACAGTGGTTAAGTTTATGGCTGCTAACCTAAAGGTTGGTGGTTTGGACCCACAAACCAGTCCACAGGAGAAAGATGTGGCTATCTGTATTCAGAACGATTCACTGCCCTTGGAATTGACTTAATGGTAAAGGTTTGATTTTGGGTTTTTATTTTCAAATTATTTGGAGAATGAGGCAGGAGAAAATTAATAGATAAATGAAATATCATTTAGTGACAGTTTTTCAATGAACTTTCAGTGTTTAATTAGAAGTTTTTGCTAGAAAACAAGTGCAATGACTTTCCTACTAACTTATAGAAAAAAAATTATGCCAACTGGGCTCTCACTTTCATGTAGCTAATGCATTGTGAGTTAGAGCCTGTTTTACAATATAGAACTCAACATAGTAGGGTCCACATCTGGAGTCCTTCATATATATTTTTTAAATATATAATTTTTTGAAGAAAGTTTCAATATCAATTTTTTTAAAGTTTAAGTGAAATAATTTGCTTCTTCACATAGTTACAACATTAAATAATCAATAATTAAAAACAATTTTTTTTTTCTCCAGAAGTCAGATTGCTTTAAATGCTACTGATCTTAAACTTGTGTTTCTAAATTTTAACCCTTTGGGACATGACTCTAATACATTTGATGATTATTGAAGTCATTCTAGTAGAGTTGGAAGTTTATCTTTAAAATATTAATTTTTAGAATGATATGTTTTGAAAGTTTATACTATGATTACAATAAAAATAAAGATGGAATTCTTCTGCATGGGTATTATATGTTCATTCATCCAGGCTATTACTGAGTATCTACTATGGTTCAGATGCTATGCTAGGTAAGTACTACAGAGTCCATGCAAATTATCTTTGCCTGTGAGGAACTCCCATAAATGCAGGGAGAAGTGATACAAACTCTCAGTTACAATGATATGTGTGAAACAGACCACCAGGACTAGAGAACTGAGGACCACCAACTCTTCCTGGGATAAGATGTGTCAACATTATTAGGTTCAGCCTGAAAGGCACTATACAAGGACTCTAAGTCACTTAGAGTTTATTAAGATGATTTAGGGTTTCAAAAGAATGTCCAAACAACTTCACTGGTTTAGCAACAATCACAATGAACTATCTGAAAATCACATGCTAAATCTGGAAACTTACATCACTTGTGTTAATTAAGTTTGTTTTAGCCAGAATAATGTCAGGTGTATCAGGCATGATGTGGATTTGAGTCTTGTCCTTGTCCCAAGCTTCTCTATAAAGTCTCTAAAATGAGAAATAAGAGGTTTCAGTGATGTTGTTAGATTAGTGATTGGCATAGTCAGTTTCAAACAGAATTACTGAACACATCCAAACAAAAATAAACTTAATCATCTATAACACAAGCAGAAAACAGGTATAGTAAACTTTGACTTATCTGGGACATAATTGTCTTTCAAACTATAGATTATAGGCCACCTTTTAAAAGTTACAGATAATCTTTCAATAAGAAATCAACCCAGGGGAGTAGATCCAAAATGGTGAACTAGGCAGATGACTATCTAGACTCTCTACAACAAAGACGTGTGAGACAGATATGGATGGCAGTCCTTAAACCTAGAGCTTCAAAGGAGGGGATAAAGAAGTAAGTCAAAAAATGAGAGGAAGAGACTGAAAAACAACAAACAAGGAGGCATATAGAGCAGAAAACTGTCAGTTGGCACACAGTGGCCATTTTGAATTACTTACTGTAAGCAATGTTGTGACTGGAGCAGGAGCCAGATAACCGACTCTGTTTACTCAGGACAGTATCAGCACCTACACCAGTGACTGGTGACCAGAGATGTGTTTTCTCCCCTCTTCTTGCATAATCTCCCAGTGACCAGAGGTGCAGCTTTTCTACCCCAACCCACCTTGTGCTGGTCAAACCCCACCCTACTGCCAGTGATACACCCTCCCACTTTTTAGCTTTTCTTTAATCTTTATCTTTTTTTGTAGATCTTCCCTCTTCTCACCCATTTTTTTTCCCTTTCTTATTTTTTTTCCCTTCCTCTTTCCTTGTCCTTTGATTTTTTTTTTTTTTATTCACCTTGAGTTAGTGTCTCTCCCCAATAACCCAGGGTTAGCAGTTCCCAGCCTCGCTGCTCTCTGGTTGGGGGTGTGTGCTCCTGTGGAGCAAACACTGTACTCCCACCACAGCTGTGTTTGACAGCTAGCACTTTCTCCAGCACGCCACTGCTTTTATTCTTCTGCTTAGTTCTTCCCTCTCCCCACACCTGTTTTTCCTCTTTTTTAATTAATTTCTTTCCCTGGCCCTCTTTTTATCAATCCTGCAGACCAGTCACCCTGTCCCTGCTCCACTACCTCCATGGTCAGCAGCATCCACTCAGGCCCCTCCATGGACAGTGGCATGTGCTCTCATTGCCATTGTGTTTGACAGCTTATGCTTGTGCCAGCATTGCACCACATTTTCCCTCCTATTTTTTTTTTTTCCAGTGCTTCTTAGTTCTTCCCTCTCCTTCACCCTTGTTTTTCTTTTCTTTTTTTTCCTAGCGTAGTGTAGTGGTTACAAATCAGGCTGCTAACCTCAGGGTCAGCAGTTCGAAACTACCAGCTGTTCCACCTGAGAAAGATGAGGCTTTCTGCTCCCGTAAAGATTTACAGCCTTGGAAACCCTGTACAGGGTCGTTATGAGTCAGAACCAACTCCACGGCACATAACAACAACAACAATTCCTCTTTATTCCATCTGGCAAGTATCCCCCTCCTCCTGACTTCTGTGCTCACTCGCCCATGACTCTATTTTCAGTGATGAGTGCTCCCGTGGAGCCAATTGGCACATGTGACCATCTTGAGTTATTGCAAGCAGTGGAACATTGTACCAGTACTGTACTACTGCTTTATTCTTTCTTTTTCTCTTTTTGCATTTTTCCCTTTTTCTTTCTAAGTCCTTCCTCTCTCCCCCCTTGTTTTTATCTGTGTTATTTTAATTCCTTGCCCCTCCCCCCTTTTTCTCTCTATCTTTACCCAGCAATCAGAAGCCAGCAACCTTACCTAGCCATACCCACTATACCCGCTACCTTACCCACTGAGCAAGGCCAACACTCACTTCAGCCCCACTGAATCAATGATAGATTGGGACTAACACCCACTAGCTTGCCCTCAGCTTCCCTACAGGATCAGTAAGCAGAGCCACATGCCCACACTCCCAACCACTACCAAATTCACCTGAAGATAGGTGGTGAGAAGTCCAGTGGCCAAACTAATGACCAGAGTCACATACCTGCCCCATTTCCCATGTATATCAAAATAAAACAAAACAAAACAAAATAGCTAACATACCATCAACAAATTAACACGATAACAGCACAATATCTTGGACACAATAGACAACTAATAGACACAATCAAGCACACGCACAAACAAACAAAACAGGACAAAATGACTCAAACAAGCGACTAAAATATGGAGTCAGAGAATCTTCTGAAGGTAGAAATGCTATTGGGACTACCTGATAATGAATTTAAGAGAATTATATATAGGTATGTTCAATGGCTTGAAAGGGAGATCAAGGGAAACACAGACAAAATTAAGAAAAATGCAGACAAAATTCGACCAAAGTTCAGGAATATAAAGCAAGAACAAATTAATAAAATAAATGGAAAATTAGAAACCATACAAAAATAGCAAATAGAAATTCAGAAGTATTGATACAAACATTTTGGAAATAAATAACATTTTGGAAGTGCAAAGAAGTAGAATTAAATCAATGAAAGACAAAATTAGCAAGATTAAAGGCAAATCTCTTAACATTATTCTATTAGAGAAACAGTCAGATAAAAATAAAACGAAAGAAGAGTAAAAAAGCCTAAATATTATGTGAAACACTATCAACAGGAATAACTTCAGAACAGAAAGAGGCAAGGGATAGGAGATGAGAAAACTGTTGAAGATTTGTTGGGAGAAAACTTCCCTAATATTATGAAAGATGTTGCTATTGTGGTTAAGTGCCATCAAGTCGATTCCGACCCATAGTGACCCTGTATAGGGTTTCCAAGAAGCAGCTGGTAAGCTTGAACCACCGACCTTGCAGTTCAAATGACTTTGCAATCTGACACATTAGTCGACAGTGCCATACCAAGACTTATTATGAAAGATAAGATATATTAAAAAGCTCAAAAAAGCCCAAGTAGAATAGATCCCTTGGTGGTTCACCAAAACATATTACAATCAACCTCTCAAAGACAAACACAAAGAAAGAGCCATCAAAATAGTGTGGGAAAATGAAAAATTACCTACAAAAGAGAACCAGTAATACTCTGATTTCTCAGCAGAAACCTTGCAAGCAAATAGGCAATGAGATAACATATATAAAACACTGAAAGAAAAAGAAAAGCCAACTAAGAATTACATATCTAGCAATATTGTCCTTCAAATACAATGACAAATTTAGGGCAATCACAGATAAACAAAAATTAGGGGAGTTAATAAAAACCAGACCAACCTTATACAAAATGGTAAAGGGAGCCCTTTGTACAAGAACCAACAATGGCAGACAACAAATGGAGATTAAGACCCTTGACAACATAATCCAAAATTGACCCTATAAATATAGATGTATCAAATACAAAGTAAACCTACAATATTGAATATAAGGAAACAGATGTCAATTTGTAAATGATGACAACTATAAGGTTAAAAAAAAAGAAAGAAGAAAAGGAACTAATTTATATAGCTATAGAACTTCCAAATGGAGAGAAAGTCAAAATTATATCAAGCAACAATGGACTGTTTTAAGCTTGGGAAGATAATAATAAATTATAGGAGAGCCTTAAAGAAAATTAATAAACCTTTCACCAAAAGAAGAAAATCATGGTCTCAGTAAACACTAAAACAACAACAAAGGAATTATAAGAAAACACATAAACAAAATGAACTCAGGACAGAAAAATATATGGAAGAAATGGTCAATAACACAATAATAAAAAACTCACAGCAAAACAGTCGCAATAAATTCATGCTTATCAATAATTACACTGAATGTAACTGATTAAATGTACCAGTCAAAAGACAGAGAATAGCAGAATGGATAAGAAAGTATGAGTAATCAATAAGCTGTCTAGAAGAGGCACACTTTAGATATAAATACAAAAATAAGCTAACAATCAAAGGATGGAAAAACATATATCATGAAAACGGCAATCAAACAAAGGCAGGAGTGGCATTATTAATTTCTGACAAGACAGACTTTAAGATGAAAACCAGCATAAGACAAGAACATTATAAAATGATTAAAGAATCAATTCAACAAGAGGACATAACCATAATAAATATCTACATAATCCATGAAAAATACCCCAAAATACATAAATCAAACTTTAACAAAATTGAAAAAAGAAATAAACAACTTCACATTTATGGTAGGAGACTTTTTAAATAAACTACTTTTGATGGACAGAAAAAAACTAGAAAGAGACACAACAAAGATACAAAAGATCTCAACAACACAATTAACTAAATCTTATAGGTCTATAAAGAAAATACTCTATTCAGCAACAGCACAATATACCTTCTTTTCTAGACATATAGAATGATCTCCAGAATAAACCATATGTTAGGTCACAAAGCAAGCCTCAATCAGTGTAAAAACATCAAAATACTACAAAGCATCTTCTTAGATTACAACATTATAAAATTGAAATCATCAACAGTAAGATAAAGGGAAAAACTAAAATACATGGAAACCAAATAACACCTCCTTAAAAACTATTGGATAAAAGAAGAAATAAAAACCCCTTATTCAAATGAGAATGAAAACAAAAGATACCAAAATATTTGGGACACAGCAAAAGTAATGCTCAGAGGACAATTTATAGCACTAATACAATAATTTTTTTAAAAAGTACAAATAAAAACCTTAACCCAACATCGCCAACAATTAGGAAAAGAACAGCAGGAAAAGCATACAGTCACTAGAAGATGTTATTGTTGTTGTTGTTAGGTGCCATTGAGTCGGTACCGACTCATAGCGACCTTATGCACAGCAGAATGAAACACTGCCTGATCCTGGGCCAATCTCACTACTGTTGCCATGCTTGAGTCCATCAGTGGGGCCACTTGGCCAATTCATCTCGTTAGGTGTCTTCCTCTTTTTCTCTGACTCTATACCTTACCAAACATGATATCCTTCTCCAGTGACTGGTTCCTCCTGACAATATGTCCGAAGTATGAGAGACAAAATTTGGTCATCCTGGCCTCCACGGAGCACTCTGGCTGCACTTCTTCCAAAATGGATCTATTGGTTCTTTTGGCAGCCCATGGCATTTTCAATATTCTCCCCCAACACCAAAGCTCAAAAGCATCAATTCTTCTACTGTCTTCCTTATTCACTATCCAGCTTTCAAATGCATATGAGGCTATTGAAAATACCATGGCTGAGTCAGGCACACCTTAGTCCCCAAGCTGACATCTTCGCTCTTCAACACTTTTAAAAAGTTTTGTGCAGCAGATTTGCCTAATGTAATACGTTGTCAGTAGGGAATAGTAGCTGGAGAAGAATGTCATGCTGGGTAAGATGGAGGGTCAGAGAAAAAGAGGAAGACCCCCAACGAGATGGATCAGCCAGGTGACATCATT
>NW_006408530.1:7475291-7477852 GCF_000296735.1 Chrysochloris asiatica | reverse complement strand
GTATGCTTGCAGCCATTTCTGTATTACCTTTAGTAAAACTTTACTCGCATGGGATATCAAAGAGATTGTCCGATGATTTCCACATTCCGTTGGTAATAGTAGAAGATAGGCAATAATAGATAATATGATATAATAATAGAAGATACTATAATATAATAATAGAAGACAGGCAATAATAAATATCCTAGCAGAAATATATAAAGCACAAAAACAATAGAAAGAATCAACAAAACTAGAAATTGGTTCTTTGAAAGGATTAATAAACTCAACAAACCCTGGCAAATTTAACAAAGGAAAGTAGTAGAATCAAATAACATGAATAAGAAATGAAGTCATGATCTTCTAAAACAAAATGGATAGTAACAGAATAATATGAAGAACTGTAGAATTCTGTTGTGGCACTATAAGATAAGCACTAAACTACTAACCACAAGTTCAAACTTACCAGCCACTCCTTGGAAACCCCATACAGGGTCACTATGAGTCAGAACCAACTTGATGACACTTAACAATAACACATTTGAAAACCAACAAGAAACTGGCAAATTTCTAGACACACATTGTTGTTGTTGTTGTTGTTAAGTGCCGTCAAGTCGGTTCCGACCCATAGCGACCCTGTACAGGGTTTCCGAGGGTGTAAATCTTTAAGGGAGTAGAAAGCCTCATCTTTCTCCCGCGGAGTGGCTGGTAGTTTCGAACCGCTGACCTTAAGGTTCGCAGCCCAATTCGTAACCACTACGCTACCAGAGCTCCTTATTACCTACCCAATATTCTACCCAATATTCAGAAAAAAGATGAAACCAACTCTATTCAAATTATTCCAGATTATAGAAAAATAAGGAATATTCCCAAGCAAGCATAACCCTGAAATCAAAGCCATTCAAAGGGAACACTAACAAAGGAAATTATAGACCAGTATTCCTCATGAAGAAGGTGTGGTGTGGTGCTGTGGGATAAAGCACTGGACCGCAAGGTTGGTTTGAACCACAAGGTTGGTCATTCAAAATCACCAGTCACTCTTTGGAAACCCTATACAGATTTGCTATGAATTGGAACTTATTCAATGGCACTTAGCAACAACCGCATTCTTCATGAACATAGACATAAAATTCCTCAACAAAATCCTAGGCAATAGAATCCACAACATATCAAAAAATAATACATCTTTACCAAGTGTAATTCACTCCAGGTACTTAAGGATGGTCCAACATTAGAAAAACCATAAATGTAAGCCACCACATAAGGAAAACAAAGGAAAAGTACCACATGATCATAACAATTGATGCAGAAAATCATTTGCCAAAACCCAACACGTATTCTTGATAAAAACACTCAGTAAGGGGACTCTTGGGCCCAGAGTCAGTGGCATAGCCACAGAGGACTAGAGTGAAGAGTGAAGCTACCAGCTGATAGGAGAGAGGGCATATGCACAAGAACACCCACAGTTACAGATGGTACCCACTTGACCTGGCCCCGATGACTGGATGATCAGAGCTCAACCAGGAGAAGAAAGAAGAGGAAAAAAAGAGGGAAAAAAAAAGAGGAAAGAAGAGGAAAAAAAAAATACAATTTGATGAACTTGACCTACACCTATGGATGCAGTAACTCAAAAGAGGGAACAAATCCTTACAGCAAGAATCATTCCCACTCCCTCCACACACAGAGTAGACAGAGATGGGCAACTTGGACATTGGATACCCAAAATGGGGGGAGGGGACTACAAAGGCAAGAAGTGACTGGCTTACAAGCTTTCAAGAGGGAACCTAGAGCCAGGGGGCATGGAGGAAGACAGAATCTCCAGTGAGTATTATCCAATCTGTCTAGGCGGAGCTGATGAAATGAAATGCAGATGGGTCACTTGTGATACAGTAGTGAATAATTGTTATCAGGATTGATTGTGAGGTTTGGAAATGTAAAGGTAGACGTTTTATAGCAAGGAAGCGAGTGATTAACTCTCCAGTCTAGGAGCGGAGGTCTCTAGGACCATCAATGGAGAAGAGCCGAGAGCGGGACCCTACCCAGAGAAGCAGCGATGCCTGAGATGGAGGCAGAGGCGATGACGTGGAGTGATGAAGCACCTAGGGACTTTGGATCCAGAGAGGGAGAGGGACTGAGGGATTGTGTGCTGAAGACTGGGGGTGGGGGGAGTGAGGAGTGTAGGGGGCAGGTATGTAGGATATACCCTTTGGTTGGTTGATGATGCATGGAGGGGATTGGAACCAAGGCAATGAAACAATATACGATAGAATGAATGTGAAACTAAAGTTCTCTCATGTAAACTATTATATAATTCACAATAAAACATTAAAAAAAAGAGAGAGAAAAAAAAAAAACAGTCAGCAAAATAGGAATAGAAGGAAAATTCTTCATAATTAAGGGTATATGAAGAAGATCAACAGCCAACTTTATTCTCAGTGGACACTGGAAAACACTCCCTTTGAGAGTGGGAACCAGACAAGTACAACCTTTATCACTACTCCTTTTCACTATTGTATTGGAAGTACTTAACAGAAAAATAAGGCAAAAAATAAAGAAAGTCATGCAAACTGGCAAAGAAGTAA
>NW_006408530.1:7372514-7474950 GCF_000296735.1 Chrysochloris asiatica | reverse complement strand
GGATTCAGCAAAGTGCCACAGTGCAAGATCAACATACAAATATCAGTTTGAATCCTCTACACTAACAAAGAGAACCCAGAAAAGGAAAACAATACCACTTATACTAACCACACAAAAGATTAAATACTTAGAAATAAATCTGGTGGTGGTGGTTATGCACCATGGAGTTGGTTCTGACTCATAGCAACCCTGTACAGGGTTTCCAAGGTTGTAAATCTTTACAGGAGCAGAAATCCTCATCTTTCTCCCATGGAACAGCTGGTAGATTCGAACTGCTGACCTTGTGATTTGCAGCCTGATTCATAACCACTATGCTACCAGGTCTAACCAGGCACAAAATGCCTATAGAAAGAAAATGACATAATACTACTATAAGAAACTAAAAAAGACCTATATAAATGGAAGAATATACAATGCTCATGGATCGGAAGACTTAATGTGAAAATGCCAATGGATTGTTAGAAGAATGAACAAATCTGATTTACAAATATGATGCAATTCCATTCCATATTCCATTATTATTTATTAAAGAGGTGCAGCTTTATATGAAAAGGAAAGAAATGCCAGATAAGCAAAGCACTACTAAAGAAGAACAAAGTTAGAGGCTCTGCACTCTTCAATCTCAAAGCCTATTATACAGCCACAGTAGTCAAATCAATTTTGTATTGGTACAATGACAGACATATAGACCAATGGAACAGAACTGAGAACCCAGAAGTAAATCCATCCACTTATGGATGGCTGATCTTTAACAAAGGATTGAAATCCATTAAATGGGAAAGAGATAGTATCGTTAGCAAACAGTGTTGGCAAAACTGGATATCCATCTGCAGAAAAATGAAACAGAATCCATGTTTCTCACAGTAGGCAATGCAAACCAAAGATAGATCAAAGGCCTAAATGTAAAGCTGAGAACTATAACAATCACCAAATAAAAAATTGGTTGTTGTTGTTAGGTGCTGTTAAGTTGATTCCAACTGACACTGACCCTATGACAACAGAACAAAACACTGTCGAGTCCTGCGTCCTCCTAATAATTGTTATATTTGAGCCCATCCTTGTTGCTACTATGTTAATCCATCTCACTGGGGGTCTTTCTCTTTTTCAATGACCCACCACTTTACCATGCATGATGCCTGTCTCCCGGAACTGGTCCATCCTGATAAGATGTCCAAAGACAGAGTCTTACCATCCTGGCTTCTAAGAAGCATTCTATACTTCTTTCAAAACAGATTTGTTAATTCTTCTGGAAATCCATGGAATATTCAATATTCTTCACCAACAATGGATTGCTAGAAGAATGAACAAATGCATCAATTCTCTGTTCTTCCTTATTCATTGTCCAGTCTTCACACAAATATGCTGCTGTTGTTGTTAGGTATCTTCAAGTCAGTTCAGACTCATAGTGACTCTATACACAACAGAATGAAACACTGCCCACTCCTGCACCATCCTCAAAATTGTTATGCTTGAGTCCATTGTTGCTGCCACTGTGTCAATCCATCAAGTTGGGGTCTTCCTCTCCTTTGCTGACCCTTCACTTTACCAGCATTATATCCTTCTCCAGGGTTTTGGTCCCTCTTGATAATATATCTGAAATACGAAAGAAGAAGTTTCACCATCCTGGCTTCTAAGGAGCATTCTGGCTGCACTTCTTCCAAGACAGATTTGTTTGTTCTTTTGGCAGTCCATGGTACTTTTAATATGCTTCTCCCAAACCATAACTCAAATTCATTGATTCTTCTCTGGTCTTCCTTACTTGTTGTTCAACTTTCACATGCATATGAGGCAATTGAAAAGACCATGGCTTGGATCAGATGCACTTTAGTTCTCAAACTGATAACTTTGCTCTACACACTGTAAAGAGGTCTTTTGCACCAGATTTGCCTAATGTAATACATTATTTGATTTCTTGACTGATGTTTCCATGAATGTTGATTACAGATCCAAGCAAGTCTTTAACAACTTCAAACTTTTCTCTATTTATCATGATATTATTTGTAGGTCAAGTTGTGAGGGTTTTAATTTTCTTTACATTGAGATTAAACCCACACTGAAAAAAGGAGTCTTTTATCTTTATCAGTAAGTATTTTAAGTCCTTTTCACTTTCAGCAAGCAAGGTTGTATCATCTGCACAACTCAGATTGTTTACACGTTTTTCACCAATCCTGATACCATGTTTTTCTTCATGCAATCAGCTTCTCAGATTATGTGGTCACCGTAAAGATTGAAATAAGTGTGGTGAAAGGATACAACCCTGACACACACATTTTCTAATTTTAAACCATTCAGAATTCCTTGTTTTGTTCAAATGTTTGCCTCTTGGTCTATGTACAGGTTCTTCAATGGACACCGTTAAGTGTTCTGAAACACCTGTTCTTCACAATGTTATCAATAGTTTGTCACAGAGAAAAGCCTTGGCATAGTCAGTAAAGCACAAGTAAACATCTTCTGATTTTTTTCTGCTTTCAGCTAAGATCTATCTGACATCAGTAATCATATCACTCATTCCATATCCTCCTCAGGATCCAGTTGCTGCAATCACTTCTGAATTATCTTCAGTAAAATTTTACTTGCATGTGTTTGTTAGATTATTTCCTCATTCTGTTGGGTTACCTTTCTTTGGAATGGAAAAAAAATATGCACCTCTTTCAATTAGTTGGCCAGGCAGCTGTCTTCCAAATTTCTTGGCATAGATGAGTGAATGCCTCCAGTGCTGCATCAGTTGGATGAAAGATTTAAATTTGTATTTTGACAATTCCTGGAGCAAGTACCTTCAGCTTGGACTGCCTTCAGTATCAGTTCTTGATTATGTTATCTCTTGATATGGTTGAACATTGATTATTTCTTTCTGTTATGGTGATTCTGTGTATTCCTTCCATCTTCTTTTGATATTTTCTGCATTATTCAATTTTTTTCGAGGGAGTCCTTTAATATTTCAAGTCAAGGCTTCATTTTTTCTTCAGTCCCCTCAACTTGAGAAATGCTGAATGTGTTCTTCTCTTTTGGTTTTCTGACTCCAGGTGTCTTCTCTAGTAGCCCTTTGAAATTTTCTGTTAAGTCTTCTACATCTTCATTTCTTCCATTTACTTTAGCATCTCTGTGTTGGAGAGCAAGTTTCAGAGTCTTTTCTGACATGCATTTTGGTCTTTTCTTTTTTTCCTGTCTTTTCAAAGA
Organism: Chrysochloris asiatica; assembly: GCF_000296735.1. Classification (NCBI taxonomy): domain Eukaryota; kingdom Metazoa; phylum Chordata; class Mammalia; order Afrosoricida; family Chrysochloridae; genus Chrysochloris; species Chrysochloris asiatica. The sequence continues at coordinate 7,471,773 of NW_006408530.1, read as the reverse complement.
CATTTTGCTTTCTTCCTGTGTGATGTTCTTGATATCATCCCTCAACTCTTCTAGTCTTCAGTCAATAGTATCTAATGCATCAATTCTGTTCTTGAGACGGGCACTTAGGTCAGGTGGGATGTATTCCAGGTCATATTTTGGCTCCTGTGGATTTGTTTTAATTTTCTTCAGCTTCAGCCTGAATTTGCATATAAGCAACTGATGATCTGTTCCACAGTCCATCCCTGGGCTAGATTTGGCTGATAAAATTGTGCTTCTCCGCCATCTCTTCGCACAGATGTCGTCAATTTGATTTCTGTATGTTCCATCTGGTGAGGTCCATGTCACGTTTTAGATTGCCTAAAAAAGGTATTTGCAAAGAATAAGTCACTGGTCTTGCAAAATTCTATTGTGCAATCTCCATCATCATTTCTATCACCAAGGCCATATTTTCCAACTACTGATCCTTCTTTATGACTTCCAACTTTTGCATTTTAATCATCAGTAATTATCAATGCATCTTGATTGCATGTTTGATTAATTTCTGATTGATGAAGTTGGTAGAATTCTTTTGCTTCAACATCAGTATCTTTAGTGGTTGGTACATACATTTGATTAATTTTGGTATCAAGTTGTTGTTGTTGTTGTCAGGTGCCATCGAGTCGGAACCGACTCATAGCGACTCCATGCACAGCAGAACGAAACAATGTTCGATCCTGGGCCAACCTCACCACCGCTGCCACCCCCGAGTCCATCAATGATGCCACCTGGCCGATCCATCTCGTTGGAGGTCTTCCTCTTTTTCTCTGACCCTCCACCCTACCCAGCATGACATCCTTCTCCAACGATTGTTTCCTCCGGACTACATGTCCAAAGTAGGAGAGTCCAAGTAGTCTTCCTTATTGTTGTTGTTAAGTGCTATCAAGACATTTTGACTCAGAGCAACCTATGCACAACAGAATGAAACATTGCCTAATCTTGCCATGTGGATATTTTCTATCACAGACACCATTATATTTTAAGATAGATCTTAAATATTTCTTTTTGTTTTTTAGATCTTAAATATTTCTTGTGATGAACTTGACAACATTCCTCTTCAATTTGGCTTTCTCAGCTTAGTAAATCATATGATTGTCAAATTCAAAATGGCCAATACCAGTCTGTTTTAGCTCACTAATGCTTAGTTGGGTCATCTTCCATTTTTCCCCAGCTTCATACTCATATATTACATGTTTTGATTTTTAATGAATATTTGCAGCTTATTTCCTCATTTTGAGTTGTGTCTTGAAAGCTTTGCTCCATTTACATTATGATCAACTCTACTTTTGAGGAGGTAGCTCTTCCCCAATTGTAATTTGAGTTGCTCATCTTCCAACTCTATATCTGACAGTGTTCTGCTGCTGTTCATAAAGTTTTCAGTAGCTAACCATTCAGGGAGTCTGTCTCTCCTTCTTCCTAGTCTGTCTTAGTCTGTAAGATCCACTGAAACCTGTTTACCATGGTTGAGTCTCCTGGTATTTAAAATATTGGTGCCATAACTTCCAGCACTACAGCAACATATAAGCTACCACCATAAGACAAATTGACAGATGAATGGTAATCACATACATATGAGGTAACTGAAAATACCATGGCTTGGATCAGGCACACCTTCATCTTCAAACTGATATCTTTTGTCTTCAACACTTTAAAGAAGTCTTTTGCACCAGATATACTTTGTACAATACATTGTTTGATTTACTGATTACTGCTTTCCATGAGTGTTGATTGTGGATCTAAGTAAAATGAAAATTTTGACAACTTCAATATTTTCTCAGTTTATCGTGATGTTAGTTATTGATCCAGTTATGAGAATTCTTGTTTTCTTTACACTGAGGTGCAGTCCATACTGAAGGTTGTAGCTTTTCATCTTCATCAGTAAGTATTGCAAGTCCTTTTCTCTTCCGGCAAGAAAAGTTGCATCATCTATATAACATAGATTGTTAACAAGTCTTCCTCCAATCCTCATGGCACATTCTTCTTCATATAATTTAGGCTCTCAGATTACTTGTTCAGATTACAGATAAAATAAGTGCAGTGAAAGGATATAACCCTGATGCACACCTTTCCTGAAATTAAAAATCATTCAGTATCCTTTTGTTCTGCTTGAATGACTACCTCTTGGTCAATGTACAAGTTCCTCATGAATACAATTAAGTGTTCTGGAATTCCCATCTCAAAATGTTAATCATGGTTTATTATGATCCACACAGCCAAATGCCTTTGTATAGTCAATAAAGCACAAATAAACAGCTTCTGGAATTCTCTTTCAAGCAAGATCCATCTGATGTCAGCAATGATATCCGTTGTTCCACATCCTTTTCTGAATCCAGCTTGAATTTCTCGTAGCTCTCCATTCAAGTACTGCTTCAACCTTTTGTGAATTATTTGCAGTAAAAATTTACTTAATTATTTTCAATAAAAAATTACTTAATAATCATTAATGGTATTCTTCAATGATTTCCATATTCTCTTGGGTCACCTTTCTTTAGAATGGATACATTTGGTTAAGTAGGTAGTTATCTTCCAAATTTCTTGGCATAGACAAATGAATCCTTCCAGCACTGCATCAGTTTGTTGAAGTATTTCAAGTTGGGACAATCTTGTTGTTAGGTGATGTCAAATTGATTCTGACTCATAGTTACCCTGCATAGGGTTTCCAGTTGGTGACTGGTGGGTTTGAACCACTGACCTTATGGTTAGTAGTCTAGTGCTTATCTTATAGTTGTTGTTGTTGTTGTGAAGTGTCATGGGGTCAGTTGCAACCCTGCATAGGGTTTCTGAGGAGCAGCTGGTGACCTTGAACCACCGACCTTGCAGTTCAAACGGCTTTGCAGTCTGGCGCATTAACCCACAGCACTACACCAGGACTCCATATTACAGTTAGGGGCCCTGAAACACTGCATAAATACCTGTACACTATCAAGCATAACTAAAAATCTACAAACAGCAGAAGCTAAGCTAGATAACTGATACTTTCTAAAAAATTAAACATTTATGATCATCAAAAAACTTCACCAAAGGAGTGAAAAGAGAATCCACACATTGGGGGAAATTTTTGGCAATTTCATATCAGAAAAGGGACCTATAAACTATAGAAAATTTCAACATCTCAACAACAAAAAGACAAACAATCAAATTTAAAAATGGTCAGAGGACATGAACAGACAATTCACTAAGGAAGACATTTAGTTGGTCAAAAAACACTTTAAGAAATGCTTGTAATCATTAACCATTGTTGCTATTGGTAGGTGCTGCCAAGTCAGTTCCAAGTCAAAGGAACTCTATGTGTAACAGAACAAAACACTGCCTCGTCCTGAACTATTCTCACAATTGTTGTTATGCTTGAGCCCACTGTTGCTGCCACTATGCCAATCCATCTCATTGGGGGTCTTCTTCTTTTATGCTGACCTTCCACTTTACCAAGTATGATGCCCTTCTCCAGAGGTTGGTCTTTCCTTACAACATGTCCAAAATTTGAGAGACAAAATCTCACCATCTTCACTTCTAAGGAACATTTTGGCTATAGTTCCAAGGCAGATTTTTTTGTTCTTCTGGTAGCACATGATATTTTCTATATTCTTTTTTAATACCATAATTTAAATGCATTGATTCTTCTCTGGTCTTCCTTATTCACTGTCCAACTCTCACATGCTCATGAGGCAATTGAAATACCTTGGGTCAGGAGTACCTTAGCCTTCAAACTGACATCTGTGCTCTTTTGCACTTCAAAGAATTTTTCTGGGGCATATTTACCTCATTAAATATATTGTTTGATTTCCTGACTCCTACTTCCATGAATGTAAGTTGGCATCCTCAAAGGATTTACTTTGTGTTCCTTTTAAATACTATTTGAATTTGAAGAACAAATAGAAATCAGACAAGATCAGGGATGTAAGGTAAATGGAGTAAGGTTTTCCAATAAAATTCTTGTCGGACAGCCTTTGCTATCCTTGAAGAATGAACAAGTACAACTTTACTGGCTTTTTTTTCTTCTCATTAATGGTTTTCAATTTTTAAAAAAGTTCTTCTTAATAAGTTTCTGTAATTTTCCTGTCCTTTGAGAACTCTATCAAGATTACCCCTTTGAAATTAAAAAAGACAGTCATAAAACTGACTTGTATGTCTTGAATTTAACTTACCCATCATATCTCCTCAGAAGATACTATTTTGATTGGATCTTTTTTCAAGGCACCCTAATGGGACTAAGAGGAGTGTGTTACTGAGAGAACTTGTTGCAGCCACCCACCGATTGTAAAGACATTTAAACACAATTTTGTTTGGAATAAAATCATACATATATGAACTGGAAACCTAGTGGCAATAATTTTTGATTTGCCCTTATATGCATGTGTATATATGTGTGTTGTTGTTGTTAAGTGTTGTGGAGTTGGTTTTGACTCATAACAACCCGGTATAGGGTTTCCAAGGAACAGCTGGTGGGTTTGAACAACTGACCTTGTGGTTCTCAGTCCAGTGCTTATACTACAATACCATTGAGTCGATTATGACCCATAGAAACCCAGTATAGGGTTTCCATGGAGGAGTGTAGTATATACGAATTTTTATACTATTCTTGAAATTTTTCTTTATGTCTGAAATTATTTCAAAATACTAATTTTTAAAGTCTCATTGGTTCCTTGGACTTGTCAATATCCCTCTGAGTAGTGTGGTATGTGAAGCTGGCATTTTTCTCTTTTCTGAGCTTTCTCACTACAGTCCATATAACCCAAAAAATCTGATTAAGAACTTTGGGATCAAAATAAAGGATTGTTAATTTTCATATACATTTATCCCAGTTCTTTTCTGTCCTTTCTAACTGAACATGACCAGAGTTTCTCACCTCAGCAGTACTAGCATTGTGGACTAGATGAGTCTTTGTTGTTGGTGGGGAGCTGTCTTATGGATTGTGGGGTGGTTTGCAGCATCCATAGGCTCTACCCACTAGATGCCAGTGGCACCCTCCCTCTCAAGCTGTAACAACTAAGAATGTCTCCAGATACTGCCAAATGCTCCCTATACCAGCTAGTCATGATATCACATCTATACCACATAGTTCTCTTTCTTACATTTCATACTTCCAAGAAGTCATCTTTTCAATGGCATGTGACATTTTCATCCCGAGCACACAGAGAAAATGACGAGATTTGTTTGATACTGGGATAGATGTTTTAGTCCGTTCAAAAACAGAGACAACAATCTCAAGGAACCCCAACTGGACCAGGTCCTGAGGTTTGAGGGAATCAATATCTCAATGTCTTTGTAGCCAGGGCACACTGTTGGGGAATTTTGTTCTAGAACATTTATGCTGACAAATTTCATAATCCATAGCTTCTGCTTTGCTCACCTTATTAGTTCAGAGCTTTTAAATAACCCTGTCTCATGGAAAGAGAGTAAACCTGGATTCCAAGAAAGGGAAAAATGTATGCATAAATTTGGTGGTTTATTAGTTAGCTGGTTGGATTCAAATTGCTATCATAAAAAACAAAACAAAGAAATAAAAACAAACAATAATTAAGCTAATAGCTCTGTATTTATTGTATGCTTTGGATATTAAAATAGCAAAAAAGCTGTAGGAAGTTGATTGGGAAAAGAGAAGCTACAATTTGTCAAATGCTTGCTATAAGCTGATTATGGGCTTATATATATTACATAAAATTTCTTAAAATATATTTTATATATATTTAATACATATGGAGCTCTTGTAGCATAGTGGTTATGAATCGGGCTGTGAGCTGCAAGGTCAGCAGTTCGAAACTACCAGTTGTTCTGTGGGAGAAAGATGAGGCTTTCTGCTCCTGTAAAGATTTACAGCCTCGGAAACCCTATGCAGGGTCACTATGAGTCGGAACCGACTCCACGGCACATAACAACAACAACAATACATATATAAATACATGTATGTATACTTTTGAGATCCAAATGGTTATTATTGGTTCTTACCCATTCCAGAATTTAAGTGCACACAATTTAACTTGTTATAATTTTCAGGATTCTGTTTCTAGTCAAGCAGTGTTTTGTCACTTTTTCACTTAAAATTACTGCATAATGCTAGCTTTTATTTATTTTATTCAATAAATATTTATTGAGCATCTACTATATGACACATGCTGGTCAATGCTACAGCAGAAAATAAGTAAAAATGGAACATATATGCAGTGATATATCAAATTATCTTGATTTAGCTAAATTAAATGCATTACAATAATTTGACAGAAAATACACTATAACATTTCTACTTTGCCTCTGTACGGTACTCAGAATCTCTCCTCACACACTCCACCCCAACAAAAACATATGAATTTCTAATATAGTCAAATTTCAAAGCATGAATGTTCAACTACTATTCAAATTCATACACCAAACCCTAACACCAAAGATAAAGATATTGAAGATTTCTGCCAGGTTTTGCAGTTGGAAGTTGATCAAACATACAGTCAAGCTACATTAACAATTACTGATGATTAGAATGTGAAATCTGGAAACAAACAAGAAGGATCACCAGTTAGAAAATAAGGCCTTGATGATAGAAATGATGCCATGATAGAATTCCACAAAACCAACAATGTATTAATTGCAAATACCTTTTGTTAGCAACTTAAATGGTAACTATACACATGGATCTTGCTGGATTGAATACACAGGAATTAAGTCAACTACATCTGGGGAGAGATAATGGAGAAACTCACTAACAGTCAGAACAAGGTCAGGGGTCGACTGTGGAATAGACCATCAATTTCTTATATGTAAGTTCAAGTTGAAGCCAAAGAAAATTAAAAGTACATGAAAGCCAAAGGATGACCTTGAATATATTCACCTGATTTTAGAGATCATTTCAAGAACAGAGTTGATGAATTGTGCACTAATCACCTAAAGATGAGGACAATTGTGGGATGACACTGAGGACATTATACATGAAGAAAGCAAAAGATAATTAAAAAGACAGGAATGAAAGAAAAGTCCAAATTGAATGTCAGAAGAGACTCTGAAACTTGCTCTTGAATGTAGAGTAGCTTAACCAAATGGAAGAAATGATGAAGTGAAAGAGTGGAACAGAATTTCAAAAGTGGCTGAGAAAGATAAAGCAAAATATTATCGTGCAAAGACCTGGAGCTAAAAAAATAAAAGAGAAGAAGATGCTTGGCATTTCTCAAGCTGAAAGAATGGAAGGAAAAAAATCAAGCCTCAAGTTGAAGTATTGAAGGATTGTATAACAACAACAACATGGGCAAAAAAATTGACACAGGACACATCTAAAGAAGATGGAAAGATACACAGAGTCACGGTAACAAAATAAATTGGTCAACAATTAGCCATTTCAGGAGGTAGCATTTTATAAAAACAAAACAAAAAAAACTGATGGTATTGAGGGAAGAAGTCCAAGCTGCACTGAAGGCATTGACACTAAACAAGGTTCCAGGAATGGATGGAATACCAACTGAGATACTTCAACAACCAGATGGAGTGCTGAAAGTGCTCTTATCTGCTCAGATTTGTGTTCATTGAACAGAAAGGCGATCTAACAGAATTCAGAAATTATCAAACAATATCACTTGCAAGTAAAATTTTGCTGAAGATGACTCAAAACAGTTGGAATAACACATAGAGAGAGAAATGCCAGAAGTTCAAGCAGATTCTAAAGGGGATGTGGAACTAGGAATATTATTGCTAATGTCAAATGGACCTTGGCTGAAAGCAGAGAATTTCAGGGAAGTGTTTACATGTGTTGTATTGAATATGCAATGGCATTCCACCATGTAGATCATAAAAAATGTTGGATAACATTGAGAAAAATGGGAATTCCAGGACATTTAATTATGATCATGCAGTACCTGTACATAGATCAAGAAACAGTTGTTTCAACCCACCAAGAAGATACTGCAAGGTTTCAAATCAGGAAATGTATGTGTCAGAATTGTATCCTTACACTACAATTCAATCTGTATCTGAACAAATAATCTGAGACGTTCAGCTATATGAAGAACAGGACATCAAGCTTGGAGCAAGACTCATTAACAACCTGCAATATGCAGATGACACAACTTTGCTTATTACAGTTGAAGAGAATTTGAAGCACTTACCGATGAAGATCAAAGAATATAGCCTTTAGTATGGATTGCATTTCAATATAAGAAAGACAAAAATCTTCAATAGTTGCACCAATAAGCAACATCATGATAAAGGGAGAAAATAATTTGTCATTGATTTAATTTCACTTTGATCCACAACCAACACCCATGGAAGTAGCAGTCAAGAAATCAAATAACATATTTCATTAGCCAAATCTGCTGCAAAAGACCTGTTTAAGTTGTTTAACAGCAAATAATTCACTTTGAGTAGTCAGGTGTGCCTGACTCAGGCCATGTTATTTTTAATGCCACATGCACGTGAAAGGTAGACAATGAGAAAGAAGACCTGAGATTAATGGATGCCTTTGAATTATGTTGCTGAAGAACATTGGTTATACCATAAACTGCCAGAAGAATAAACAAATCTGTCTCAGAAGAAGTACAGTTAGAATGAAGTGGGGATGGCAAGACTTTATCATACATACTTTGGACATGCTATCATAAAGGACCAGTCCCTGGAGAAGGACTTGATAAAGTAGAGGGTCAGCAAAAGAGAAGAAGGCCCTCAACTAGATTGATCGTCACAGTGGTTGCAACAATTATGAAGATAGCTGAGGCCTGGACAGTGTCTCATTTTGCTGCAATATGTATGGATTGTTATGAGTCCAAACTGACCGAATGGTACCTAACAACAACAGCAACCTATGAGGTGGCAGGCACTATAATCGATTTTATTTATTTCCAAAGGGTTACTCACGTCACTCCTATTTTTGGCATTTGTTTTTGCCAAAACTATGTCCATGGCATCTGGAATGCTCGTGAATTTGTTTTTGTCTGCTGGCTGACGATACTTTTTATCACTGATGATATCTGAAGCCCGCTTGTTTTTCTCTGCCTCCAAAGATCCCAAAGGACACCATCCTATGCCTTTCAGCCACTCAAGGTCAGACTTATATGCGTTCTGTGAAAGGACAAAGCAAGTCATCAGTGTCCTTCCCACCTGGACCCTTTACTCACATGACTCTATGTGTTCCAATCAGATACATTTCAGATTTTCAATAATAATTATCTTACTAGTGTCTGTGTTCTCTACTATCAAATGACTACTCATATGAGATATGATTTGATTGAATAGAAACTGACCTCACTCTGTAGTTCATAAACTTTTTTAGCTTGAATAACATCATTCTGGTCAGGTAAACATGTCCACTGATGCAGGATGTTCCTGTAGTCAATGTCACTGACCAAGGACTGGCATTTCTTAGCTAACACCACTCCCAACATGTCCACTGGGCTGGTGTACTTAGTCTTCCACTTCTCAAAGTCCTTTTTATATTCTCTTTCACTCTGCATTTTGGCTACATTCATGGACAACACAAGCTTTGGGTCATCTTGCACACTCCGGAATCCAATATGGTGACCAAGTTGTTTGCGGTAGCCTTGTTTATATTTGTGCTGAAATAAGAGGCAACACATTTCTTTTATTCACATAAAGATCATGTTAAGTTCTATTTGCATTTTTGCATATGTTTTTTTTTACCAAAAATGAAAAATACAAAGTCTTGTTTAAGTGAAGGTTTCTAAAGAAATCTAACAGAGTTGAATATCAAGAGAAGTTACAATGAATTAAATCTAACTAGAGGCAGAAGCATTGCTGGTATATGCTAGACATTGTGTACCCTTACTAATAGGTAACATTTGAGAAAGCTCTTGTGATATACTTATGAAAATGGTATTCATCATCTTATTCATTATGGATGGAATGGTAGAAAAATTAGAAAGATTTAAGACTTGTTGAATGGGCTATGTTATATACATTAATTTATTAAGTAGCAGAATTTTTTTTTTCTCATGATAGTAGGTTTTATTCTCTTATGATGTATGCTTGGCTTATAAACCTAAGAACAAAAGAGAACAAGCAAACAACTTAAAATATATAGACACAGCAAGTAAGAGAGGAATAAGCTACTTGGTGTTGTTTCAGAGCGCAGACCTATCAGTAAAATCTAAAGGATGAAATAAGGAAAAATATAATGACATTGAGAGAGGATCCAACAAGAAAATGACCTGCTCTGGAAGGTACTGAGATTCTTATCTATATTTGATAGTTTGCATACACTGAATAACTACCTATTAGAGATAAAGAGAAGGTAGAACATTAGGTGGGAGAATGGATTACATAATTGTTAAACTATCTTCCTAATCTAAATTCTGATTCTAACTAATTAAAGAAAGGACATGTAAAAATAACTTTAATTTTCTGAACTTTCATAGATACAAAACCACTTGACACCAAAAGGAGATAATGTGTATTGTCCATACAGTGGCTATGAAAGTTCTCTCATAGTTAATTTTAAGGTCAGGTTTTGAAAGGCTCCAAGTAATGGATTCACACGAAAAGAAATTAGATAGTAGTTGTTGGGTCGCTAGAAAATTACTGATGCAAGTTTTTCAATTCTGAATCTATCTTTAATTTATAGGGAACACATAAGCTTAAATGAAAATGAGTTTATTTTATGGGAAATATTCAAGCACCATTATTGCTTCAGGCTCACCACCACATTGATTCGTTTTAATGAGGTATTGACCTGCAAACCAGAGAATGGATAAGAATCCATCATTGAATTAATTATCCAACACCTTCAGAATGCCACAAATTAGGTGGATTAAAAAGGTCTTTCTTTGTAAGAAGTAAAAAAATATTGCTACAAATTCATAGAAACTTTTATTAAACAAAAATATAAAAGCATGAAGCTATTATTCCTTAATATATCATCCGTCTAGGTCTCTACACTTCTGAAGGCATTGTTACCATCTCTCTAACCTGTCCCTGAAGAATTCTGCTTTATTAGATTTACACCACATCAAAACAGCACTGTCGAAGCCTTGAGGAACTCAAATCATGTTCCTTTTAAATCTTCTTTGAATTTTAGGGGAAAAAATAAGTATGCAGACGCAAGAGCAGAACTATAGTGTAGATTAGGCAGTTTTCCAAGGAAATTCTTGTAGGATATACCTTACTACTCTCAAAGAATGAGCATTGTTGTGATGGGAAAAAAATTCCTCCGCTCAACTTTTCTGGATTTTTCTCACCAATATGATTTTTAATTTCCTTGAAGCATCTTTCTAATAAATCCTTGTGATCATCCTGTGTCCTTTGTGGAAAATCTATCAAGATTACCATTTTGGAATCCAAAAAAACAGTTGCCATGACCTTCTGAGGTGACCTCTCTGGCTTGAATTTAACTGACCCTGTTGCTGTTATTTCAATTGGACCTTTTTTTAAAGGTACCCTCACGAGGAGACTAAGATAACTATCTTCCTAATAAATTCCTTAATGTATTACTGACAGAATTTGTCTACAGTCATATATTAATCTCAGAGACATGTTTAAACATGTTTTGTTTGGGATAAACACGTGTATGTATGAACTGGAGCTCTAAAGCAATATTTTTTCACTTTCCCTGGTAGTCTTAGAATTTATTGTCACATTCTGCCTTTAGACACTCTTTCTCTCCTCTCTGTTTTTCAAGGTGCATATTAAATCAAACCCTTGCTTTGTCTTGTTCTAAAGATTTTTTATTTAGTTGTATTTCCTTATGCAATTCTGGTGGTAATACATAATCATTTGCTCTGAAATGTTTCATGGTTCATTGTTGGAATCAACAAAATTATATGCGTGTCTATGTGTACAATATCAGAATCAAATATTCATATACATTCAATATCAATAAGGGCTGTATATAATTTGCCTATCAAATGTACTGTCCTTAAAAAAAATCACAACTAGAAGCTGCCTTTTTGAGAGTGACTATACAGCCTTGGAAACCCTGTACAGTGACGCTGTGAGTCAGAACCGACTCCACGGCACATAACAACAACAATATCCTTGTTCTATGAACTTTGGACCATATATCCAGCAGTAGGTAGGATTAAACTCTCTGGACTGTAAGCCTCAAGTCCTTACCCTTCCTACACTTTATGTAAATGCAATGATGGTCTCAAGAATAACTGCAGCTCATTTTTAAATATGTACATATAAAATCCATCAGCATCAGGTTGGTGGACTTGATTTATTATCTGGCACTTTGAATTTGTCTAACACAGATTTTTTTAAAAAGAAAAAAAAAAATTAGGCCAGGTAAGAAAAATCCAAACTCTCGTATTTCTTTGTAATGTCTACAGACATCGTATCATAGTGCTATAGCTCTTAGAGATCCTCTAGTCCAACTTCTGTTTGGGAAACCACTTTTTGACATATGGTTAGAGATAAACTAGAATGAACTCTGGGTGGACAATAAGGGTAGGAAACACTAAGAGAAGCAACAATCTATTTTGAAAATGAAAGTCTAGCTGCCAAAGTAATTACCAACCTCATTTAACTGATTCCAGTAAATGTTTATCTGTACTGAAGTCATGGCAAACAACAACAAATATCGAAGTCAAGAGGAGCCCTGGTAGCAGTGGTTAAGTGCTCAGCTGCTAATAGAAAGGTTAATGGTTCTAATCCACCAGTAGCTCCACTGGAGAAGGATGTGGCAGTCTGCTTTTGTAAAGACTTGGGAACTCTACAGGGGGCAGTTCTATTCTGTCCTGTAGACTCATCTGTGAATCAGAATCGACTCGATAGCAAAAATTTTAGAGATCAAACTAAAACTTACATCACTAGCAATATCTCTTGAAGCTTTGGCCAGCTGTACAGAAATTGCATCAACTGGGAGGTCATAACCTTTCTTCAAAGCTTCTTCCCATCCAAGTTTATAGAATTTCTGAAAATTAAAGAAATTTGTTATTATTTTTCTTTCCAGATTAAACAAACTAATATATTATTAAACAAAAATCAACCTAGAGAATACACATCGGATTCTAACATAAGTTACCATACCTCTACAGAGTCAGATAAAAACAAAACAAGTTGTTTAGATGAGTAGAAAGAATGCTGACTTAGCATCACATGGCTTTTGTGTTTTGGAGATAGCCAGGTGATATACTTGAGTATGGCTTTTACTGTTTTAAGAAATATATGGTCATCACTGGGCACTTTTTTCCTGCTGTTAAGAATATACTCTGAGCTCACTATTTTGAGGGTAGGAATATAGGCATTAAGAGAATTGATTTTTTTAATTGGGTCATAAACTTTCAACTTTTAAGTGATAAAAGTGATGGATCATAAGTGTCTTTATATGTTCTAGTGAATAAGTTAAGCTTTTTGAGTCAAATCATTGAATGGATAAATTGTGTGAAAACTACCTATGGCACTGTGGGTTAATGTTCTGGACTGCAAGGTAGGCTTGAACCATGAGGTAGGCGGTTCAAGCTCATCAAGCTGCTCATCAGAAACCCTATACAGGGTCACTATGGGTCAAAACTGACTCGGTGGCCCTTAACAACAACTATGTGCCAGGTCCTGTGCTGAGATCTTTACTTGGAATTTCTCATGTGGTCCTTAAGGCAAATCCAAGGTCATAGAAATTTCATGACCCAATCTTTACAGATGAGGAAACTAAAAGGTTTATAGAGGTAGGTGATTTGCCCAGTAAAATACAACTCATAAATAACAAAGCTAATACTCATACTGTCTCTTAGATGCATTTATTTTTTCAACACTTATTTACTGATGACCTCATTATGCCAAGCACAGTGAGTGCTTTGAAAAAGCAGAAAGCACAAAGCTCAGCTCCACAGAGTATACAGTCACAGCTAGGCTCTTGCTCTTACCACTGTATTTTGCAATCTCTCTAGGCTAACCAGTTTGAGTCATTCTTTGTTTCAGTGTTTACATCAGTTATTTATTATGGGGAGTCCTGGTGTGGTGTTGAAGGATAAGTACTAGATTACTAACAACAAGACTGGTGGTTCAAACCTACCAGTTGATCCTTGGAATCCCTATACAGGGTCGCTATGAGTAGGAACCAACTGGATAAGACTTACCAACAGCAATTACATTTATTATGGCATCACTTAGTAAGTTAAACAACTTTCAAGTTAAAACTTAAAGCAATTTGTATGTAGCTCACCTGACTGTACAATGTTTGATTCTGCTTGGCCTGTAAAAAGTCTGGTGTATCTGGCATGACATGAACCTTGGTCTTATCTTTATTCCAATCAACGGTATATAAATGCTAGGAAGTTAAAAAACAAAAGGACATTTGAAATTTGGAAAAGTATTAAGGTCAAACAGAAAGAAAAGAATGTATGCATATGTATTTATAGCTATGCAGATTTATAGATATTACTTAAATGCACTCAGTCTAAAGTATAAGAAATTAAATTCATAACTAAAGTAGCATATGACTCAGAAAAGACACCAAAAAGAAACTCAGGCTTTTTGAAATTATCTTTTAAATATTTTCCATCTTCTAGATTGAAAGTACTTAAAGTATAGCAATAAAAATATATGTGATTCTTCATTTAATTAGACAACAGGATAAGAAAACGTGAAATGTGGGCAGAAGAAAATGGTTTGTATGTGCATGAGGGATGGTCTTTGGAACTATTAGCGTTGCCTAGAAGTAGGGCCATTGGTGAAACAATGGGTTTCACGTTGGGATGCAAATTGCAAGGTTAGCAGTTTGAATCTACCAGCTGCTCCACTAGAGAAAGATGAGTCTTTCTGTTCTTGTAAAGACTTACACCCTTGGAAACTCTATGCAGGGTCTCTATAAGTTGGAACTGATGCTATGGCACACAAAAACAGATGTGGTATACCTGGATTAAAAATCCCAACCAAGAAGTGGAGGCTGCCATGCCCTCCTCACTTGGGAGCATGTGAAAGGGCAGCAGTTCTGTCTACCTTGTTCATGGTGTGAGCATTCTGCTTAGCAAGCACCATGTCCATGGAGTCAGTCAGCTTCTTAAACTGGAAATTGCTAGGGTGCTGGCGATATTTCTGGTCACTTGCATATTCAGTTGCCTTCTTGGCCTTCTCCACTTCTAGAGAACCAGCTGGACTCCAGCCAACCCCTTTGTACCATTCATTGTAGTCCTGCTTATATTCATTCTAGAGAGAGAAGAGGCAAATTCCATTTCACCGTATCAATTTAGACACAAAGGAGTTTCTCAGTTGCTATTTCCCTTCCCATGCTAGGAATCTAACCATCACCCAGAAAGAAGAGAGCCTTACATCACTCTGTATATGATTCATATTCCTGGTCAGCTCAAGGTTCATAGCATCTGGAAGGAGGATGTACTTGTGAATCAGGTGCTTGTAGTTAGTGTTGCTGATGTTGGCTTGAGCATCCTTGGCAGCCATGACACTCAACATGTTGGCAGGGGTGTGGTAACTGGTCTTTGTCTTCTCATAGTTTTTCTTGTACTCCCGATCAGATTGCATCTTAGCCACTTGCATGGAATGGACTAGTTTGGGATCATCCTCAAGACTGCGGAAACCAACCATTTTCCCCTTCTCTTTTTCATAATTGTACTTGTATTTATACTGGGAAGAAAATTTGAATATGTATTCAGAGCCATTTTTATAACTTAAATGAATGCTAATATCAATATTCTGTATGAGAGGGTTTCAAAAAGTTTATGGAAAAATTCCATTATCCTGTCATTTCTTTTTTCCATGAACTTTTTGGAGCACCCTCAGTATTTCATAATATTTATATACAAATTTACAGTTCATGAAACATGTTTTTCACATTTATCTGTGTCAATTGATACTCACAGCTACTTTGTAAGGTGCAGAGCAGTCATTATTATCTTTCTCATTTCATAAATGAGTAAGCAGAGAACCAGAGAGGTGAATGACTTGCTAAAATCACTAAGGATTAGATTCCAGGTGTTCTGATTATACCACATATATTCTGTTAGTTTTTAAGAGACCATTAATATGTAATAAGAATACAACAAGTGACAGAAAAAATTTGAATGTACTTGTGAATTAGTTAAATGCTATCCTGAGAAATCATCCATTTGGCTATTTAATAATGAGAATAGGATCAATTATAAGTTATACAGTATAATTTTAGAGTTACTTTGTATTTGTGGAGGTCTTTACTTTTAAGATTCTTTAAACTTACATAATGGCTAAGAAAATGTTCTATTTATCAACTTCTCTCTACAGAAGGGAGGTCCTGATACACAGAGAGCCTCTTGTTTTACCTCTCTTCTTGTGAGTTTGAGCGTGCAGTTTAGGAGGTAGATGCTAGAAGAGTCAAATGATTCCAACTTAAGACAGGGAGAAGAATTTGGAGTTGTCAGGACAATGTAGGAATGGGATAGGACTAGATAGATGGGGACGATTAACAGCAGAGATAAAAGAGGTAAGAGAAAGTAGAACTGGGGGGTGGGTAGGGGTGGCCAAAGGCAGAGTGTTCTAAAATGTGCTCTTTCTATGATCCCCATGATCCTCAAGTGAGTGGCTTTTGTGTGGAAACAACCCAAATAAAGAATTGGGTTTCATATGGGTGATGTGTTATGACAATGGTATGCTGGTACACCAAATCTTGGGGTGAAGGAGGAGGAATGGAGTAATACTTTGTATTGCTAGTCAATTTCTGTAGTGCAAATGTTCCTAGTAGGTGATGTCAAGTTTCTAATAGTTTGACAACTGGATTGCAAAATTCCCAATTGTTTAACAGTCAAATCTCATGAGCCCAAATGAGCAAACTCCAGCAATTCACTGCATGAGGCATTTTGTTAGACAGATAGATCCTAAGAGGCAGGAGTCGAGAATGACGCTGGCAAAGGGCTTTGGATTCTATTGTTCATAGCCTTGATTATAGAGTTCATGGTAATTTTTCTTAGATCTCCTGAATCAGGGAGGGTCATAATGTGGTAAGTGTTCTGTTTTTATCAGAAATGCCAGAGAAAACATAGGAACAATGCTATGAGTGTTCATGAGTAATATGAAGTTCTTATTTCCAGGCATGGTTTCTTCATACTTCATTCACTCAGTTTCCAAAACTCAGCCTTTATCACATGGAATCCCCTGGCCAAATAACAGTCTGCAGACTTACATCACTAGCAATATCTCTTGAAGATTTGGCAGCTTTGATAGGGATTGCATCAGTTCTGAGATCGTAGCCTTTCTTTCTAGACTCTTCCAAAGAAAGTTTGTAGAGTTTCTGTAAAGAGAGAAAAAGGGAAACATTTCTTTTAAGTACAAAAACCTGAATTGGTTTTACAACAGTAAACTAGCATTGTATCATCCTTTTTGTATTTGAAAGAACACTTCACTTGTGGCTCAATGTTTAAATGTTGTCACAGGTAACATAAATTATGTTTGAAAAAAAAATCTATTGCAAACTCGATTGTACTTACAAGAAACCACCAGGAAAAAAAAAAAAAGAAATTTATTGTTCTTAATCAGGTTGTAAATATATATCTTTAAATGCATATTTGTGAAGCTCTTTTTCTTTGAAGACTTTCTAAATTGTGGTTAGGCAATTTTCTATTTACCATCCCAACTTCTTTCTATAGGGGGAATATCCTGATATACCAAGAACATTTTGCATTTAATCCAAAGAGTTAAGGGAAGACTAAAAAACCGTCATATTTTCACATCAACAGAAAACATCACTGTTTTACAAATGACACAGTTATTTATAGAATTATGTGGGTTCTACAATCCAGAAACAGTCAACAAGCCCAAAACCTTGTAAAATTGAAACTACGAAAACAAAAGAAAATGGGTAAGATTAGAGGATTTCCTGTTTGGATGAGAGAAAAAAATGAAATAAAACACCACTGCATTTTCTAATCAGTATAGTACATTCCTTGTTGTGGGGTTTGCTAAAAATTCTTCAAGACATTCATCTTTCTTTTTCATTAAAATTTCCCCGAGTCCTCTCTAGGTCCATCTGAAGAGCTCTGTAGAGAGAGCTAAGGAAGAGTTCTTGGTATTTTCATTTTTATTCTTCTCTTGGTCTCCAGGTTCTTTTCCTGCCAATCTCTTGACTTGATATAGAATGTTGTTGTTATAAAGTGCTTTCAAGTCAATTCTGACTCAGCAACCCTGTAGAGGGTTTCCAAGGAGCAACTAGTGGCTTTGAACTGCTGACCTTGTGGTTCGCAGTCTAGTGCTGATTCTACAGCACCACACCAGTAGTCCTGATATAGAGTACCTGTCTCTAAAACAAAAGCCAGCCCACCCTTTAAATTCCTAACTGTTCGCCCAATCCCCATTGGCAAACATGCCAACTCTGAGCAAAGCAAGAGTAGAAAGAAAGAATTTTCACTGGTGGATTTTCACTATTAACTTTTTAAACATTCACTCTCATAACTGAAAGGGAGGCTAATAATTTTTGTTTTTACGGATTCAAATGAGATGGAAATAAAGATAACAGGGGAATTATACTTACATCACTCATATTAATAGCATTTGCCTTCGCCAAAACAATCTGTGGGATATCAGGCATGATGTGGATTTTGGTCTTGTCAGCCTCCCATGCTTGTTTATATAGGTGCTGGAAAGTAAATAACAACCAAATTAAAATGTGAACATTAGTGCTTAATATCTTGAAAGGAGCTCACTAAGTACATACAACTCATTTTGACTACATATCATTATTTTATGTATTTTTAAGTGTCTTTTTTTATAAATATAAATAGCATATCATTGAACTTTCTTAAAATAATCGATGTCATTTAGGTGATGCTGTAGGATAAGCATTGAACTGCCAACCACAGGTCTATAGCTCAAACCCACCAGTCACACTAGGAGAAAGATGAGGCTTTCAGTTCCCATAGAGATTTATAGCCTCGGAAGCCCTGCACAAGGTCTACTGAGTGGGAATTGACTCCATAGCAGTGGGATTTTTAAATAGTATTCGTTTTAATAGTATTCCATTAGGTTAGCCTACTCAATTTGACAAGTCTTCTGTTGACGATGTGGAGCGTGGTGGATCCATATGATCACACTGAACTGTGAACCACAAGATCAACGGTTCAAGCCCACCAGCAACTCCATGAGAGAAAGGTGAGGCTTCTTGCTCTGGCAAAGATTCAAAGCCTCGGAAATACTATACAGGATCACTATGAGAATCAGAACTGACTCAATGGCACTTAGCAACAATAATGATAAATATTTTGTTTGTTTCCAGTGTTTTTCTACTACAAGGAGTGATGCCATGATTTTTGTGGTGGCCAGAGAGATGGAAAGGCTGCTTGTCCCAAATATTGGCAGACAGCCTTCAATTGTCCACTCCTTTGGGGTTTGCTACTCTGCTCCGGGCAAACCCTTCCAAGGGTGGTCACATCCAAATGATGATCAAAGTGGGGTTTTAAATGCCTGGTCATATTTTAGCCCAATGCCAGAACACTTGGTCAGGCTCCTTACACGCAAGAGCTCTCCATGGGATTGGGCCCGCGTTACAGTTTGTTTTTCCCTCTGCCCAATTCTCCTTCCAAAGGTACTGATGCTTAAAAAACCCTGTACTCTGAATTTCATCTGTCACCTCCTTTCAGAGACCCTGCAACAAATGTTATCATGTGTATGTATGTTTTTGTAAATATATACAAGGAGTTCTTTAGGTT
The DNA here is from genome assembly GCF_000296735.1 of Chrysochloris asiatica. Classification (NCBI taxonomy): domain Eukaryota; kingdom Metazoa; phylum Chordata; class Mammalia; order Afrosoricida; family Chrysochloridae; genus Chrysochloris; species Chrysochloris asiatica. Next base: position 7,452,205 of record NW_006408530.1, on the reverse strand, counting down.
AATGGTTACCCGAATTCCTAATTTTAACAAACATCAATATACTACTGATAAAAAGTTGGTATCAATATAAACTCCTTTGCCAGTATTGAGTATAATTCAACTTTCTAACCTCTGCAAATCTAATGAGAAATACTCTGTTGTTGATTTAGCCAGGCTTACTTTTCAACAAGAGTCAGCAATTGTTTTCTCTAAAGGGTCAAGTAGCAAATATTTTAGGCTTTATAGGTCATGTGATCTCTGCTATAACTACCTAATTCTGCTGTGGTAGCACAGAAGCAGCAATGCACAATAGGTAAACAAATATCTGTGACTAAGTTACAATTAGACTTCATTTACAAAACAGTATTTTCTTGATCTAGACCAGCATTATCCAATGGAACTTTGTTTGATAGTGGGAATATTCAGTGCTATGAGTAGTCCTTTCCCATGTGTGGCTATCAAGCACATGAAATGTGGTTAATGAGAATGAGGAACTGAATCATTAATGCTATATCATTTTAATTAACAAATTTAAATAGCTACATATGGCTAGTGGTGATACTATTGAATATTAATTTTAGTCAAAAGAACACAACACTAGGACTCAGAGTCCTAGTTCTAATTCAGATATGACCATTGACCGGCTGTGTGTCTTTAGGGGAGTCACCTGACCTCTCTGGGCTACCGTTCCCTCAGCTCTGCAATGAGAGGAATTCAGCTTTATCATCACCAACCTATCTCCCCGTGTTACATAGTCCATTTCTATGACTCTCATTTTTGCATCATTACCCTGAAATTAGAATTACTAAAAATGAAAGAATTCCAAACATTCAATTTAATATTTAAAAATAAATATATTCTTGTAATGGCTTAGCTTCTAAATCCGGCCTGGAGATTTGTGCCTTGTCTTTTAGGTAGGTCTCTTTCAAGGAAATTAGTCTTCCCAATAATTCTGTTTGCTTTTTTTATTAGAAGACTCCTGGGGAATTACTTTGAGATGGAATATAATATAAGTTTATTTTTCCAGTACAACTGGAAACATCATTTTCTGCAACTGTTTGATTTTTTCCCCCTTTTTTGTTAACCTAAGGTATTTCTGTCATCTACATAATGTAACCAGTGCTTTTGCTACAATTTTATTGTTTTTAACTTAACAGACATTCAAGGTTGACATTCCTATTCTGGTTGGTCATGGTGTCATCTCATGGTGAATATATGTATGAGTTTTGTAACAGCTAGAATAATTAATGATACCAGGATCCACTTGTCTATAACTGCTCTCATGTTTGTCCAAATCAAGTTCTGACCCCGAGTGCACTGTAGTCATATATTCTGGGGAATTTGCTGTAATCTCATCAAAGGAGCAAGGAATCAGGCAGGGGTGGGCTGAAACACCCAGTTGTTGTCAGACAAATATTCTGCTGACTCAGCTTTGTGAACTGCTACTAAGCCCCATCTGCGACAAGCAAAGTCATTTTTAAAGGTATATATTAAAAGAAACCCAAAATCCATTGCTGTCAATCGATTCTGATTCTTATTGATTGTGTAAAGCAGAGTTGTTGTTGTTAAGTGCCAAGTCAGTACCAACCCATTATATAGGGTTTCCTATATACTGTATAGGGTTTCCGAGGAACAGCTGGCGAGCTTGAACCATCAACTTTGAGGTTCAAACTAACTTTGCAGTCCAGCACATTGACCCAGAGCAACATAGATATATCTTTTTCATGCCAAAATTTACAACATCATTCACAGGACATACAAAATTATCAACTTAAAATTCGCCTGCTGTATTTGCTCAGTCATTGAATTAATTCACCCATAGGCACTGTGGGTTAAAATGCTGGACTACAAGATTGGTTTGGATCACAGGGTTGGTGGTTCAAACTCATCAGCTGCTCTTCAGAAACCCTGTGCAGGGTTGCTGTGATTTGGAACCGACTTGAACACACTTAGCAACAACAGAAGATAGAAAGTTTGCACTCAACTTTTCACCTGAAGGTTGGCAGTTTGAACCTGTCCAGCTGCACCATGGAAGACAGGCTTAGTGATCTACTTCTATAAAGATCACACCCAATAAAGGAGCTGTAATTGACTTGATGACAAATTTGGTCTTGTTTTGGTTTTATGAGGCAGGGTAGTACGTTAAACACTTTTGGGGTCATTGATGAGGAATAGTTTCTACCTTTTTTTTCTTTTTTTTTTTTTAACAGTAAGGACTCTTTCTCAAGGTAGAGTAAATCTTGAGATGCTTTATACAAGAGGATTTAAAATTTTTTGTGGGACAATTCCATTATTTTTAATTCCATATTTCCATGCACTTTTTAAAGCAGCCTCGTATTTTAGCATATGCACTGCGAATGAAAAGCACTTGGGTTAGCAAAATCTTTAGATTAAGTGTAAAATATGCCTAATTCTCTCTGATGCATGTGAGACATTACATTATTGAAAGACTTACTTCATTCATAATTTTTGCATTATTCTGGGCCAGAACCATATTCATGGAGTCCATCAATGTGGAATACTTCAAAGTGTCAGGGTGCTGGCGATACTTCTTTTCACTGATAATCTCCATGGCTTTCTTGTTTTTCTCTGCCTCCAGGGAGCCCAGAGGGAGCCATCCAATGCCCTTCATGAAGTCATCATAGTCAGCTTTGTACTGATTCTGCAAAGTAGGAAACAGACGATGAGACATAACTAAAGTGTCCAAGAACTGAGTGTGCACTGAATACTCCTTAACGCCCACTTCTGGTGTTAACCAATAGTTCTGTTACATTGAACTTCAACCATTTTCAGCTTTCAATTTCTATCTTTTTAACTTTTCCTTGCATGAGAAATTTAAAATGAGTTTTAAATGCAATTTTTCTGATGCCTTCATAAAGAAACAACATTAAGAAACAATGAATAGTTTAATCTGCCATGGAATTGTTGTCTCCAGAGAAATGTTAAGTGCCATTGAGTCAGTCCAACTCATTGCAACCTTGTAGAGGGCTTCCAAGGAGTGACTGTTGGGTTTGAACTGCCAATCTTGTAGTTGGCAGCCCAGTGTTTATCCTACAGTGCCATACCAGGGCTCCGAAGGTGACTTAAACTGTCTTACACATATTCCCAGGTCCTTTGACTAATAGACAACAAATCCTCTCTTTTGATGTAAGTGCCTGATCATTCACCACGGTCACAACTCTCTTGGGCATGCCAGAAATCTTACTGGGACTCTGAGCAAGTTTCATTTTTCCTCCCTCAGTTCTGGCAATTTTTTCCAAACCCATCATGTTACTTTCATCTGGATGCTTGTATACCTCTCTGACAATCAATAACTCAGCATTTACTTTCCCAGAGAAGTATAGGCTTGGCATGACCTACCTTTGGTTTCTAATTTAAAATCCGCTGGCCACCAAAGGAACTCTATAGCTGAATTCTTGGTGTCCTACCTTTCTGTCTTCTGCATATTTATTCTAATGTTGCCTCATCCATGACCTTTCCACCTTTCACCAGGAAGTAAGGCAGCAATTGCAAAGTTAGAAGCACCACATAGTAAAAATTGTTGGGTTTGAGAGGCAGGCCCTATCAAGTCTCTTGATTTCCTGCTTTTCCGTTTACTCCTCTGCTAGGAGCATTTTATGTTTCTCACTTTCTCTGCTAAATGTATTTCCTTCCATACATTCTTTCTGAAGCCAAATTTTATTTGCTACTCTTGAATTCAGACTTCAATGCTCAAAGCATAATAATAGAAAATAAGACACTACTTTCTAGAATTAATCCTGCTTAGCTAAAATAAATAAATTCAATCTAAAGTAACAAATAAAAACACTTTGTTGAGAAATTGCATATACATTTCTCTCAGAAATTTACATTTTTCATTAGTTACAATCAATCATGACTTGCTTATTATGCTCAGAGAAAATACATGTTGTGACTTTCACATACATCACTTTGAATGTGCATCATATTTTTGGCCAATTCAAAGCTCATGGCATCAGGAAGCATGTTGTAGGTGTGGATCACATTCCTGTAGTTGGCATTAGTGGCCACTTCCTGAGACTTCTTGGCAGCCACCACACTGAACATGTCCACTGGGGTGTGGAAGGATGTCTTGGATTTCTCATATCCTTTCTTGTATTCCCGATCTGATTGCATTTTAGCCACCTGCATGAAGTGCACTAGCTTTGGGTCATCTTCTAGGCTCCGGAAGCCAATGTGTTTTCCTTTGGCTTGTTCATAGGCTTGCTTGTATTTGTACTGTGGGCAGAAGACAAAGCATGGTAATGAAAATGCTGAAGGAAAGAATCAAGTACCATTCACTAGATGCCTCTAACTTTTCTTTAGGTGTTGAGTTTGAAAGTTACTTTAAAGTTTGAAAAGGAGGAGCTCCCAAGGGGCTGGAAGCAAATATTTTTTACTTCAAATTTCTTCCCAGACTGGAGTCCATGAAAAGAAAAGGATCCCAGAGTTAATTCAAGAGACATGAATGTGCTGGTTTAGAATGATTTAGAAAGCATCTTTCCCCATTCATTAACCCAACAAGCAAACTAGGCTGCAGGAATAGATTTTCACAGTGTATTTTAAATTGAGGCTAGAGCCTGGCCCTGTGTCTACTCAGCAGACTATGCATATTACATCCCTGTGGCCTATAGATGATTTGAATCATCTAAATGCAACTTACTTTAGCAAGAACCTGGTCACTTTTTACAGTAAATCATGAACAGATGATTAGAGGTACATAACCAGGCTATGAAAGTGTCATGTGTGCTGCACACAGGATGGTCTTCCCACCAGCACCGAATAGAACTCATTCCAGCTCCTGAGTATACATCAGCTTTACTCACTTGCTCACATTCATTTATCCTAAAGGAGGTCCAGTGGAATCACTTACATCACTAGCAATGTCTCTAGAGGTTTTTGCTGCCTGTATTGGGATAGCATCGGGCCTCAGGTCATATCCTTTCTTCTTTTCTTCTTCCCAGCCAGCTTTGTACAGTTTCTAGAAGATAAAATAGAAAACAATGGCATCTGTTAATTTCCAAAGTGGCATGTACCAGACAGACATCCGATATAACTCTCAGTTCTCTTCAATCTTCTCCTCGGTGTTTGTTGTTGTTAATCTACTTACATCGCTCATGGTGATTTGATTTACTCTGGAGAGTAAAATATCTGGAGTATCGGGCATGACATGAATGGTAGTCTTGTCTTTGTTCCATTTTTCAGTGTAGAGTTTCTGCAATAAGAAGATCAGGCATATGATTCCATAGCAGGGCAAGTGTACTATATTATACCACTAAGAAGAAGAGAGTCCACATTCCCATGGTCAAAGGGGTTAAATCAAATATTAGAAATGGGTTGAAATGGCAAGAAGATGGGTGGGAGAAACTGCATCTACAACAAAAAGACCCCCTTACACTGGAGCAATAAATGCCATTTTGTCCCAATCTCACAACTGTGTGGGATTTTGTGGTTCTCTTGTATGTTATTTATGGCGGTGAAAGACAGTGTGAACCTCAGTGTAGGAGAGAAGTCTTCAGACATGGTGAAATGTACCCATCCCCCACCAGCAGCAGCACTATCACAAGAAAATTCAAAATACAGAAGAACAATCAGGGGCACTGTCAGGGAGCATCATTGAGTATCTGTGGCTGAGGCTAGCAGCTGAGTTCTTACCTTATCCATGGTCAGTTTGTTACTCTTGTTGAGAGCTTGTTCCATCGTGTCCATGGAGTAGGTGAACTTCAGCTTCTCAGGGTGCTGGCGATATTTCTTCTCACTAAGTATCTCTCCTGCTTTCTTTACTTTCTCGACCTCTAGTGACTGTATTGGGATCCAGCCAATCCCTTTCATCCAGCCGGTGAAGTCAGATTTGTATAAGTTCTTTACAACAAAAAAGGAAAATTCTCATTTCAGAAAGGATCAGGCCTTGCATTCTTTTTGCTAGATGATTCAATCATTATCAAAAAAAAAAAAAAAAAAAAGAAAGAAAAAGACAAATAACCTGCTCTTTACTCCTGTCATTTGGGGAAAATTCATTGCAAAAGGAATTATTGCATTCATGGTGGTTTTGAAATCCTGATCCCCAAAAATTACTTTAAAAAATAATTTTCTTGGGGTAAAAGAAAAGAAAAGTTAACAGAAAGGGAACATATCTATCCTAACCTATGGTACATAGAGTAGATCCCATTTACAATATCTCTTTGGAAAATAATTTTGCACTAAAAGAAAGATTATGATATCCATTTGAACTTTTTGAGTTCACACAGAATATATGATACAGTGGTCTAACAGCCAAAGCTGGTTGTTTTGTTTTTAAATAACATATAATTCAAATGAGTAAATTCCCCAAACTTCAAATACTGGAAGAAATTCTTAATGACAGTGAGTTCAACTGGCTTTAGGGTTGAGTAAGTGGAATTTCCTAGTTCCCACCAGCTGGAAATTGGTACCTAAGCCTATACTGACACATCTGTGGAGCATTACGTACGTCGCTCTGAATCTGCATCGCATTCTTGCAGTGCTCCACATTAATGGCATCGGGCAGCAGCGTGTAGTTATGGAATGGCTGTTTGTAGTTGGTGTTGGTAGCAACTTCCTGAGATTTCTTTGCAGCTGTCACACTGAGCATGTCCAGAGGTACATGATAGCTGGTCTTGCTGGCTTCATAACCCTTTTTATACTCACGATCTGACTGGATTTTGGCCACATTCATGTAGTGAACCAATTTAGGGTCATCCTGAAGACTGAGAAATCCAATTTGCTTGCCTTTGGCTTTCTCATAGGCCTCCTTATATTTGCACTAGATGAAAAGAGAAGGGCAGACAGAAATTTGATATGGTAGAGCACAGAAAATGCTAAACTACGTAGTAAACTCTAATAAACAAGTTTTATTAGCATTAATAATACTATATTGTTGTTGTTGTTGTTGTTAAGTGCCATCGAGTCGGTTCCGACCCATAGCGACCCTGTACAGGGTTTCCGAGGGTGTAAATCTTTACGGGAGTAGAAAGCCTCATCTTTCTCCCGCGGAGCAGCTGGTAGTTTCGAACCACTGACCTTAAGGTTTGTAGCCCGATTAGTAACCACTACGCTACCAGAACAGTAACATAATTTTATAATAACTTATAATTATATTATAGAAAATTATTTGTATTAAGTTATAAAAATATCTCATGTGTACTCAACAATATTAAACTACACTTATGTAAAAATTCACTTAAAGCCAAATTCCAATTGAATGTAGGTAAAATCTAAGATTTTTTACAAAATGTTTTTCTAATTTTTTAAATAAACCATTAACAAAATGTTTTTATTGATTTTGAATCCTACTCTGAGGATAGTTAAAATTGGAATGATCTGTAGGTTATATGTAGATGATTTATAAGTAGATTCATTGAATGTTTTCCAAAAATTCCTGAAAAGTTTGTTTATTGTGTATTTTTTTATTTTCTTGTTTCTATTGTTATCTTAAGGAGCTCTAGTAGCATAGTGGTTACGAATTGGACTGCTAACTTGAAGGTCGGCAGTTCGAAACTACCAGCGGTTCCGCGAGAGAAAGATGAGGCATTCTGTTCCCGTAAAGATTTACAGCCTCGGAAACCCTGTGCAGGGTTCACTATGAGTCGGAACCAACTCCATGGTACTTAACAACAACAACAACAACAACAACTGTTATCTGATAAAATGTTTGCATAATTATGAATAAATTTCATCAATACCCTTATACAAATTTGCATATTGGATGCTATATGATTGAGTTTTACTCTACCAAGGTATTTATTATATGAATTTCTATAAAAATACAACCTAATTTTTTATTGACTAATAAATTAAAATTCTGTAATTTAATCCATAATTCTTTCCGGTTTTCATCAGATGGTTTTCTTTGTGGATATTACAAAATTTAGAAATTCTATTCTTTTAAAACATTTGCATATTGTTTTGATTCATTGTTATTTTAGTATACCAAGACTCTTTCTCAGATTCCTGGTGTGGTTCTGTAGGCTAAGCACTGGACTTCAAGCCACGATGTCAGCAGTTCAAACCCACCAGCCGCTCCTCAGAAGCCCTGTACAAGGTCACTGGGAACCAACTTGACAACACTGAACAGCAACAACTACAATAGTCTTTCTCTTCACAAAATCTAAATAAAAAGCAGTATGCAAATTCAAACAATGCTACTAATGAGAATTCCCAATGTTTGACAGTTTAAAAAATGACTTTCTTCTTACTAGTAACAATACTAATTCTTTAAAGATATTTTAAGGGAGGCAATATTTAAAATAATAATTGCAATATCAAGAAATACTTTTAATATTATAGTTTCCTTATTCAGTTCCTAATTTAGCTCAGATAGTCTTAAATGACATACAAAGATTTAAAAAATGTAGAGAAATAGACTATACTACTTTCAAATAAGACTTACATCACTAGCAATATTCCGTGAACTTTTTGCAGCAACTATTGAGATAGCATCTGGTCTCAAATCATAGCCCTTGGCAATGGTTTTCTTCCAGTCAGCTTTATAATGAGCCTACAAAAACAGGAAGGATTATTTCATCATTTTACATAATTAAAAGTATAAAACAAGATGCCAAAATCTTTCTTATAAAACTTGTCATAGTATATACCCTTCCATTAAGGACACTCATAGAATTAGAGTTATTTGTCTTTTATATACCTAGAAAATCCTTTTTAAAACATCAGCAAACAGAACTGAATATACAGTCTGAGCCCAACCTCTTTAAAATTGTATATGTTTATATAACAAAGACAAAAAGAGAATGCTTTGATTGCAGGATAACAGATGAGTTTTGATTTTCTCATACTTTTCAATGGTTTAAAATTTTTCTGTAATAAGTGAGCACTTTTTTGTGTTGTTTGTAATCAAGCATTTGAAATTTACAGAAAAATTTGGAGACTAATATAAAAAATTCTGATGTGATACCACCCAGCCTTAATAAATTTTAGTATTTTGGCCTTCTATATTACTTATTAAATAAGAAAAAATAATTTTTCCTAAATAAAAATAAATAAATAAAAATGGATAAAAGAAGATCTTTGGAGTCCAAAGATAGTCAAAACTTTGGGAAGAATGAAGAAGTCATTTAAAAAGAAATGAGCAATGTTATTCAAGTTCGACTCTTTTAAAATAGCAATTTATCAACTTCAAATAAAAGTGGATTTATGCATCATCACCAGTTAAATATATATAATTCCCAAGAGGAAGGCTAGTTACAGAAATATGTTTCAGAAGATAATTACATTAACCTCTTTCGAGAGTTTTAACAAATAACTGAAATAAATGATAAGAAAGCAAAATGCATCCTTACTACAGACCAGGCACTGCTGTATTTTCCAATCTTATCTAATCCATTTTGTTCCATTAAAAAAAATGTTGGTCACAAGCTACTGAATTGATTTCACAACTCCCTAATGAGTCACAGTCCATTGACAGGAAATGTCAGCGGTATCATGGTGAGGGGCTTGACTACTAGCCCAAAGATTGGAGGCCTGAACCCACACACAGGCACCTCAGAAGACAGGCTTGGTGATTTGCCTCTGAAAGATTACACAGCCTTGAAAATTCTATGGAGCAATTTTACCATGCACAGCTGGGATCAACATGAATCAGAATTGACTCCATAGCAACTCAGAACAACAGCATTAGCAAACATTTTACAGAGTCCTGGAGTCTCATGGTCTCCATTAAGGATCTAAGCTGGGATCTCAGACGAGGTCACACTCAGTTTGTTTCCCCTAAACGTATTGTGAGAGTTCCACAGAACTAGCAAGGAGAGGCTGTCAGAAGCAAAATTCGACGGGCACCAGGCAGCTACTCACCTCACTCATGTTGAGAGCATTGACTTTAGCTTGAATAAACTGAGGCAATTCCGGGTCCATGGTGTACTTGTGTTTCAGTTTCTCCCCCTCCACCTTGTAGTTCAACTAAAAAGAAGGAGGCAACATGAAAATGGTATTAGTTGACCTATTGTGTTACATCAAGTTCACTCTTTAAAAAATTAAGGCTATCTTTGTGCTTTTCCATGCCCCAGGCAGATACCAAAAGCATTGCAGTGAGGGGGCTCTAGTAGACATATTCATGTATTCATTCCACCAACCTTTTTAAGACAGTGGTGTGCGCTAGGCATGGTGATAGTTTCTGCTTTTAAACTGATGGAAAAGACAGACCTTATCCCTGTCCTCATTGAACCTACAGTCCAGTAGAGGAGATAGGCCACAAACCATGAAACAGAGTTAAATGTGTGATGGATTGCAAATGGAATAACTGCAGGGAAGTAGTAGGGTGGTCAGCAAAGGCTTTCTGAGAAGGTGATGCTCATGCACACATTTTGAGAAAAGGCAGAAGAGCTGGGCACACAAAGAACCTTCCAGGGCTGCTAGAAAGGGTCATGTGATTATAATGTGTGGAGGGAGGCCAAGGGGATTAGAAAGAAAAAGCCATAGAGTGGAGGGTCAAGTTAACAAGTTTAGATTTTCAGTTCAAGGTACAGTTACTAAGGGGTTTTAGTATAAGACTGACATGGTTTCATTTATGCTTTAAGATGGTCTCTCATTGTGTGGGACCTTGGGATGGGAGTCCAGCAGGTTATTACAGATGTCCCTAGTAGACAGAATGGGGGTTGGTGGCAGTTGGTAGCAGTATATTCAGATTGCATAGATGAGAGAGATTTGATTCAGCAGATATCTTGGATGTGGGGATTCACACAAGCAGGCGTCAACCATGACTGCCTGGTTTCTGGCTTGAGTAACTAGGCAGATGTTCACATCATTTTGGCAGATGGAGAACACTGACTACGTAAGTGTACAGTTTCTTTGTTGTTGTTAAGTGCCATCGAGTTGGTTCCAACACATATAGACCCTGTATAGAGTTTCCAAGCAGCAGCTGGTGGATTTGAACCACCAACTTTGTGGTTAGCAGTCCTACAGTGTCATACCAGGGTGCCCCCTCAACTCTCCAGTTTCTTTAGTTAACTGAAAAACACAGTGAGAAATGACACAAGTTCAGTGCAAAAGAAATCTAATGAAGCAACACTATTACCACTTAAATAGAACTAATATTTAAATATCTGTGGTAATGTGGGGACTGTCCTGAAATCTACTGATAATCCTCAAATCTAAACCAAGCCACTTTCCAAAATCTGGAGGTTAGAATCCTAAAAAGTCTAGCCTTCCTTACAGGTGGATTATGAAATTACCACAAGGAGGCCTCCTGGCACAGAGGCTAACTGCTTGGCTGCTGCACAAAAGGTCAGCATTGTAACAGTCAGATTCACAGCCTTGGAAATTATGAAGCAGGTCTGTTCTGTCCTATGCCATCATTATGAGTCTGAATCACTCGATGGCAATGAGCATAGTAAGTAGCTCCTAACTGAAAGTATAAGAGTCCCAGACTGACCTGGGCTCAGAAATGACACCCCAGAGTCATCAGTGTGCCTTCAGAGTGATCACCTCCCACAAGGTCTCTATCTGAGATCCTCTCAGAACATGGAACTATTATGCAAAGGGATTAAGACATTGTGCCTTTTCCCAATGCAGCTAGGCAGAATTATTGCAACACAGTGCAATGTCGATTATTTAGCAATTCAGACAAATAATAATAGCAATGCTATCATTTTTATGGAGAATGGATAGGGATTTTCTTATGAATAATACAGACTCTCTACATTTGGGTATAAGGCAAACCTGAACCCCCCTCCCACTTCCCTATTTTTCCTAAGAAAGATTCAAGTTGCTTAAATAGTAAAACCTTTCTATCATAAAACTCTGAAAGCAATTTGCTAATATAGATGCCCCTTGACATAGTGAGTTAAGAAAGGTGGCGGAATGGCTGATTTGTGGGTTCTTCAGGGACAAGTGCTTTTGAAGAAAAATGCTTACATCGCTTAGCTGCTTTGTGTTCTGCTGAGCCAAAACCATGCCCATGGAGTCAGGCACACTAGTGAACTTGATAGTGTCTGGGTGCTGTCGATACTTCCTCTCATTTAATGCTTCGCCTGCTTTTTTGACTTTCTCGACCTCCAAAGAACCAATAGGGATCCATCCAATGCCCTTCAAGAAGCTGTTATATTCATCTTTATATACGTTCTGTAAAAGAGTAATCTCATATGAGGAGACACCTTAGAGAATATTCAAGAGATGTTTCTAAAATCTGCAGTTCTATCCCCAAGAAATGAATAACAACTCTTCTCAGCATGCTTGTGTCTGTAACAGAGCTTTTCACTGTGTCTGTCACAGAGCTGATTACTCTGTGAAAGTAATAAGAAAGCAACTCTGCCGTAAGGGTACATTATACAACACTGGAGGGAATCTAGGTCATATATTTTCATGAGTTCTGCTAAAAGATTGTGTCTCTTTTGGCAATAAATTGGGTTTTTCTTTTCATTTCACTGAAGACACTAAAACTTGTAGTTTCATCCAAAGATTCTCTGTAAGCCCCTATTGTTCATCTAGGATATTCCTGATCTCAGCAAGGAAGAGGCATTTTAATTGCATAGCAATAAATGAGCACCATTTCTTCCCTTTACAAAGAACAGTTCTCCCAGAAATCTCTCACTTGCAGAAGAAAATCCTCTGAATGTTAAATACCCTCCCCATGAATCATGCTGCTATCACAAAGCTTTGATGGTTCATTTTAGATGACTCATTCCATAGATTTACATGGATGTGAGCATGGCCTTGAGTTAAAAAAAAAAAAAGAAATCAACAAGAAAACCTTCCTAAATTCAAAAAGAACCAAGAATTCTCGTATTTTATATGATATGTCTATTGTCATTGAAGCTGGCCTACCAGAAGCGCCTGTTTAGGGACTGGAATAGGGTTTATTTTTGATCCAGAAAGACAATGTCATAATCATTATGCTATAAGCACAGAAAGTCAGGTAAAACATAGCCTGTCTATCTTGTCATTGTTAATCTTATAATAGTTTATGGTTTATATTTTAAATTTTTATTGTATTCTGAAGTCTAATAAAACAGGGAGCTATGCTCATCCTCCTTTAAGCACACAACTCTTTGGGTCTGTTCTGCTCCACATACTTACATCACTCTGAATTTGATTCACATTCCTGGTGTGCTCCAGACTCAGGGCATCAGGTAGGTAAGTGTAATGATGTATCGGTTGTTTGTAGTTGACATTGGTGGCGACATCCTGGGCCATCTTTGCAGCTGTTATGCTGACCATGTCCCCAGGAGTATGATAGCTGGTTTTGGTGTTCTCGTAGTTTTTCTTGTATTCACGATCGGATTGCAACTTTGCCACATTCATATAGTGGACCAGCTTGGGATCATCCTGGAGGCTTCTGAAGCCCACATGCTTTCCCTTAGACTTTTCATAAGCTTCCTTGTATTTATACTGCAGAGATAGAACTTGGTTAGCAAAGCTCTGGGCATTTATAGCATTTGGTGCAGCAATTATACTCATACACAAAGACCTTCAGAACATTATGACTTTCTGAAAGACTGTATATGGAATACAGAGCACATCACCTTCCAGAGTGAAAGCATTTATTTCAAACACTGCTGGATCTCAAGAGGGTATCAGGATAAATTCAGAACCAGTCTCTCTCTCTCTCTCTCTTTTTTTTTTTTTTTTTTGCTATGAGTCCTGGAGATTATTGGCATAAAGAACTTTTTTTTAAAAACCAACTGAATGCTCATTTTTAATATGAACATGTCATGCTAACAATATAAAACCAATAGCTTGGTTTCTCAGGGATGTGAGTTACAGACCCAATGATATTTCAGTGACTCTTAAAAATTTTTGAGGACCTCTTCTATTTTCTGTTCCCAACAAGTGCAGAAGAGAACTCTGCATGTTGACACTCAAATCCGACCGGGATGAGAAGCAGAAAACCTTCCTGTGCTTGTTGTCCCAAGCTGACCTAACATGGTTAAATAAAAACCATCTTCTTTCCAGGTGGCACCAGTTTAAAGGCAGTGCGGCCTTTAAGCCACCCCATTTCTTACAAGCTACTTTTCAAACTTACTGCTGAAAGCAGTTGCAAATGAATTAAGAAGCTAGAGTGAGGGCAGGAATGATTGTGGGTTTCTCCATCAATAAAAACCTACAGACAAAATCTCTGTTGCTAAGGTCTGTCCTCTCATTTCTGGAATTAGCAATGGGAATGCACACAGAACTATACAGTAATAGGTCAAAACCTGAATTCTCACACAAGAGAATGCAAATCCACCTAATTTACAAGCAAAGATTTATCAGGTAAAAGTGATTAATAAGTAATGCTAGAAAGATCACAGTACAAGTGCTAAAAATGTGATGTCATTCTCTAGACACTGACTTCCTTCCTAAAACTAGAAATTCATTTCTTAGCAATGAGTATTATTTACAAGCTTTTGAGGAAGACTTTTTCAGAACCATGCCTTCAATGAAAGCGGGGGTGTTCTTAAACCCCATCGCTGCTGTGGTCTGCATGCAGGTTGGTTCCTTTCTTCTAGACTCTTCTCAAACCACACTATAGCCCATGGAATAGTGTGTGAAAGTAAAGTGCTTGAATTTAGAAAACATTTCTTTCCAAAAATGGGATTAAGGATAAATGTTGCTAAGTGCCATTGAGTCAGTTCTGACTCAATAGTGACTCTATATAGGGTTTCCAAGGAGCGACTGGTGGATTTGAACCGTTGGCCTTGCAGTTAGCAGTTCAGTGCTTATCATACAGCACTACACCAGTATATATATATTTATTACAAATAAAATGGGCATCAATTTGCAAGAATCAAAGTTATATCTTAGAAAAGCGGGGTTTTTTCCATTTGGCTTATAAAAATCTTTGTGTAACAATTTTTCAATCTCCGTAATACATTTATAATGAAGGCATTCATCTGAATTTAACATGTAAGTGTCAGTCAGGGTGTTCCCACTGAAAATGAATGTATGCTGTCAGGGAAATGTGTCAGGGAAGATAATTTGGGCTATGAATCAGGGGACAAAGCCGCTGTCAGAATTATGACAGCTCTACCAAGTAGGGTCAACTGGAAAGAGCATGAAAATGTTGAAAAAGTGACAGATTTTCAAAACAAAACTTTCTGGGGAATCTGAATGTCATTAATTCAACATATTGTTTTCAATGAGGTATCATTTAAACAAGCACACATTTGATTACATGTGAAAAAAGGTAATCACCCAGATTTCACTGAAATTTTTTACTCACATCGCTGGCAATGTTTCTTGACACCTTGGCTGCTGTGATGGGAATGGCGTCTCCCAGCACATTGTTGCCCTTGGCTATTAAATCGTGCCAGTCCCGCTTATAACATACCTGGGATGGAAAAACAGAAAGGATGTCAGCATGCTCTGTCTTAATCAGTTAAAGTGATTCCTTAGCTGCTTTTCTAAGGAGTCTACTAGACCGTATCATGTTTTAGGAAGTTACATTTATAAAGCATCACACTTTGTGTAACATAAAATCATTGGACTCGGTACTAATTATCCACCCACCTCTGGTTTAGGTACATACTGACTGACTAGTAACCAGTTGCTGTCCACTTGACTTTAATTCATGGTGACCCCATGTGTGTCAAAGTCAGCTGTGCTCTGTAGGGTTTTCAATGCCTGATTTTAGGAAGGAGATCACCAGGACTTTCTTCTGAAATACTTCTGGGTAGACTAAGATCTTCAACCTTTTGTTAAGTAGCCAAGCATGCTCACCATTTGCACCATCCAGGGAAATCACATATTGATAGGGATTCAATAATAAAGATCTGGGATACCATCACATATGAGAACTAAGAGAAAATGAAGTTGCTGTCTTCCTTAAAAGGATCAAGGGAAGCTTTAAAAATGCTAAAGTTATCTTAAGAAAAAGGATTTTTTTTTTTCCTTTTTCTGAAGGGCAGAATGAGAAAAACAAAGTAGAAGTTTTAGGGAAATAGATTTTGTATGCTGTATAGTAAAGAATGTTATATCCGTTAGTTGCTCTACCATTGAAAAGATCAACTGAAGAAAAAAATAATCATGGCATATGCTCCAACAGAGCTATGTGAGAAATTTCCCTAAATAATTGTCAAGGCCCCATCCTACACTAAGATTCTATTATTTTATTGTCAAGCTTGGAGTTCACAACCCGTTAAAGATCCCACTTACATCACTGATATTGTAAGCATTGCACTTGGCCTGGAGAAACTGAGGAAGATCAGGACTCATTGTGTATTTATGCTTCACATCTTCCCCTTTAGCTTTGTATAAGATCTGCAATATGGAATCACACAAAAAAATGTATTACAGGTAGTACAAAAAATAAAATCTAAAATCCATTAATTACATATTTAAAGGCAAACTTAGAAGAGTTATTCTGAGCACAAGTCCCCATTCTTTTTAATTGTCAAAAATTATCAAAGGCATTTTCCTATTTTAAAAAAACCTAGGCAGCTTGTTTCCTTTAGAAATACTCAAGCTTTGTATATTAAAATAGAGAAAGAAGGAAAGGGAAAAAAAAGTAAAAAAAATAGAAATCTTTTATTGTCAGAGATGAATGGATAATAAACTCAAATTTGAAATTCAAACATGAATAAAAGAAATAATCAAACTAAGTAAATCCATTCTTTGGAGTTAGTAGCTCTTAAAGGTTTTCTCCCCAAGAGAGAAAATAGTAGTTAAAATGAATATTTTATTTATGCTAAAAACTTTCCAGTTATAATTGTATCAGTGTAATCATAGAAAGACTTTCTCAGAATATGAATCTAGTACATTCAAAGGGTCTATCATTTCATATTTATTATTTTGCCATTGTAAAGAATTGCATATACTTTTCATGGAAAGACATAAAAATATATAACATAATGATATTATTGCATTCCTTCTTGGTAATGGAAAATAAATGAATGACTTAACAGTCTCTTGTAGTTTATTATATTCCTCTTTTCCAAGGTATGACAATTGGAATATCATATGTAGTTCAGAGTGTATATATGACAAGTAAAGTCTGATATCCCAACTAACCTCTAAACATTAAGTAATTGTGTCTAAGAACCTATGAGTTATCTTTATTTCCTCACTGTCTTTAAGAATCATAGCTCATTCACCAAATCTCATTAATACTATCGTCTCAACATCTCCTTCCCAATTGTGAATGTCTTAGTTTAAATCCAAATAATGTTTCCCTTGGACTTTTGTAACAAATTTCTAATTAATTGCTTTACTTCCAGCCTCTCTTCTCTCCAATACAGTCTCTGTACTTTTTGCCAATGTTATCTTTAAATGATGGATTTGACCATGTGACTCTTATGGATTAAGAGCCTTCAACACCCCCTGTTACCTATCCTGTGATGTCCAGACTCCATGAATTATCCACCAAGAACCTCAGCAATCAGATGACACTTCTTCACCTCTGACTGTCCTCCCATTAATTCCGTGGAGGAATGCACACTTTTCTTAGTTTCCATTATACTTTGCACATGCCTTTCCTGCAGTATTAATATCTTGGCATGGCAAAAGTCTGTTTATATGTGATACCTACAACTAGTCCTTGTCTATTTCACCTTTATACAATCAGAACATAATGCAGTGCCTGACAAATACTACATGTTCAAAACATGCATGCTTTTGTGTCCCTTTAACTCTGCTCTACATCGAAGTTTTCTTTAGATCTGAGTTTATCCAGAGAATACCTATTGCTCATTATCAAGCAGCTAAACAATATCTAATTTTCACTATGATAATAAAAAAAATCTCTATAATAATTATATATGATCAATTCTGAAGAACAAACTTATATTTGCATATGTATAATAAACAGAACCATTATGCTGTTATATTAATATTTTAAATATGAAAAGCAAACAAGAGCAACTTATGAAGAGTTCAATAGGATGAATTTTCCACAATAAGATGGCTGGAATCCAAAGTTAAATTCTGTGTAAATGTGTGTGTGTGTATGTGTGAGAGAGAGAAAGAGAGAGAGAGAGAGAAAGAGAGAGAGAAGTATTTTGTACTAAGGTAGACTTGTTTTTAATAAAATGTCAAATTTATCTGAAAGCACAGTACTTTCAGAGCAGTTAAAAAGGAAGGCCCTTTTAAAGGGTAGGACAAAACCGAAGAAAAAGAAAATGCCAATGCCCAAACTAAAAGCAATGATCATTTCATTTATAAAAGAATTTTAAAGTAAGTGGCTCAGAATAAGTAAAACTTTGAACAGTCATTTATTTAAAATAACAACACCTCCCTCCACATCCACTGCCTCTTTTCTTTACTGTACTCACATCGCTAACTTGCTGTGTGTTCTGTTTGGCCTGGACCATCACTGGAGAGTCAACAATGCTGGTAAATTTGAGGGTGTCCGGATGCTGCCTGTACTTCTTTTCATTCAGGGCATCTCCTGCCTTTTTAACTTTTTCTACATCAAGACTCCCAATAGGGATCCAGCCAATACCTTTCATCCAGGAATTATAGTCTTCCTTGTAGGCGTTCTACAGCAAAAGAGAGAAAAGATGAGTGGATGGTCGGGCAATGGTTTCTCTCCAGGCAGGTCTCAATTTAGAGGTGAATTCTCTTGCCAAGTCAAAGTCACTTACATTGCTTTGAATGTGCATCATATTTTTAGACAATTCCAAGTCCATGGCGTCAGGCAGGTAGGTGTAGTGATGGAGAGGATGCTTATAGTTGACATTGCTGACAATATCCTGAGCTTTCTTAGCTGCCACCACGTTGAACATATCATGGGGTGTGTTGTATTTGGTCTTTGTTTTCTCATAGTCTTTTTTATACTCCCGGTCTGACTGTAGCTTGGCCACTTTCACATAATGAACCAGTTTGGGATCATCTTGAAGGCTTTGGAAACCAACCATTTTCCCTTTGGCTTTTTCATAATCTTTCTTGTACTGAACCTATTACAAACAAATGTGAGCATATTTTTTAATCTAGTTATGAAGATCTTACTAAACAATAGATCATGATTTAAAGCAATTGAGCTTCTCAGAAATCCTGCTACTTAAATAACAAAACAATTAGACATTCAACTGTATATTTTTTAAAATACAGCCAGGTTGAAAAAAAATTCTTATTTAGAATCCACACAGCTGACTATAGCTGTTTCTGCTACCCCCATCCAAGAGAGGTTGGGGTGACAATATTACTAGAATTCATATTAATGACAATATAAATCTTTTGTTATTCCATTTCAATTAGATACAGAGAAAGATGAAAAGATAGATATTTCAAAAATTCCTACTAATTGTACCATACTGCTAAAGAAATAGATCCCCAAATAGCTGCCTGCTTGATTAGTAGAAACGTTTAGTTAGTCTTTGGATAGTCAGTTGTGAGTAAAAAGCTAGTTAGTGCTGAATAATAAAAAGTGAAGGACATTGAGCTTCCTTGGAGAGATGTAGGGAGGATCTAGAAAACTGAGAAACAGAGACATGAGGGAAGGGTGTGTGTCAGAAAGAGAGGGAAAGACAATCAGAGAGAAGGAGAGAAGTATGTAACCCACAGAGAAAGGGGGAGCCAGAGAGAACTTCTGGGTGGCAGGACTTTAAGGGTAAGGGCCTTATTTTTCAACCTGAACATGTTGGCATTGGCCCAGTGGAAACCTCTTTCTCATTTCAAACAATCTGTAAAGTTATGTTTGGGACTTGGGGGGAAATGGAAAAAAGGGGGTTCTTTTCTATTTCTTGGTTACACAGAACAGAAAGAGCAGGGAGAGAGCAGGTGAACTGAATAGACCAGCTAGTACAAACCAGGAGCCAGAGTGGCCCCGAAGAATGAAAATCTCAGAGCATTTTCAGGAATCATAGGGAAGGTTGTTCTATAGAACAACAGGGAGGGGCTTGAACTAGTTTCCTTTAAATCTCAAAGAGCAAAGTGTCTTCAATTCACATTTTGGCTAAACTAAAATAGGATAATAAATAAAATTCATAACGTTAATGGAACCTAATGATTGAGTCCTTGTGTGGTGCTGTAGGAACAGCGCTGGACTGAGAACCACAAGGTCAGCAGTTCAAACCCACCTCGGAAACCCTATGCTCCTCGGAAACCCTATGCTGGCTTGTTATGAGTCGGAACCGACTCAATGGCATTTGACAACAACAACAATGACTGAGGACCAGGTATTATAAAGCCTGAGTCTTTAGAAGGAATGAAGTAAAAAGAGAGTAGGGACAAAGGGAAATCATATAAATTAAGAAAGTTTTGAGATAAAAATTGTATCATCAGGAGGTTATTATGACCTAAATAATAAGTCATTTCTTTATTTCCACAAGAGAAATGATGTGAATTTGAGAAATTGAGATGAGAATTTTAACTTAAGGTACTTGATTAGAATTTATCACAAGAGATTATGCAAAGGCTTTGCCCCAAGAAGAGTCTAATCTGTGTTAGGGCACTGACTAATTTTCAACCTGATTTGCCTCATTGGAAGAGGACAGCAGACATGCTAACTCACTAAGTCATAATTCTATACCATTCACATGTTCTAGTTACTCAAGTGTGACCACCAGCTGGACTTACATCACTCGCCGCCTGCCTGGCAGCCTTGGCGGCTTTGATTGGAATTGCATCCGTCCTCAGGTCATACCCCTTCTTACTCAAGTCTTTCAAGTCTGCTTTGTACGTTTTCTGAAAGAGAAATATCATTTGAATACAAGTCAGAAGCCACCTTAGACGAGGGTTAGCACACACATCAGTGTCCACGCACATACCTCACTGATATTGTAGGCATTGACTTTAGCCTGAATGAACTGGGGCAAGTCAGCCGGCAGGCTGTATTTGTGAAGCATTTCCTCTCCTTTGGCTTTGTAAGCAATCTGGAAGAGAAAATAAATCAATAAACACACACAAAAATAAAGCACAGAAAAGTGCTAATGTCACAGGAAAAAATTTCAAAGTGTATCATCTGTACAGAGATGTTTATGAAAAACACATTCTGTGCTGCCCCCAAACTCAACTGCAAATATCTATAGTCACTCAAGAGTCCTTCATGTTTCTTTCTGATCTCACCTTGGTCAACATCCCTTGGTATGTACTGAGAACTTCTGGACTTAAGTAGTGGCACCTTGTGGAAATGAGTCCAGAGGAGAAGACCTGATGAAATGCTAATCTACAGACACTTCCCTGAGCAAATGACTGAACCAAGCACCTCTATCTGTGGACAATTAAGGAACTTTTAAAGATATTCACATATCGTGACTCTGTGTAATTTTTGTCTTAGCTCTCTCTTAAAATAACTCCTCTATATGATGTAGTGCTAATGTTCTTTTCTTCCGGCCTATTCTAGTATGATACTGTAGAATCAGCACTGGACTGCTAACCACAAATGTTCAAATTCACCAGCCTGTCCTCAGAAACTCTATACAGGCTCACTAGGAGTCAGAACTGACTCCACAGCACTGCAACAACAAAGACGTCCTACATACAGATGTGTAGTGTTTTTTGTTATTTAAAGAATCCCTTCTTATTTTTTCCTTGAGAAGCAATGTCAAATATTTGAAAGGACTTTTAATACATTTGGTAGCGTTGTGGTTACGAATAGGGCTGTGAAACGCAAGGTCAGCAGTTCGAAACTACCAGCTGCTCCGCGGGAGAAAGATGAGGCTTTCTGCTCCCATAAAGATTTACAGCCTCGGAAACCCTGTTCAGGGTCGCTATGGGTTGGAACTGACTCGACGGCACTTAACAACAACAACAATCTTCACTTACTGACTACCTTGTTAGCCAATATTTTGCATTTACATTTTACAACTGATATGAGCACCCATAGGCCCTGGACATCCAACTGTCCCATTTCAGGGCTTCTTCTGATCATGGCCCAGCCCTTTTCAGGGCTGGGAGCAGGAGCTGTGGGTTCCCGGGAAACCACTTTCTTGCTAGCCCCAAGGGCAGTCCTCCTTTAGAACCCTGGCTGCCATTGTCCAGGCTTTGTTCCTCTGTGAGCATCCTCTAGACAGTGTTCCAACCCCGTTAGCCCTATCCCAGCCGGCCCTCCACTCTACCTAGCACACCAGCAATTTATGGAGACTGTGACCCCTTCCATTCCCTACCCAGTCAGTGAAATACAACATAACAAACTTCCTTTCTGTGTGCAATGGGGTCCCCTGGTAAGGGACTTTATCAAGAACCTCAGGGTTCATTACTGCCAGATGTGAATCATTAATATGCAAAATAGTAGTTATAACTCAGTGGTTATGAATTGGACTGTGAACTGCAAGATCAGCAGTTCGAAACTACTAGCTGTTCTGCAGGAGAAAGATGAGGCTTTCTGCTCTCGTAAAGATTTATAGTCCCGGAAGCCCTGTACAGGGTCGCTATGAGTCGGAACCGACTCCACAGCACATAACCACCACCACCACTGTTGTCATGAATGCCAAGTGATAATGACAAACTTATGAGTGAGGACTAGGTATATGTGCTTTTGCACACAGTGGTCTAGAGAAATGAGTTGAATGTGCCTTATTACTGAAAATCTGGAGACATCATAAGGTACTTTATATAATTAGGCATTTAGATGGTATTATAAATATAGGTGTAAATCTTTACGGGAGTAGAAAGCCTCATCTTTCTCCCGCGGAGCAGCTGGTAGTTTCGAACCGCTGACCTTAAGGTTCGCAGCCCGATTCGTAACCACTACGCTACCAGAGCTCCTGTACAGGGTCGCTATGGGTCGGAACCGACTCGATGGCACATAACAACAACATGGGTAGAAAACGACTCGACAGCACTTAACAACAACAACAACAACATAAATATAGGTGACTAATACATTTGAAATAGAAGTTCATTTGTATGATTTAACATTGGCATACTTAATATTTATTAAAATACAGTCAGGATGAACACTTACATCACTCCTCTGAGCCTGGTTAATTTTAGACTGTACTGTAATAGGAGCATCTTCAATCGAGGTAAACTTGAGAGTGTCTGGGTGTTGGCGATACTTTTTCTGTTTGGCGCATTGAAAAAGAAAGAAACGTGTATTACTTTTTGCCAAAATCTAGCCTATCAAAATCCTTGAAACTTATTTTAGATAAACAAGGATGCTTCCTGTCCCCCCCAATTTAAAAATATAAAAATAGTAGATTCTTGGTTAGCTTGAAAAAAACAATGAATATAGTGCTAAAAGCAATGTTGTTGTTTTTTTTTTAAAAAAAGCAGTTTAATTTTAGATTTGGGGCAGTACACACCAATACAACTCTCAGGAACTAGACCTGAAAGTCTTGCTAATTTCTCGCTTATGGAATGAAAGAAGGCACTATAGATTGAACAGAATCCAGAAACATCACCAAATTTCCAAAAAGGATTTGCGGAAAAGTCCACAGGGAGATTTGGAGTGCTTTTGCGTGACATTAACAAGTTCTCAGGGATGTCTGGAGAAAAGTAGCTGACTGTTTGAGGAAGAGGAATTGAAGAGCTATAAGAACACACATGGTTACTAATAAGAGAGAGAGGTTTTTGTTTTGCAAGCCTTAATGTGGTCAGTACAGAAACTATTTCTAAAGTGGTGAGGGGACACAGGAAGGTGTCCCAGTTTGGAACTGGCAACTTCTAAACTACCTTATTCCTATGTAGATTATTCCTGTTCTCATCTGCATCATGGTGAGGACTTACACAGGCTGAATTAATTGAAATGTATATGTACACATTTATTGAGCCCTGGATAAGCATTCGACTGGTAACCATAAGGTCAGCAGTTCAAATCCACTAGTCATTCTTGGAAACCTCATTCAAGGTTGCTGTAAGTCAGAAACAACTCGATGGCACAAAGCAGAACAGTGACATACGTTTATTAAAACTTATTAAACTGTCCACTTAAAACTGGTGAATTTTATGGTATGTAAATTTTACCTCCATAAAGTTGTAAAATTATTCCAATTGTGAATGGTTACTATAGCCATTTTGGTGATGTAAAGTGGCATGTTTGTCTACCTGGATAAACCATGCACATGTCAGGTTTCTTTCCTCAACAACAATTGCTAGCAGATGATGCTGGAAATGAGGCACTTCTCATGAGAGGTTTTTACAATTTCTAACAGGACACACATTCACAAATTTCCCAATAAGACACAGCCGGTGGCGTTACCTCATTAAGAATGTCTGAAGCTCGCTTGACCTTTTCCATTTCTAAGGATCCAAATGGAACCCAGCCACAACCTTTCATCCAACTATTATAGTCAGCTTTGTATTCAACCTAAAAAAACAACAGAAAAGGTATATTTCTTTGTTCAGTTATTAAGTAAAACATTTTACTCAAAATGGTGTTAAGATTTCTGATCAGATTCATTACTCCATACATTAAGGTTATTTTGAACATTTCCTTGGTGAGAGATTTTCACAGCCCTTAGGTTTTTGCTTCTCTCCTAATAGCATATATGCCATCCCATCCTTAT
This sequence comes from Chrysochloris asiatica, assembly GCF_000296735.1. Taxonomy (NCBI): domain Eukaryota; kingdom Metazoa; phylum Chordata; class Mammalia; order Afrosoricida; family Chrysochloridae; genus Chrysochloris; species Chrysochloris asiatica. The sequence goes on along the minus strand of NW_006408530.1, from coordinate 7,427,897 downwards.
TTCCAACTGGATGGAAGTAAGTGGAATTCTAACTTCAATCTGGAAAATGCTAAATTCAGAGCTGTATTTAAAAGAGTATATGAAATTGTTGTATTTAGATAATCAAATGTGACGTGTTTGCTCACTGAAATTATACATATCATGTATCGATAGCAAATTAAGACTGAAGGTCACACTGAGGTGGCTACTTTTGATTGTTTTCTGAGCTAAGGCTTGATAATTGTTATTGTTGTAAGTGTTTGCACACACTGATGGTCATTTGCAATGATCAGCTTAGGGGTGTTTCCACGTTGGCTAATAATGTCCTTGAAAGTTGTTGCACTAGTGAATTTGCTTCTTGGGGAGCAATTATTATCTGGAGTTGGTTCTACTTTGAGGCATTTCCTTGATGATACTAAAATAATGAACAACTCTTGCTGTCCGGCTTTAGGTACTTGTATTCTACAGTTTTTCATCAGTATGGGTCTATTAAGAATCATTACTAGGACAGAATTAATAGTAAATCAAAAAAGCATTTGGTCCCAGTCAAATCTATTTGGGAAGAGGAAACAGAAAAATTTAACAAATAGTAAATAAGATTATAATTCATAAAATAGAATTGTTAGGGCAAAGTGTTCAATTGTGTAGCTTAGACAATTAATTGGTTGACAGAAAGCAGCATTATGTAAGTTGGAGCTTTAAATGATAGAAGAATTTTATTTGTAGAAAATACAGCAATTTATGTAAAAGTAGTGATAATTACTATTGTAATAATTACAGTAACAGTGATGGCAACAGTGAATGTGTACTGAAGACTCACTAGGCTCAGGCACCACACAAAAATTTCCCCCTGCATTTAATCCTCAAAACAATTCCTTTGTTTATTCTGATTTGATAGCAGCGGAACCTGAGACTCCACAAGGTTGATACATTTCCCAGAGGGAAACACTGATGGAGTACACTTCTGACCCAAGTCTTTCTAACATTGAAGGACATGCTCTTATGAAACCAGAAGGGAAAATGTTTCTCATTACATACTTGCTGTAAAGAGAAGACAAAGTCTACTGATTTAATGCAGATACTTCTGAGAAGTACCAAAAATCATTTGATTTAGAAATCGTTTTCAGTGTTCACCTTAATACGAGTGATTCGAGAAAGCCCAGTTACTCACATCACTCTGCAGTGCATAAGCCTTTTTGGCGAGGTCCACATTGATGCTGTCTGGTGGGTAGCTGTAGTTGTGGATACGATGCTTATAGTCTATGTCACTGGCAATTGCCTGAGATTTCTTTGCTTGAGTGACTTGGACCATATCAAGAGGTGCTGTGTAGACCGTTTTTGACTTTTCATAATCTTTGCGGTATTCACGCTGTGAATAGGAAATTACCATTTATTATCATATATCCTAATGGGTTTCTAGAAAAATATAACGATGGCTTTTAAACAATAAGCACAAATTAGAGAAATGGATCCAAATATCTGAATAGTTACTTTACCCTAAAATTTATTCATATACTACATACTATACATTGCTGAAACCTCTTCCCTTCCCTCCCCCAAATCATACACGGACAGATCTCTGCAAATCTCCTCAAGGAAAAAGAACAACATGAAAAAGTCACAGAAGACACCTGAAATGGGCCAGAATTTCTGCTTCAGTAAGGGACTAATTTTACAGAGTTTTTCCAGAACTACTAACAGGTGTTATTCCTATTAATACGATCTAACCTTTGGCGTGTTTTCAATCAAGAAGTGTTTTTTAAATAACTGGAAAATTATGTGATAATTGTTTCCTACTTCTGATTTTATAAAACTAAAGGCAGTAGACTTTATATTTTGGTTTCCCTACAGTCCTGATGTGGCACTCTACTGCTAACCACAAGGTCAACAGTTCAAACCCGCTTAACTGCTCCTAGGAAAGCCTAAAATAGGATCACTTTGAGTTGGAATTGACTTAATGGTACTTAACAACACCAACAGAGTCATTTTTAAATGGGTAGTTACTGATTTCTCAACATGACAGCACCTATGGCATACTCAACTGTGAATCACAACTGACAGTTCAAACCCACCTGCCACTCCTTGGAAACCCTACACAGATAGCTATGAGTCGGAACCAACTTGATGGCACTTGACAACAACAACCCCAGTGAAAATCTCTAAGGTTTTTACTTAAAGTTTAATTTTGATAACAATTTAAAAGAAGCTTGCAGATTGCAGCAGTTATAAGACCTCAAAAGAGAAAAGTTTGTGACATGAAACTTGAAACATTTTCAAATGAAAATGAAAACATTTCACCAAGTAACCTCTCATAAACCAAATTTCTTTACAGGGTCCTAGGAGACACTTTCATTGGCTGATTTTCTGGACTAGCCAGACAAGGTGCTAACTAGGTCAAAGTCCCAGCAGCATCATTACTTACCAGTACCATCATGGAGAGAAAAAATTCTAACCCACTTCCTTTAGGGAAATTCTAAACTCATCTTATCTCCTCATAACCACGTAAGTGTTAAAAACAGTGACCCAAGCTGACAAGTATAGATCTGTGTTATAAATCTATTGTGAATCATTTTGCAAATGTTTAAACCTTTTAGCTTTCTCTTCCCATATTTGATGGGTAGGCACTTTTGCTGAATAAAATATTTACAAAATAATTTTATGTTTTATTTGTAAAAAATCTCAAGACCCCGGTTTTTATAATGTTGGAAACTTTCTGATGGCATGCAAGAACATTAAGTAATTATGAGCCCAAATCTTGTTGTTAAGTGCCATCGACTCATAATGTTCCCGTATAGGGTTGTTGGGTGGTTTTTTTGTTTTTTGTTTTTTTTCCTGTATAGGGTTTTTGAAGAACAGCTGGTAGGTTTGAATTTAGACCTTATGATTTGTAGTGCTGATCCTACAGTCCCACCAGTAAAGCAATGTTACAAAGCAGTTGGTATATGGAAGTGTTCTCAACTAAACTGTTTGACTCTTGCTAATGTTCATGGAGTCCTGGTGTGGCACTATAGGATGAACACTGGACCATAAAGTCAGTTTTAACTGCATGGTCAGTGGTTCAAACCCACCAGCCACTCCTCAGAAACTATACAGAGTCAGTATGAGTTGGAACCGACTCAACTGTATGTAACAACAATGTTCATACCAACTTACACAACCAGCACATATGAAATGCTGACAAAATACTCAACTTAAAAAAAAATTTTTTTTAAGTTATGGTTTCTATGAAGAGGAATTGATTTGATGGCAGTGGGGTTTAAGAATGCCCCTGCTACAGCACTGGACTGCAAGATTGGTGGTTCAAACCCATCAGCTGCTCCTTAGAAACCCTGTAGTTATGAGTCAGAACTAACTTGATGGCACTTAACAACAACAACAACAAATCTACAGCTTTGCATTCAGTCTAGATATTATGTGAGAAGCACTCATTGACTACCCAATTTTGTCATTCGAATCAATCAATTACCAAATATTTCTTGAGCATTCTAATATGCCTAGTCCTGGTGTGACACTGAGTTAATGCACTGGGCTGCAAAGTTGGTTTTCAAAGTAAGGTCGGTGGTTCAAGCTCACCAGACACTCATCGGAAACCCTACACAGGGTTGCTATGGGTTGGAACTGACTCGACGACACTTAACAACAGCAACTTTCATAATGGGTTCTGTGCTAGAATGAGAAGCAAAAGACAGATATGAAGTCTACAAGTTCTTATAATCTTCTTGAGTTGAAAAGGCAACTAGTGAACAGGATGGTGTGGCGATGTGAGCACTGTATACCAACACATCTAGAATGGAGTTCTTAGAGAAAACTGCTAAACAGGATCAATTAAGGTGGCATGTGATTATATGGTGGAGGTGGTGGCAGTGTGCCATGGAGTTGATTCCGACTCATAGCAACCCTACAGAGGGTTTTCAAGGTTGTAAATCTTTACAGAAGCAGAAAGCCTCACCTTTCTCCCACAGAATGGCTGGTAGTTTCAAACTGTTGACCATGAGATTAGCAGCCTGACTCAGAACCACTATACTACCAGAGCTCCTTATGTGATTATATGTTGTTGTCAAGTGCCGTTGAGTCGATTCCAACATATAGTGACTCTGTATAGGGTTTCCAAGGAGCAGCTGGTGAGCTTGAACCGCTGCCCTTGCAGTTCAAACGGCTTTACAGTCTGGTGCATTAACCCACAGGGCCACAGCAGGACTCCTATGTGATTATATAGTAAGTGAAAAATGAGGTATAGAAAGCATGAATAAATATAGAGCAGTATATGAGCATATGGTTAAAGCTAAAGGAAATGAATTCAGTGCTCTTCTTTTTTCATCATAAAAAAGGTTAATTTGTAAACTATGCTGAGCATTTTTTGCATCTCCTAAGAGATTATCTAAATATTTTGGAAAAATGATGTAATTGTATACTGCTAATCACAATAGTAGCTATTTGGCACTCTATACAAAATTTTAACTCCCAATGAACTATTTGTCCTGAACCTAAGCCAATACTAATAAATGATAGAGTGAAGAGAGCTATACCAAGATTTTATCTGTGACTCCTTATTTTCTTTCAAGTAAAGCCAATTCTAAGATTGCCATTTTAAAAGTTATTTTCTAACTAGACATAAATATAAAAACATACAGTGATGTTTTCCAAAAGGCTTTAAGATTCCTATTCTACTAAATATTAATGCATACATTTTTCAAAGTGAAATGGACATCAAGTAAAACCCAATAATGTGAAAGATGTGGGAATCTGGGGGATCATTCTACTTCTAAACTTCTCCCAGCAATTTGTTGTGAATCTGAGAGAAACTCAGATTTATGGAATTCTTTCACATGAGTAGGTTAACTAGGAGGCCACTTTGAAAACAAGATACTCTTACAAAAATACTCACATCACTTTGGTTTTTGGCTGTCTTCAAAGAGTGCAGCATCTTGGGATCATCATTAATGCTCAGGGCTCCAATCATCTTCCCTTTGTTTTTCTCATAGTCTTTCTTGTACATCACCTGCAATGGCATTGCACATGTGAGCAGGATCCCATGCTTTATGAAGCATCCTGGAGGTCCCTGTCCTGTACACTGGGGATACTCACATCACTAGCGTTCTTGCTGTTGGCTTTGGCTGCCAGCAGGGGAATGGCGTCCACTTTAATTTCAAACTTCTTAGCTTTGCTCTTCTCCCAGTCATGCTTATAAACATTCTAGACAGAAATATTTTAGCAAAGAAACTGTAAGAGCAACATCTAACACAAATTAATCCAGTCAAAATAAATACAGATAGTCATTTTAATTTGCTTTTAAATGCTATATCTACCAAATGATGATGTAAGTGTTCATTCACCTATCATCCAGCTTCTTACCCCCCTACCACTAAATAACTATAATATACCTTTTTGATCTATGAAGTTTCTAAGGACTCTGCTGTCCTGTTAAATAAGAGATAATATAAAGTGACAACCACTGGAAGAAGGTAGAGCATGATATTTACATAAGAAGTTATCATATAAAATTCTTGCAAGTATCAAAAGGATATTTGAGAGAAAGTATCTGATCATTGGAGTCCTGGTGTGGTGCCTGTGGTTTAATGCACTGGACTGCAAGGTGGGTTTGAACAGCAAGGTTGATGGTTTAAGCTCACCAGTCACTCCTCAGAACCCCTGTACAGGGTTGCTATGAGTGGGAACTGACTTGATGGTACTTAACAACAACATCTGATCATTAGATACACTGGAAATTAAATTTGATAGCTAAGTAAAAATCAGTTCATTTAGACCTTAAAAGCGTCACTTATAATAATCTCAGTAATTGTTTATTTACATGACTTCTAATCAAGTCTTTTGATCATCTATAACATTTCCTTTTTCACATGCACATGGACACAAACTTTTGTAACTTTGGTACTTACATCACTCAGGTTATAAGCATTGACTTTATGTTGGATAAACTGTGGAGCATCTGCAGGCACATTGCACTTGAACTTCTCACTTTCATGCTTTGCTTTGTAATTCAGCTGAAACAAAGAAGAGATAGGCACTTCCCTGAATTTATGCAGAAAAGTATACATAGCTCAGAAATTACCTGAGACTTACAAATGGTTAAATGTTAGACTAACAGCCCAAAAGTTGGTGGTTCAGGCCCACTCAGAGGAACTTCAAGAGACAGACCTAGTGATCTGTTTCTGAAAGGTCAGTCTTGAAAACCCTAGGGAGCAGTTCTACTCTGCAAACATGGGGTGGCCATGAGGCAGAATCAACTCGATGCCAACTAACAGAATAAAAACACAGCTAGCTAAGTCATGAGTACCCTTTTGTCAGAAAACTGCCTCAAACTGATGCCAGCTGAAGTGCAATACAGAGCCTGAATCTTATCCCCTATTTTATTGTCATTCTGTGAATGCTACCACAGTGTAGATATGGGAAACTCATTAGCTGATCGAAACTCCTAGGCTCTGTCTTGAGGATATAACAACTCTAAGCCTCTGAAAATATAAATCAGAGTATTAACAAAAGCAATACAAATTCTAATTAAAATACTAACAAAATTAAAAAGATATTATCATTGCACAAAATACACTAACTATATGATTTTACTTAAAAGTTTTAAAGGCAAAGTTGGTTGGAAGGACAGGAGAAAACAAAAAGGAAAGGAGGGCATTGAATTCTAGAGCATTTTGTTCCTATGTAAGAAAAATTTGAAAGCATGATGGCTCCATAAGATAAGTGCTGGACTGCAAACCATAAGGTCATTGGCTCAAGCCCACCAGCTGTCCTGCAGGAGAATAAAGAAGCTTTTTGCTCCTGCAAAGATTTAAAAAGTCTCAGAAACCTTGTAAAGGGTCGCTTTGAGTTGTAACTGACACGACAGCACTTAACAACAATAAACATATACATATAATTTTCAATGTGTTTGTATTTTATTTACAATTGTTGATAAGTGCTGTTGAGTTGGTTTTGACTCATAGCAACCCCGTATAGCGTTTCCAAGGAGCAGCTGGTGGGTTTGAACCACCAACTTTGCAGTTACCAGTGCAGTGCTTATCCTACAGCTTAGAACTGTGCAATAAGACAGAGCTGGTGGCATATCTGGGCCAGGAAGATGAGCAGGTAGTGAACAGGCCCATGTACACAATACATTATTTCTCACAGCTTGCTGAACTGTGCTGGCCCACTTCATTGTGTTCAACTGCTCTTTTTTAGTACATAGAATATTAACATGTTAGGAAAAGTTTCCTCTGAAAGGATGCAACTTCTGGAGTATATTTATAGCAGGATGGATTGCATATTTCATTATCCTATCATGAGAAGAATATGTTACTCTTTAGGATGTTGCTATGCTACCTCCTTGTAACTCTGGCGAGGGTTGGGGTGAGCTGATGGGGATATGCATCCACCAATCGCATCATTTGGGAACTTATTAGAAAGCCAGAAAAATGGGTATTCTCTCACACCAACTGGATCAGAATAGACATTTTAACAGGGTCTCAGGTGATCTGCATCCACATGTATATATGAGAAGCACTATGCTTACCTTCATCTTGTCATGGCTGGACCATTCCTGCCTTTGGCCTTCTTTGGTCATCCAGTGCAAAACACCTATTCACTAGCTCTCTCATATCATCCTACTTCAATTCTGTTTCACCATCCTATGTTCATTTTCTTATCATTGGCTGATGTCTTTCTGATTTCTGTACTCCTATTCTTTGTTTAATGTCTTATTAGCAAACCAAGAACGAGAAATGTTTGCCTTGTTACCTACCCAAGGGGAAGCTTTTGTTTTTGTTTTTTACTTAAGTTGTCATGAAATTTTAGTGTGCTTTATTTTTTGTATGTGACAGATCATAATGAATACATAAGGCATTCCTAATAAACATCAGTCACTTATTAAAGAAATATGAACTATTTGCTATTGCCTGACACAATTTTTCCTGAGGCTACCATTCAATCTGACAGCTTTATTTTCATTATACTAAACAAAGCTTGGGGCGGGGGGAGAGAAAAGTATTGGAGTAGTAGATGAGTTTTAAATCAGCAAAGTATTCTGGGTATCCCATTCTTGGTAAATCAAGGCACTTACATTGCTAAGCTGTTTTGTATTGAGCTGAGCTTGCAACTGTACAGGAGAGTCAGTGACGGCCGTGAATTTGGTCTTATCTGGATGAACTTTGTAGGCATGCTGGAAAAGAAGATGCTCGTTAATGAAATTTCTTAGTACATCTTCATATTCTTATTCCATGCATACTAAAATGTAAGACAGTTTTCTGCCAAAGCAAATATAGCTTGTTTTGTTCTTTAAATCTTCTTCCATACGTTCTTACCTCTTTCTTTCTCTTTCTCATTCTCTCCTGCAGTTGCCTTAAAATTGGTCTCTCTGCTACCTACCATTTAGCAACCAGATTAATCTTTCTGTTCTTTAATCCCTATAAGGGCTCTTCACTATATTTGGTATTTACTCTAGATTGAATCTTAGTTTATAAACTTATATGATCCCTTACCAACTCACTTCCTATTTCTGTCACCCTCCCAAATAGGTTTCAACCATTTGATCCTTTGAATTCCTTGAACACCAAGCTTGTTCTCTCTTTAGGCTGTTGTTTCTTCTGCTCTTCCCCTAGTTTTGGTATAGCTGGACCATTGCTGCATTCAACTTTCCTTGACCACCCAATGTACCGTGCCCACTCACTCACTCACTCACTCACATATCATCTATTTTAATTCTGCATCTTCATCCTATGTTAATTTTATTGCTATTACCTAGAACTTTTTTAGTTTTCTGACTCTCTTTTCTTGAGTACAGTCTGTCTCTCTCTGTAGAATGCATGCTACACAAGAAGCAGATGTGGTCTGCCGTGTTCTCCAGGACCCAGGACAGTGTCTGGTACAGTTAGACCCTCAATGCAAATTTGTTGAATGAATGGGCATTCATCTCTCACAAACCACCACACTCTTCCTTTGCCTTATGTTCATAATTATATGATAAGTGGAAATAAAGATTTTTTAAGAACTGAACTTATTCTGTAACAAATAACCTTTTTCATAGTAATGTTTGTTATTTCCTCACTTCACCAAATATCAGAAGTTTAAATTTAATAACTCCTGCTAACACTAGATGCTAGCATTTTAACTCCTGTTAAATTTGCCACTAGATGTCACAAGAATCCCAAAGCAAATTTCAAGAATTCAGAGCAGCTGACTTACATCTTTACACTGGTCTAATTTCTTGATTGCTTCATATTCTTGTGTTATTGTCTGAGGGAAGTAGCATTTCCCTTTATCTTCTTCATATTCTGCTTTGTAGCTCTTCTACAATGAAAAAGAACAAAAATAGATCATGATTGTCATTGTTCCCAAACAACATCATGGTGAAGCATGAACAATGTTTTCAAACTTACATCACTATTTTGAGCAGAAACTTTCATGCAGTGTGCTTGATATGGGTCTTCAAAGGTGCCCACATAATGTCCCAAGATGTTCTTAACATATAAATCTTTATATTTATTCTGAAAAAGATAACACATGTAACCCAAATGGACAATTATTTGCCAAACAATAAGAAAAGTTTTTAAATTCCAGAAGTAATCATGGTCATTCCAACCTCGCCAAAGTTCTTCAGCAGAGTATCAAGTTGATATTTGGGAGTCTCACAGTAATTCATGCTCTTGGCTTTTGTCTTCTCATAGTTTTCCTTGTATAATATCTGGCAAAGGGAAAAGAAAATTAAGGGAAGACAGCAAAAGAAAAGCCCATCTAATAGATAAAAGATGTATCACTTCTGTCCTTTAACCAAAGTGACACCTTTTGTCTCTCTCAGAATTTATTTTCTACCAACCAGAAATTTTGAATGAATATGTTAGAGGCTCTTATATTGTATAATTCAATCTTCTAAAATCATCCAAACATTTATATGTATATAATGTGTCCTAATATGAATCAAACTGAATAAGGTAGAGCACACAAATGCTGCTGTCTAAAAACTGGTTAGTCTTAAAATTATAATTTCCTTTTAACATACTTCAAAGAAAATTAATTTTTTAATAGTTACTTTAAAATGAGGTATAAAGTATAAGGTGGACTTAAGATAACTTAGGCACAGTCCCAGAAAAGATATGATGAAAATACTTTTTACATTCACCTCTGGAATTTTACCTTTATCATTAATGCTTATCATTTCATTTTGTAGCAATAATACATGGAAAGACAGTGATCTCTATTTTATTGCACGGATCATATATTTCACCATCTCTTTTAATTCTCTAATATAGAAATCTAAAAATATACTCAATAAAGACCAAATCATTTATAAATGATATGGAATAATCAGAAGTATATTTATTTTTCTGTTAATTAGAAAAGTATTTTTGCAAAGAGTCACATTTATTTTTAATAAGGATTTTAATGCTTTAAAAAAGATTTTCATTAACTTGAAAAAATAATACTTTGCTCTTGAGCATATGCTTCACATCACTTCTACTTTACTTTTTTTTTTTTAATTAAATGTTTTTATTTTGCATTGAGTGAAAGTTTACAGGGCACATCATCAGCTTCACATTCAACCATTCATATAGCTTGTTTCATTACATTGGTTATTATCCCCTCCATATATCATCAGTTAACAGTGTTTCTCTCTATCCTCTTTAGCTTTTTTTTTGGGTTAGGGGGAACTTGCCTTTTTGGAATTTACAGTCTCGGCTTTTAGGGAAGGTTTTTACATTTGTCTGTGGATATCCAGGGCTCATGTATGAGATTACTAACAAGCATTACTGAATAATCAGATGAGGGACAGTTTGCTATGTCTACTAGGTTGCTAACGTCTGATCCTCAGAGCCTATGGTTTGGACAGTCAACAACGCTTGGGCCCACAGGGTCTTGACCTCCTGAACAGGTCTGCACGGTCTGCATCAGATTCCCCTTATTTATTGTTTGTTTAAGGGATGCTGCCTGTCTTAGGCGGTCAGTGCGAATTCCTCAGTCTTACCCGTCATCGAAACTCATTGCAGCATGGCAATGGCTCTGTCTTAGGTTGCTGAGGTTCCACGTGATCCTTACCCGTCTCTGGCCACACGTCCAGCATAAACAGCCGCCATCCGAGGAAGGCAGGGAGGGAGGAGATCGGCTGGGGACCCCATACGCAAGACATTGCCAGCCCACCACCTGCTCTAAGGTGACCAAGCAGGATCACTATGCTGAGGTTCAATCAAGTTCTTAGTGGGTCTTACTCTCTAGCAGGGGTAGCAAATTAGTAGCCACTCAGTGCTCACTTTGAGAATTACTTATATCATAAATTTGAGCATGTAGCTGATGAATATCCACAGACAAGTGGATGTTATTCCACAACCTCCTAAAATGCTGTTGGATTAAGTTCCAATCAAGTTCTGGATTACGGAAAGATGACACAAATCTACTTATACCATGAATAACCTTAGCTGGGAGTGTAATCTGGATATATTGGGTCTTATTTCCCTTAAGCGATCTTCCTTTCTCTAAAGCATTTTGTCTGTTTTGTAAACCTTTATCTATTTACTCTTGGATCATATGATACTTTACTTTTTCCTTAGCCTGATTATCTCTTATCTTGCTTTTTGTCTTTCTGTATGTAATTTTTAAACCATCTTCACTCAGGACAGGGCCTGAAATAAATGCATACATGTACACATCGTTGCTGTTAAGTGCCGTCAAGTCGATTCCGACCCACAGTGACCCTGTATAGGGTTTCCAAGGAGCAGCTGGTGAGCTTGAACCACCGACCTTGCAGTTCAAACGACTTTGCAGTCTGATGTTTTAGCCCACAGCACCACACATACATGTGAGTATATTTGTACCTACTGAGATATTGAGCCCATTTCAAATAATAATTTAAAAAATGATGTTTCTAGTAAAAGCACTGGCCTGCGAACCCTAATGTCCACAGTTCCAGTTCTCCAGTTGTTCCACAGGATGAGATGCTCCACAGGATTTTCTCAGGAGCAGAAAGTCTCATCTTTCTGCTCCTGAGAAAATTTAAAGCCTCAGAAAGCTTATACAGGGTCATTAACGAAACTGAATGGATGGCACTAAACAACAACAAGATGGCATTAAGAAAATTTAGGAAATCTTTACAATATTCCCTGGAGTCCCAACACGCAGAGACATAAATAAGAATGAGGAAATTAATCTTCCTTTCCCACATAGGCTGCTATGTTTGATTTGTCTTCCTAAATCTGAGACTTCAGTTGGGGTGACATCACTTCCAAGGTTGTATTAAACAGCAAGCACAGCCATATCTGAACATAGGGTGATTACAAAAGTACTCACATCACTCTGGGTTTTGGCCATCTTCAAAGAGTGCAGCATCTTGGGATCATCATTAATGCTCAGGGCTCCAATCATCTTCCCTTTGTTTTTCTCATAGTCTTTCTTGTACATCACCTGCAATGGCATTGCACATGTGAGCAGGATCCCATGCTTCATGAAGCATCCTGGAGGTCCCTGTCTTGTACACTGGGGATACTCACATCACTAGCATTCTTGCTGTTGGCTTTGGCTGCCAGCAGGGGAATGGCGTCCACTTTAATGTCAAACTTCTTAGCTTTGCTCTTCTCCCAATCATGCTTATAAACATTCTGAACAGGAAAATTGTAAAAAAGGAATTGGCAAAATTATATGCATATCATCACATTTAATAAAATAAAAGGCAATGAAATACCTTGTCTTAATATAAAATAACCAGTCCTGATGTAGTGTTATAGGATAAGCACTGGACTGCTAACCACAAGGTCAATGGTTTAAACCCACTAGTTGCTCCTTGGAAACCCTATACAGGGTCACTGTGAGTCAGAACCGACTTGATCACACATAACAACAACAAATACAAAATAGTCTATGGGTAACACAAATGTTGAGTGCTGAACTACTCACTGAAAGGTTTGGGTTTCAATCCCACTCAAAGGCCCCTCAGAAGTAAACCTGATAATCTGCTTTCAAAAGATCACACAGCCTTGAAAACTATGGCATGCATCTGGAATCACCATAGTTGGAAACTAGTAACTGGCATCTAACAACAATATAAAGTACAAATTTAAAACCCAACACCCACTCCAACTTATAGCAACTCTATATGACAACTTATAGCAACCTAATGGAGTCCAGGTGTGGTGCTGTGAGATAATGCACTAGATAGCAAGGTCTGTCTTAACTGTAAGGTCAGCAGTTCAAACTCACCAGCCGAACCTGAGAAACCCTATACAGTGTCACTATGGGTTGGGACTGACTTGACAACACTTAACAACAACAAAAACGGCAGTGGAACTACCCCATAGGGTTTCCAAGGTTGTAACTCTTGATGAAAACACATTGTCACATCTTGCTCCACAAAGCTGCTGGTAGGTTCAAACTGCTGACCTTTGGGTTATCAGTCAAGTACTAAACCACTGTGCCACCAGAGTTCATTTTTACTGTTCAAGAAAAGAAAAATGCATATTCTAAAAAATTTTCCTCAAACTGGAACTTCAAATTCTTCAGAATCAGGTTTCTTTACATCCCATATGAATCTCTAACCAAACTAAACTTAGTTCAGTATATCATACTGATGTTTGATGCCTAATACTGGATATTCTAGAGAGTGGCACAAATATTCTACAGCTAACTTACTTTCTATGAACTTACTTTCATTTGCTCTCTAAATCCTTTGCAATGGTTTCATGAATCATTACAACCATTATTGATGCTTGATTGCCCTAGTACTTAATATAGAATTGTTAAATAAATTTAGATCCCCAAGGGTAATTTGATTTTTTCTTAAAATTAAGTTCATAAAATGAAAGATGGCAATGGATACCTAGCTTTATTGCCTTTTGATTAAATACTCTATATCTTCATAAGTAAAAGTTCTCTCTCATGTAGAAATAAGCATAATTTAGATGGAATAAGGGAAATTACAAACCTGGCAAATTAATCAAATGAAATCAGATCTAAAAGAAGTAAGAGTCTTAAAAAATGATTAATTGGAGCATGACATAAATGAATGTGAGAGGGCTTCAAAAAGTTCATAGAAAAATGGAATGAAAAGATAATGGATTTTTTTCTGCAAAAATTTTGAAGCCCCGTTACATACAACGAAAAGATCTAACATGAAAGTTTGCAATTACTTGAAGATGATGGCATTTTGAGAGTTGGTTAAAATGTATTAAGATAGTTTAATTGTATAACTCGTCACAAGGCTGATACATACATTTTTATAAGGTAAATTTAAATAATTAGTATGAGTCTTGGCATAAGAAAGTGATACAAGTGTTAACATTGAAATATAACTATTAAGTAATATTAACATTGAAATAATGATGCAATTCAAAAATAAATGCAAAAGCTGTCATATATCATGTGGCATAGAGCCTGGGAACTTACATCACTCAGGTTGTAAGCATTGACTTTGTGCTGAATGAAGGCAGGAGTATCAGAGGGTACGTGGCACTTGAATTTTTCATTTTCGTGTTTTGCTTTATAATTTAGCTGAGAGAAAAAAGATAGGGAAAGAGCACCAATCAGTTCAGATGAAATATTGTTTCAACACATAAAAAGCCTTATGTGATATGCTCTGAAGTATATCTGAGAAAGTTGTTCAGATCAAAAGAGAGATCCAGAGTGTGGAGACATCACTGTCCACTATTGACCTTCTATATGCTGGGCATTTGTCAGCTGTTGTCATAATGAAATGAAGTGGCTTTTTCCCCCTTCACATAGATAACAATTTGTCCTATAGATTTGAGAACAGCGCAAACCTGTCTTCCTTTACATTGTCCATGTGCACTTACCGGAGAACCTTTCCTAAGCAATCTGGCTGTGTGCCTCCTCATGTCCTTCATGGATTGTGGATATTTTCATTGCAACATTCCTTTCTGACCATAAGTTTACTGTGGCTACATTTTTCCTTAGCTCAACACAAGTTTGTAAATTCATATTCAAATTGACATATGATTTAAAAACAAAAAGCTTGTCTCAAAAAATTCCATTTTTATAACTTATTTAAGAGAAAGAGAGAAGTCCCATGTATTAAATACCTGTTCTGTGTTAGACACTGTACTTGTGTTGTGTGCTATGTTATGTACTAAGAAGTCACCAAATCTTCAAAATAGCCACAAATTGTAAAAAAGGAAAAGGAGACATAAAAAGATTAGGTAATATGTCTAGGTTATCAGGTCATAATTGATAGGACTAGAATTTGAGTCCAATTTTGTCTGCGCAAGAGCTCATGTTCTTTCAATGCATTAAGTTACATTAGTGTCCTTTCTCTAATTACTTTACTATAGGTGTTATTCTCAAAGAAAATGCAAAGTAGCTAAGTAGAAAAGCATTCTAAGTAATTACAAATATGTCCATGCTAAACTTTCTAAAAGATGTGTAATCTTTTAAAACAAATATAACCAGTCACTGGGCTTTATGTATAAAGTTATGAAATATTTCCCCTCATAATTAGATTTCCAAGATATTTGACAGAACTCACATCGCTCAGTTGTTTGGAATTGACTTGGGCTTGTACCAGAACAGGAGAGTCAGTAACTTGGGTGAATTTTGTCTTGTCTGGATGGACTTTGTAAGTATGCTGGAGCAGGAGAAAAAGAAATTGGTTTAGTAATATCATCCGGCAAATCCAAGTGTGCCTGTAGGCCAAGCAAGAAGAATCCTTACCAACCTAAACAAACAAACTTACAGTGAATATAACACTTGTTGCTTTACTAACAAGAATGCAGTTTCTTTGAGAGATCCTCTTCCCGCCCCCTTTTCAGCATCTGTACAATAAACTTTTCTCATGTCTTTAGATTCTCCGTAAGTCTTTTGGGAAGATGAGCAAGAATTAACTCTTGAGACACATAGATGCAAACAAAGGAATACAGCATATCGACTACCAAGTCGATTCTGTTTCTTACAATTTCTGTGCTTACTTGTAAGAGTGTCAAGATTTTAAACACATCTTGGCCACTAGGTGTTATGTAAGGCAATAACAATGAAAGTCCATGCTACAGACTTACGTCTTTGCACTGATCTAGTTTCTTAATTGCTTCATACTCTTGAGTTATGGTCTGAGGGAAGAAGCATTTGCCTCTGTCCTCTTCATATTCTGCTTTGTAATTTTTCTATGGAAAGAAGAAATCAGATTTAAAGATGCAGCTATTATATTTATGCTCCCCCCTCTCAGCCTCCCAAAACGGATTTGGAAAATCAAGTGATTGTCTTAGAACTTACATCACTGTTTTGAGCGGTGACTTTCATGCAATGTGTATAATATGGATCCTCAAAGCTGCCTACATAATGTCCCAAAATATTCTTTAAGTAAGAATCTCTGTATTTAGTCTACAAGACAAAACATAGTTCATTATTGGTAAAACGATGGATCTTTTCATTAGCAGAAAGAGTGAATATAGGGTTGCTTACATCACTACTGAAGTTATGCAAAACTGTATCCAGCTGAAATTTGGGTGTCTCACAGTAATTCATGCTCCTTGCCTTTGTCTTTTCATAGTTTTCCTTGTATAATTTCTGTCAAAGAGAGAAAAAAAATCAGTTAAAGTAGATTCCTGTCACTCCCACACTGATTATAACACTTGTATTTTCCAACACTAAACAAAAGGAAAAGAAGAAAAGATCACCTGTGGACTATCTTAAAAACTGACAATCAGACAATGAGATGTCATGACTCATAAGCTTTTTCCACTAGCGATGCTTGCAAAGTCTAAATTTTAATATTCTCAAAAAAATTTTTTAAACCAATCTATTGTCTCTGACCAAGTCAGTAGTTGTGGGGATTTTGTGTGGTTCTGAATTTGCTGCCTTCTCCACTTTCAGCTCATGTGTTCTTCCCTCAATGAGGATGCAAAGCAAAAAGTTTTGAGCAATAGTAAATACTTTTTATAGTAAACAAACCTTCATAAAAGCTTGAGATATAGTCTCTCTTCCTCCTCATTTCTAGGAAAAATCCTTTATTAGTCAATTAGCCTTAAAAATAAAGAATACACAAGAACTCAAATAATGAATCTAACTAATAGTTCTCTGCTGGGATTTATCTTGAACTCTATTAATAAACATTGGGAATACGGTGGTTCTGTACGATAAAAATGGACTTTGAACTGCAAGGTCTGTGGTTTGAGTCCACCAGCTGCTCCTTGGGAGAAAGATGAGGCTTTCTGCTCCAGCAAAGATGTATAGCCTCTGAAAGCCCATGTCGTTGTTAAGTGCGACTCTGTATACGGTTTTCAAGGAGCAGCTGGTGAGCTTGAATCACCAACCTTGTGGTTCAAACCAACTTTGCAGTCCAGTGCATTAGCCCATAGCGCCACATCAGGGTCACTATGAGTAAGAACCAACTCGATGGCACTTAACAACACTAAATCAATCAACATAAATAATAAGATTTTAGGCTGTTTTATGCTTCTGTATGAGGTCAGTTTTCTTGATGGCTCCCTATATTCTTAAAAGAGCATGTTCATTCACTCAACTGTGGTGTTCTTGTGTTTGGTGGGGGCCATCCCCTTGGTCACTTAGTTATCTAGAGGGATTTCAAAATCTACTCCTGTGTTGATAATCCCTGTTCTGTCATTGCTTGAACTTTATGTTGAGGCTGTTTTATTGGTCTAATTTAAAATGGTAATTATTGGTTTTAAATACACACTGCTAAAGTAGATCATTGTTACTTTTGTATGTTGCCTTTTGAAAATATAAACAGTGCTACTACTTTTAATGTCTTTTACGTTCCTGTCTTTAACAAGAAAGTGGATTTGAACGTGGGTTTTTATATGTTGATAAAGATTCCCTTCAGTTAGGAAGTAGGTGCCGTGTCTTACATTGGTTTCCCTTCAGAGCTCACTAGACAGGTTTCATTTACATCCTCCCACTTCTTATCCTAACCCACTCCTTCATCACAAGCACATATTTCCAGGTTGCTGACTTAATTCAAGGGACAAGGAAAAGAAAACTAACCCCACAGAGAGCAACATACAATCCCCAAATATTGAGAAAGTATAATACTAACCTAACTCTAGGGAGAAACTCATGTGATCACATATTAGATCTCCTAAAAATTACCACTTAAAGAGACTCAATATGTGGTCAGTTGAGTTTTACCCTTATGTCTAGGTTAGTATTACACTTTCCCAATATTTCCCAGATTCTAATATTTTCCAATATTAAATATGTGATCGGTTGCTATAAAATTGTCTTGGACTATTAGTTTTCCATACTACACCAAATTCTCATTTATCTAATGTATTTCAAATCTCATTGCTTAAATAAAGTTTCTTAACAATTCAATAAGTAGAAATTTCTGGGAAGACTTTGAAGCTCTGTTTTCTAGAAATGATGAGATCTGGAGCCAAGCTATGAATAGAAAATGCAGCAGTAGGGACAGAAGTTGTGAAGCCCAGGACGTTGACCCTCTTCTCTTGGCAGCAGGCCTTGAGAACACAAGGCAGGAATCAGGAGTAGCCTTGCTTTCTCTCACCTTGCCTTGCAATCAGAAACTAGGCACTGGGAGCCAATAGGAAAACAAGGCTTTCCTTCTTCCTTGAACTAACACCACAGGCCTAAGAAAGTTAAGACACATCATACCCAGAAACACTAACACTTTCTTGTGGTTAGATCATCCCATAACCTTAATTTCTACGTATGGAATTTGTAAAGTTATGTATGTGTTTTATCGTTATAGAAGGAGAAAATTTTCATCTCTCTTGCCACTGTGGTTAGTAAACACTTTTTGACAAAAATATACTTACATCACTTAGGGCATTTCCTGCTGCCTTCAACTGCTTGAACAGCGGCTGTTCTGTAGCAGGAAGTACATTGTAATCTGCTTTCCCTTTATTCTTTTCATAGTCTTCTTTGTATTTTACCTGTAGGAGTGAAATAAAGTGATAAAGCGATTCTCCGGGTTGTCTTTGCCTTCATCTCTATTGTAGATGTTATGACATAGTTACACAAATCAATTTTCTCTTTAGTAAAATGGTAACGTGACATTTCATAAACAAAATACTTTTATAGTAACTCATAATAGCAACAAAGAAACGGCATACATTTCCAAGATACCTTTTCTTTCCATTCATCAGAAAATACCCATAAGATGTCAGTTATGTTCCTAGCTTTGGGACACATGCAAGAAAGAATAACACATGGTCCCTGCCCTCATGTAGAGAGAGATTAATAAAGACTGAGTGAGAGCTACACATATAATGACAACACACCATGTCCCAAATGCCGCTACTACAGAATCCGTACCTTGCTCCTAACTTCCAGCTGCCTGTCTGGGAAGACATTTTTTTAAGAAATGAAGCTAGAAGCATGACCAATCTACCTCTTTATGCCTCTCCTGCGGCTGTGTGTGTGTGTAAGTACATGCATATTTAATGTGCAGGCTGGAGGAGGAGGAAAGATCTGGAGACGGGATATGTGGTGGCGCCTTTTCCATCTGCCTCTCCCATCTTTAATTCAAGCTATGGCACAAGCAGTAACAACAACAACAACAAATCTAAACTCACTGCCATTGAGTCTATTCTGACCCATGGTGACCCTATAGGATAGAGTAGAACTGTTCCTTAGGGTTTCTAAGACTATAAATATTTATGGAAGTTGACAGCCTCATCTTTCTTGTATCAAGCATTTAGTGGGTTTGAACAGTCAACCATGTGATTAGCAGTCCAGTGTTTATCCTACAGAGACCAGCACCAGTGATCCTTAGAAGCACCAAAGCTTCTGTCTAGAGGATATCCACAATGAATAGAACAAGAAACGGACATTGATTCTGACCATCATCTCCAATGTAAGTCATTTATTTAGGCAATATAGCCCGAGAATATAGACAAGTCCAATAATCCTAGGTCATTTACCAACATTTAAGAATCTCAGGATACAAAGCTGATGCTTCATATTCACAGACAGGAGATAACAAAACTGATGCAGAGATGTGCCACTACTAAAGTCAACACTAAGCATTCAGAAGACAATCTACAGAAATGAAAGAAGTAGATCCCCTTTCTACCTTATGTTGCTGTTATTGTTAAGTGCCATCAAGTTGGCTCTGACTCATAGTGATCCTGTAGAGGGTTTCCGAGAGGTGGTTGGTGAGTTTGAACTGCCGACCTTGCAATTCAAACCAACCTTGAGGTCAAGTGCTTATCCTACGGCACCACACTAGGACTCCATATAGAATCACATATTTCTTTAAAAAAAAAAAAAAGACATAACTTGAAAAGGAATTACACAAACCTGACTATTCCTTGACCTACATTGTAAGGATGGAACTCTCAAGGCAAACCAACCCCTCCTCTTCAAGACCATTACGTTAATTCAGTCATTCCTCCTTTACCCTACAGCATCAGTTCTCTGAGTAGTAGACTTTTCCCATCATCATAAAAGAATGGTATTTTTGTTTCTTATCTTTAAAAAAAAATCCCCCTTTGCATATTTATCCATCAGTTACTGCCCCATTTTCTTCTTGTCTTTACAGAAACCTTAAAGGCGTTGGATACACTTGCAGCCTTCAATTGTTCTCTTCTCTTTCCCTTTTGAATCCTCTCCTCTCAGACTTTAGACATCAGGATTCAACCAATTGGTCAAGTTGATCAGAGACTTCTCTTTTCACTTGCCACCCGAGATATGACTCTCTTCTCATTTGCTCCTACATGATACATTCATATGGTAATACACCAGGGTCCAGCAGCTGGCATTTTCTATCTACACTCACTTCCTTGACAATCTCCTATCTCATGACATTGAGTACCATCTATATGCTGGTGACTCCAAAATTTACATAGCCTTCATAGTCTTCCTTGAAAAATTTCAGACTTACATAATCAACTTGACATTTCCATTGGATATCTAAAGGTATCTCAAAGTGAACATGTCTGCAACTGAGATCCTATATCCTTCTAAAACATACACCTACTCTTACCATAGTCTTCCCTTTCTCAATGAAGCAAAACCCAGCCAAAGTGATTCACACTAAAACCTTCCTCTCATATTCTACATTCAATCCATGAATGAGTTATATTGGCTCTACTTTAAAAATACTTCTCTCTACCAGCTCAGTGACCCTCCTGACCCAAGAAGCAATGTCTGGCACTTGGATACTCTATTAGCCTTTTAGGTGAGCTTGCTCTTTTTGTTCCTCTAACTCAATCAAAGCTGGGATTAGATCCAACTTCGGTTAGCTTTGAACTCTATGCTCTTTCTGGTGACGATCTGGTCTAGGATGCCAAACATTCAGACTTTTTATTGAATTCAGTTTTTAGAGCATATAAGGATATGTTCCAAACCAGAAGTTTCCCAAGACCAGTCCATGAATCTGTGCGTCTTGACTATGAGGAGATTTTCACTGATCATTGGGGAAATAAGAAAAATAATGATAATGTTGAAACTGGGAAAGTTTATATTCATATATAGCTCCCAATTTTCCTTTTTTGATGGGGAAAGAGAGGTCCTGAGATTATAGCCTTTCTACTTCTGGGTTTCAAAGAAATTTTTTAAGATACTAGAGACACTAAGTAAGACGTTAGCACCCATGCATAGCAAAAAAAAAAAAGAAAGAAAGAAGGAAAGAAAAAGGCAGCCCTATTACATAAAAAAGAAAGAGAAAAAGAAAAGGTAGCCCTATTATAGTCCCTAGAGTCCTGGTGTGGAACTGTAGGGTAAGTACTAGAACACAAGGTCAGGTTAAATTGCATTATCAGCAGTTCAAACTCACCAGTCGCACCTCGGAAACCCTATAGAGGGTTGTTATGAGTTGGAACCAAGTGGACAGGACTTAATAATAACATTGTACTCCCAAAGTACTTTCTTTTTAGTTCTACTCTTCTGTGAAACCCAAATGCCTAGGAGCCACAGCTGCCAACTCTGACAACTCTCTCAAAGCTTCCGTTATTTGTCATGATGCACAAGAACAAGAGTTACAAGAAATTCACCCACCCCCAAACCACCAAGACAGGAGAATTGTCCCCATACCTTGCTGGCTGTTATCCCAGCTTGTTTATTCACTTTGTACTCTGGTGTATCGGTCTGCATAAAGTAGATCTGATCTTTCAGATTCTCAAACTCTTCCTGATATTTCCTCTGTAAGACATGGAACAGACCAGACAATCACTGCAGGAACAAACTGCATAAGGGTTTTACATGGGAGGACAGCAGGGATTTAGAGAAGTCCAAAGCCATGTTCCCCTTGACTGAGGCAGGTCAGATTGCAAATAAAGGAAAATGGTACCATTACATAAACAACTGGCCACTTAACAGAGATTTGGACCAATTAGAATTGCCTGAAAGACAAATAACAAGAAAGAGTCCTTGAAGACCAGGAGTAGAGAACCCAAGAGAAAACAAACTAGACTTATTCTTTCTAGTGACAAGAGCTTAGGAAGGAACTAAATTAATCAGTTTCATAAATGTATACTTTTGGTTTTCCAGACAAGGAATAAATTTAAAAGGGCCCTGTTATCCTAGACTAACTTTGAAGCCTACACTAACTGTACTTACCAGTTTTCTGTGAAAATGGAAGCAGAAATAATGGAATTTGGTTAAAATAATATTTCTCAAAATGAAGATGAGATTGTGGAAGTTCTTTCGTAATAAGAACTCGTTAGCAGGTTGCATAAGGTTTTTTTTTTTTTTTAATCTGGGAGGTTTTAGTTTGTCTTCAAGAATCGGGGCCTGGTCTCAAATATTCTGTCACCACTTTGGGGGTACAGCAGGGACTAGAAGCTGTAGGAGGAAAGGGCCACCCCAGGACATGCAGCCATCTCTTCCTACTTACTGAACTGATGTTGTCAGCATTCATTCTGGCAGTTGCAATTTCAAAGCAAGGCGTTTCACTCCATTTGCCTTTGACTTTATTTTCATAGTCTTCCTTGTATTTTTGCTAGGGAAAAGAACACAAGCAAAATTCAGTACTTGAATCAGTCAAATAAGTGGTAATGGTTAACTTTTAAAAATACCTTTACTGGATTTTTCTTAAGTCCTTAATGTTGTTGTTGTTGTTAGGTGCCATCAAGTCGGGTTTTAGTTCATAGTGACCCCATGTTATAAAGTTGAATTTCTCCATAGGGTTGTCTTTATGGGAGCAGATCACCAGATCCTTTTCTCACAAAGCCACTGATTGGGTTTGAACCGCCAACCAGTTGAGTGCTTAACCATTGCACCACAAGAGTGTCTTCTAAAAAACCCTTAATAAACAATGAACACACTACCATTGGGTCAATTCTGACTCACAGCCACCCTCTAGGACAGAGTAGTTTCCAAAACAGTAAATCCTATTGGAGCAGACAGTAGTCTCTTCCTTCTCCTTCAGAGTGGCTGGAGAGTTTGACATGCCAACCTCCAGGTTAGCAGTGCAATGCTTAACCTACTGGACAGCCTCAAATCCCTAAATCCTAAATTTTGTTCTTGTTAAGTGCTGTCTACTTCGTCCTGACTCACAGCAACACTGTTTAGGGTTCCCAAAGAAGCAGCTAGTAGGTTTGAACTTCTGGCTTTTCAGTTAGCAGTCAAGTGCTTATCTACAGCACCACACCAGGACTCCAAGTAAGTCCTTAATTTGTTGCTTGTTGCTAAGTGCCATTCCTGCGACTAGCACCTCTCCCGGAAGCCTCCAGCCTAGCACTGCCGCACCATGGCCTCCGTCTCCGAGCTCTCCTAGCTCGCTTGCATCTACTTGGCCCTCTTTCTGCACAACGATGAGGTGACCGTCATGGAGGACAAGATCACATCAAGGCTGCCGGCGTCAACGTGGAGCCTTTCTGGCCAGGCCTGTTCGCGAAGACTGTGGCCAACGTCAACATCGAGAGCCTCATGTGCAACGTCGGGGCTGGTGGACCTGCACCAGCAGCCGGTGCTGCCCCTGCAGGCGGACCTGCCCCCACCACCCCTGCTGCCCCAGCTGAGGAGAAGAAAGTGGAAGCAAAGAAAGAAGAGTCTGAAGAATCCGATGATGACATGGGCTTTGGTCTTTTTGACTAAATCCCTTTTGTAACATGCTCAATAAAAAGCTGAACTCTTCTGCTGTTGATCTTAGCAGTATTTGGGGAGGGGGGGCAGTCTTTGTATAGTCAATAAATCACAAGTAAACATCTTTCTGATATTCTCTGCTTTCAGCCTAAGTCTATCTAATGTCAGTAACGATATCCCTCATTCCACATCCTCTTCTGTATCTGGCTTGAAATTCTAGCAGCTCCTTGTCGATGTCCTGTTGCAGCATTTAAAAATTATCTTTAGCAAAATTTTACTTGCATGTGATAGTCAAGATATTGTTTGATGATTTCCTCATTCCATTGTGTGATCTCTCTTTGGAATGGGCAAAAATATGAATCTCTTCCCATCTGTTTTCCAGGTAGCTGTCTTCCAACTATCTTAACAGTTTAGATGAGTGAGAGCCTTATCAATTTTTTGAAATATTTCAATTTGTATTCTGTTAACTTCTTGTTCTTTTCACCAGTGCCTTCAGTGCTGTTTGGACTTCTTCCTTCAGTACCAACAGTCAGTTCTTGATCATATGGTATCTCTTAAAATGGCTGAACATCAACCATTTGATTTTTGTACAGTGACTCTGTGTATTCCTTCCATCTCCTTTTGATGCTTTCTGCATCCTTCAGTATTACAACCCAAAGCTTGAATTTTTTCTTCAGTTCTTTTAGCTTGAGAAATGTTGAGCCTGTTCTTCCCTTTGGGTTTTCTAAGTCTATTTCATTATAATACTTGATTTTATATCTTCTCAAGTTGACTTTTGGAATTTTCTGTTCAGCTCTTACTTCCTCATTTCTTCCAGTTACTTTAGCTTCTTTACATTCAAGACAAATATCTTCTGGCATCCACTTTGGTCTTTTCTTTCTTTCCTCTCTTTTTAACTACCATTTGCTTTCTTCATGCATGATTTTCTTAACGTCATCCCACAACTCATCTGACCCTTGGTCTTTAGTGTTCAATGCATCAAATATGTTCTAGAGATCCAAGTGATGACTCCATCATTAGCAAAGATGTGACTTTGCCTCTCTAAGCCTCAGCTTTCTCAATTACAAGTTCTGGTAATAATACTTGGTGAGAGCACTGTTGAGAAGAAGAAATCGTCCTACACTGAAGCATCCTTTGTGATAACTAAAATACTAAACAAATGAAGGATACAATTGTAATAAATATAGTAGTTATTATTATTACAATTATCACCATACCAGAGAGAAAGAAATTCTTCAAAAAAGAAAATGGTGTGCATGTTTGTGTGTGTGAGTGTGAAACAGTTCTTCATTTGAAATTTTATTGACATAAGGTTTGCATTACATTGCCAATCAGTTGGTTATTTCTTTTGAAGCTTGAAAAAAACTCATGTGATTGAAATTGATTTTGGGATTTACTAAGACTTCCTGCGGAGTCCTGGTGTGGTGCTGTGGGCTGATGTGCTGGACTGTAAGGTTAGTTTGAACTGCAAGGCTGGCACTTGTTATCTGCTGAGAAACTTTAGGATACCACCTTCCTTTGCAAGTAGGAGAGAGGTTCAAGTTCACTAGCCACTCCTCAGAAACCCTACACAGGGTTGCTATGGGTTGGAACCGACTTGATGACACTTAACAACAGCAACAAGACTGCCCATATAAGTGCTTCTAATCTTTTTAGGACAATGTTACTGTTGAGTGTCCTCAAGCCGGTTCTGACTCACAGCAATACCACATGACAGAACAGAATTGCCTAGGCTCTTGTCTTTATGAAAATAGACTGCCAGATGTTTTTCCTGTGGAACTGCTGTTTGGGTTCAAACCATCAACTTTTTGGTTAACAGTTGAGTGCTCCACCTTTGTTCCACTAGGGTTTCTTGTTGTAATTGTTGCTGTTAAGTGCCATCAAGTCAGTTCTGACTCATATCTATCTTGTATAGGATTTCCAAGGAGTGACTGGTGGGTTTGAACCACTGACCTTGTGGTTAGCAGTCCAGTACTTAACCTACAGTACCACACCAGGGTTCCATGCCAGGATGCTGTTTTTATTAAGTGCTGTCTAATCAGTTTTGACTCCGAGTGACCTATATAGGGTTTCCAAGGAGCAGCTAGTGGGTTTGAATGGACAAGCTTGTGGTTAGCAATCCAATGCTTATCATACAGCATTATACCACAATTGTTGTTGTTAAGTGTCATTGAGTCAGTTTTGACTCATAGCAACCCTGTATAAGGTTTCCAAGGAATGGGTGGTGAGTTTGAACCACCAACCTTATGGTTCAAATAACCTTGCGATCCACTGCTTATCCTACAGCACCATACCAGGACTCCTACACCAGGCTAAGACCCCTTAAAATCTGATAAAGGTATAAAATGGCATTAGCACAACTTCAGAGGATCTTGATATGCATGAGCCATAGGTCAAGAGTCCTTAGTCTATAATATGTTGGTATATTTGTTTATAAATAGAATGAATATGTTGGGACACTATCCTTCCCCTTGCATTCTATAATCAAAGAAGGAAAACTCTTAAATTAAGAAAAGACACTTGAGCCTGACACATTCCAAAACTGAAATATAGACAGCTTTATAATATAGCTAAAGTTGAAAGGGTTGAATGAGGCCCCAAAGTTAAGCTATTATAAGGAAATAGGAATCGCACATTTGTGTGTGTTAAGGAAAACTGAGCAAGAGATTCTCACAGTGAGAGATAGATGTATGAGTTTTAAAGATAATAAAGCAAGAAGCAAAAGAAGAGTACAAAACCACCCAGCCCTATCATTCAAAGTTCTTCCTCCCTTCTTAACTCCCATGAACAAAGACTTGGTATTTTATTGTGCCCAACAGTCACAACGTAGGGGTGGCCATCTTACAACCCACTCCTGAGTACTCCCAAATCTGGGAAGATTTTCACTGCATATTAGGAGGCTGGCACGTGTTATCTACTAAGGAACTTCCGGATACCACCTTCCTTTGCAAGTAGGAGAGCAGTTGAAAGGAAGAGGACCCACAAGATAAAATAAGAGGGAATGAGAAGAATGTATCCAGCGGTGATCCTCTCTGCTGGTCAAGAAGTCACTCTGAGTGACTGGGAAGCTTTTGTGCAGTACATGGAGATCAATTAACCTTACCAGGATCCAACACCACCTGATTCTTCAACTATGCTACACTTGGAGTCTATCAGTAGGAAACTGGATCTAAGAATGAATTTAACTTTTTTTAGGAATTTATGCTTGTTTGTTTAGCAGAGAAAGTCATATTGGGCCAATGACAAGGGCTAGGACATCTTCTCTGGGCAAGAAAGTGACCACATGTTGTTAGATATAGTAAGATTGCTTCCCTGACCATATTCCCTCCTCCAGTGGGCCACAGATTAGGAGTGCTAGTGCCCTGTTGTGGCATTGTAGGATGAAGCACTGGATCACAAGGTCAGTTTGAATCATAAGGTCAGTGATTGAAACTTGCCCGCCACTCCTTAGAAACCCTGTACATGGCTGCTATTAGTTCAAACCAGCTCAATGGCACTTAACAACAACAATGTCCTGCTTAGACATATAGCTTCATTTTTTACTTTTCACATCTGCACCTGTGATTTTGCTGTGGCTATCAAATGGAAAGAACTTCAAAGCAAGTTAGTTAATCATGCTTCTTTTTTTCTGCAAGTAGCTAAACACTGGAGCTCCTGATGGCTTTATTCATAAGGAAGTCAGCATCTCCAAAAGCAGTAGAAGGTGTTCTAACTGGCATTTTCATTGCACATAGTGGGCCCAGCACTACAGTCATCACTCAATCAAATCTCTTATTGGTGATATCAATAGGAATTTTCCAAATTCTATACGATAGAAGAGTTTCCATGGTTGCACAAGGTCAGAATGGAGTCTCTTCGTGCTGTGTAACAAGCTGTCATTGAAGTGTTGTTTTTTTTTGTTTTGTTTTGCTTTTTTTACATTCTAGATTGCAGATGTATACAAATTGGGAATTCCAAGCTGAAATCATACATACATTTTTTTTTTCTACCTGTGAACCTGAAAGAGAACGAAGAGGCAGGCACAGAGAAACTAAAGGAAATTCCCAGTGTTGTACTCAGAATCACCTGGAAGTGTTCAGTTTCCTTACCTTGAACTTACCAGATATTGATCTATGCTAGAGTTATGAAGGAGTACTGGGGTGGCACCATAGGATAAGCACTTGATCTCAAGGTATGTTTGAACCGCAAGGTTGGAAGTTCATACTTATCAGCCACACCTAGGCAACCCCATACAAGGGCGCTATGAGTCAGAAATGACTCCATGGCACTTAACATCAACAACTGCAATGGTTACAAAATGTAGCTGAGTCAGGAGGAAGTGCTGGCAGGAAGCTGATGGCTTTGTCAAAGACAGAAGTGAGAGAATTAATTCTGACAGAATAAAGAAGGTTGGTAAACAGAATGTAAGAGTAATATAATCATTGCAGAGCAGTAATTATTATCATTTGAACTGATGGCTGTAAGAGCAAGGGATAGATCTGGGAAACATAATTTGATAAGGAAATGCTAAGAATTTAAATGCATGAGAGTAAGTAGATAAAGAAGTTTCTACCTATTTTGAAAAGAAAGAGTTAACGATAATACTTAAAACAAGGGTCAAAAAAGCTTGATAGTGGGGAAGACTTTCAAGGGAAAAAAAGAGTCCCACAGATAAGTCAACCCTTATAGTCCCGAGGCTTTTTGTTGGAAAAACTGTAGCCCCCCAAAATATGTGTTGGAATCCTAAACCCTATATGTGTGCACAGAATTCTGTTTGTTCTGTCAATATCAGTTTATGGTAAGCCCTAAACCTAATCATTTCTTAGTCATATGAAGTAGCACACACAGAGATAGGAAGAATAAATGGAAAGAGATGCTACATAAAGATCACCAAAGATCTGAGAAACATCAGCTATAGACGCTAACACAAGGATCTTCACCCAGGGTGGACTGAAAGCCTTCTCCTATCATCAGTGAATTCAGACTTCTATTCTCCTAAACCATAAAAAATACATTTATAATCTTTAAAGCTACCCATTTGTGGTATTTCTGTTACACCAGCACTAGAGAACTAAGAGAGACAATTTATTGTGTCTGGTGTGGCACTGTAGGATAAGCACAGGATGGCTAGCTGCAAGGTCGGCAGTTCAAACCCACCAGTTGTTCCTTGGGAACACTATATACGGTTGTTCTGAGTTGGAACTGACTCTATGGCAGTTAACGACAACAACATATTTTAAAAAGTAAAAAGAAAAAGAATTAATTTTAATAATATATTTCACTTACCCCAATAGATTTAAAATATTTCAACATGCAATCAACATAAAAATAACTAATGACATATTTGGCTTCCTAATGTGGTGCTGTAGGAGAAGCACTGGACCACAATGTTGTTTGAATTGCAAGGCGGGTGATACAAACTCACCAGCTGCTCCTAAGAAACTCTATACGAGGGTCGCTATGAGTCGGACCAACTCTATGGCACTTAAGAACAACCGTAATCTGCTTCCATAAAGATTGCAGTCATGAAAACCCTAGGAACTCAGTTCTACTCTGTAACACATGGAAGTTGCCGTGCATCGGAATTGACTCAGCGGCAATGGGTTTGGGTTGGGTTTGCCATTCCTAGCAGGACTAGATTCAGCACTAACTAGATCCTTTCTCCAAACAGCCAGCCCTCTGGTTATACAGTTAGGGTAATCCTGAATATCAGATCTTTTTTTTAAACTTGCTTACTAAACTTTATTATTCACGACTTTTTTTCTTTCTCTTTTACTTGGGAAATACTTTAGGAAGAAAATGCTTAAACAAGACTGAAATCTTGAGGTTCCATCAAAATTCAACCAAAATGAGACTCAGTTCCATAACGGGCAAAGAAAACACTTATAATCAACGTGTCCCAGGAGAAAGTGGCCTGATTTGGACCAATTTAAAATAGGAATTTAGTCTGGCCTGCTCATCTGTTAAACATCTATCTCTCTGCATTCTCTGTTAGGCCCACATCCTCAGGGCTAGTTTACCAGCCTAAATATAGGCATACTAAGCTGTTTGCCAGGCTTTCCACGTTATGAGGCGAAATGTCCCCTGCTGTTAACTAAGCTGTGTTTTGAGAGCCCACTCATGCATTCATTTCCAAATCTGACTGAGAGCATTAAACTCTATGGATGCTTCATACTGAGTTAATACCATCAGATTCTCCCTGGACATGTGTGGTTACTTGGTTTCTAAGTTAGTTTGTATTACTCTAACAAATAGAAACATCAAGTGACATTAGGACAAATTTACATTTATTAACCACTGCGTCGGCAAGCTGGCTAAACATTTATTAATTAATTAATACAGCAGTGGCGTTGTAGGATAAGCACTGGACAGTAAACTGCAAGATCAGTGTTTCAAACCCACCAGCTATTTCTTGGAACCCCTACACAGTGACTCTATGAATGGGACCCAACCCAATGGCACTTAACAACAGTGGTTATGAATTACTTCTAGCATTTTATGTTCTGTCTTTAGGTTCATCTTTATTTACTTTCTCTGCTCGCTGAAATTATGAAGCAGAGTTTCCAAGAGACAGTAACCTAGCACTTTTTTTTTAACTTACCTTGCTCACTTGATTGGTCACTTTCTTGGCAAACTCTATATCTGGAGGATCTGGCAGAGATGTGAACTGAGTTTGCTGCTCAACAAGACCTTTTTTGTAGGCAACCTAATAAAATAAAAGACAAGGATGTTGATGAGACATCGAAAACCATTCTATTTCCCATGTACTATGTGTAGGCATTTTAAAAAAGACCATCCTTTCACCTTTATTTGAAATCTTGAATGTTAAAAGACTGTTGAACTACAATTGATGATACTTTTAGATATTACTTGCACTCACTCTCAATATTGCTAGTGATTTCAATTTCTTTAAATCTTCCCTCTGCCCCATGACTATTGATCCCAAGTCTGTTTTCTTCCATTGTGGTCTTCATGCCATGGTGGTAGCTGTTTATTATTCTCTCACCAGGATATATAACTTCCAACCACTTGTGTTTTCATCACACCCACTTAAGCCCTCCACTCGGGATCATCTCAACCACATAGTCGTATACCCAAGATGGTGAGTGCTACTAGAGAAAGCTATATGAATCTTTAGATTGAATAACTGTGGATTTATGGTATCCAATTTGCACTCTGCCTTTAGTGAAGCTTGTAAAGTCCATTAGGAGTCTCTGGTCAACACAAACTCCCAGTGGCTAGTCCAAAACCCTCAAAACTGTCCTCAATACCAATCAACTCCACATTACTCTCAACTTCCTCTTCTATAAAGAAAGGCTCTCTTTGCTTCCCTGTTTCCAGGCTCATCCGTGACTCTCCCATTCCTGCACCCTTCCTTTCTCAGAGGAGAAGCATCCATTTTTTATGGACAGTCCAAAAGTTAACTTCTGTTTAGTCTGGGCAAAATTCTAACAAATTTTAGGTCCATGATATTCCAATTAGTGAAATACGGTGCTCCTCTCTTTTCCTTCAGCCTATAAAAAATCTCTCCCACCTTGAAATAATATCACGGCCTAACCTAGTCCTGGTGTGGTGCAGTGGGATAATGCACTGGACTGCAAGGTCAATTTGAACTCCAAGGTTGGAGGTTCAAATTCATCAGCTGCTCCTTAGAAAGCCTATACATGGTCACTATGAGTCAGAACTGACTTGACAGCACTTAACAACAACTCTAGTTCTGGTATGGTGCTGTGGGCTAATGCACTGGACCACAAGGTGGGTTTCAACTGCAATGTTGGCGGTTTAAATTCACCAACGGTTCCTCTGAAACCTATACAGGGTTTCTATACTCAAGTCTTTAACTTAGCCCTAGAGGTAGACCTAACCCTAACCAAAACCTTACCTTACTACTAACCCTGCTTATGGCCCTATGTTGTTGTTGTTGTTAAATGCTGTCAAGTCGATTTCGACCCATACAAACCCTGTTCAGGGTTTCCGAGGCTGTAAATCTTTACAGGAACACAAAACCTTATCTTACTCCTGTGGAACAGCTGGTACTTTTGAACTGCTGACCTTAAGGTTCGCAGCCCGATTCATAACCACTACGCTACCAGAGCCCTATACCTAACTCTAACTCTAATTTAAAAAACCTAAGCCTGACTCTAACCTTATATCTAAACCTAGCCCTAATCCTATTGACTCCTCTGATTTTATTTCCACCAATTGTTGGATCCCTGCCTTCAATAATGCAGAGTTATAGATAGATTCCCAGACTCATGCCTTTGGCCCTCAAACATGTTTACCTTTCCCTAGAATGCCCCAACTCCTCCTCTCCCCTTCTGCCTGCAAATTGCCACATGTTCTCCACATCTCAATACTTTCCCTGCAGAGCCCTCCCTGACTCCTTGAGGCAGACTTGATGATTTTTCCTGGGATCTCCTTTTTTCCTGTTCCTTAGCTTCTTTGAAGAGTTATCAGATAGCACTGTAATGGTGGTTTACAAGTCTGTCCTTCCTTGAGACACACCAAAGTGTGTCTCATTTGTCCCTCCAAAGTGCACACACTTTGGGGTGGCAGAAAGTTTGTCTTCTCATTTGAAATCTCTGAGGCCAGCACAGTACCTGACTGGAGTGGGGGTTCAATCCCTGACTTCTAAATGTGTGTTTTGCACACTGAAACCTTCAGGAGAAGCTTGAAGAATAGAATGATTCTCCAAACTCTTCCACTACTCAGCTGTGAGAAACACAAATTTCTCTTTGCAAAGACTTTAAGGATATAGCAACTGGGATTTTTCATGGCTGTCTCTGTCCTTAGGGAAAAAACAGCATTCTATCAGGAAAAAGGCTGATTATTAAGTCTGACAACTTTTCAAGACGTTTCAGAGAAATGAGATTTTACAAGACCTAACTAATTTCTCAGGAACCTTGTTCTGAGTTCTGTTGCGTTAGAAATCTGCACTCTGGTTCAGCTCAAAGACTCTTCATGTTTACAACATATTTTGTCATTGCTTAGAGAATAAAGATAATGTGGTAAGTAGGTTTAAGAGGATCAGGAGAGGGAGCCTCTAATCCAGCACTTAGCTTGAAGACTATGTGTCTATCTGATGCTACGTTCTATGAACAACAGCTTGCTTGGGGTTCTGTGCTCAGTAATTGTAGTGTTGACAACAGTGTTAATAGGCATGTCGGTAATCTGATGTGTACAGCATATTTTGTCGGCAATAAAAACAAAAGCTATACTTTAAATGCCAAATCTTACTGGTGAAGTATGAAGAAAAACTTAATTTCATTATTATATAAAACAAAAAAATAAATAAAATAAATCCACTGCCATCAAGTTAATTCTGACTCATAGCACCTCTATATAGGGTTTCTTAGACAGTAAATCTTTATGGGAGCACACAGCCTCATCTATTTCCTGCCACGTTGCTGGTGGGTTTAAACGAGCAGCCCAGGGACTAACACACAGCCTTCTTCATTCTGTCTTCTACTAAAATACTTTAAAAAAAAACAACCAAAAACCTTGGCCATCTTTAATTGTTCAAAGTTTATAACACTAGAGCAAAATTGATCATCTGTCACCTCCCTATTTTATAAGTAAAGGGAATCACTTAGAGACTAGTGCCAACTTCAAACCTCTCCTAGGTTTACGTGACATGGCATTGCCTTGTCCCCCTTCAACTTCTAAAACCATACATTGTCTCATTCTTTTGTTGACTCCTTTCCAGATATCCTGAGTGTGGGTGTCCTCCAAAACCCTGCCCTTGGCCACACTCTCTTTGGTCTTACTAATGTATTTTTATGTCTCCAGTCATCACTTTTATTTTGATGACACTCAAATATTAATCCCTTGTTCTGGCTTCACACCTATGCAATTGTACTACATTCCTAATTTGTCCATGTTGTTTTAAAATGCCATCGAGTTGGATTTGACTCATAGCAACCCTGGATAGGGTTTCCTAGAGTGGCTTTTGGGGTTGAACTTTCAGCCTTGTGGATAGCAGTTCAGTGCTTATCCTACAGCACCACACAAGGGTTCTGTATGCTTTAATTTGAATGGCTCTTCCATTATTTCAATTCTATTTCCATTTCCACTGACACATCTTTATCAGTGGAATGGTCATATATTCATCTCTGTCTCCTTTCTCTCCTTTGTTGCCAATATCCAATGTCTCTAGTTCTTTTGAATTTCTTTCTACTTTCAGAGTCTTTTCTTTCCTTTCCTTTTCCTATCATCCTTTCATCCAATCTGTACTACTAAAATAGCATTCTGCAAATCCACTGATTTCCATCTTTTCCTAATTCCAATTTACTGTACTGTCCATCAAAATATTTCCAGATTCTTATTTTATCCTATTTCTTTTTTATTCTTTTTATATCATATGATATATCATATCATATCACCAAAAGTCATGCTGTTCTGTCTGATTTGCAAGCCCCTGTTGCTTTCTTACACATGCTCAACGCTCTCCAACCAGCTACTGCAGCTGTCATGTTCTCTGTCCTCTAAAACACCTGGTGTGGCATGTAAGATAAGCACCGGACTGCTAACCATGAGGTCAGCCATTCAAACCTACCAACTGCTCCTTGGAGCCCCCACACAGGGTCGCTATGAGTCAGAACCTACTCAACAGCACTTAACAACAAACAACAGCAATCCGTTTAAGTGTTCTCTCTGCTTGAAATGCCTTTCCTCCTCATCACTATCCATCCCCCTACGATCACCACATCTGTGTGGGATTTTCCAATTATTCACATTTATTCCACTAATTTTCCGGCAAGTATTTGATTGTCGTGGGTTTTTGTTTGTTTGTTTGTTTGATATATAACACTTACTTCTTAACAACCTGATTATAAATTCTCAGGAGGAAAAAAAATCAAAACTTCTTACAGTCTTTTTTGTATCTTGCTAAGTATGCATATATGATAAGCTATGAATAGCCAGCTACTGGTCACTTGAGAAGGCTGCACAACAATATGATATATCTTACAATATAAAACAAAAATACTAATCTTGAAAAAGAATTAGAGGCACCCACACACTAAAAACTTTGCCACACACAAAATAACTAGAACTTTGTTATGCCATCTTAATTTTCTAACTTACCCTATGGAAGGAAAGGAGTATATTTGTGCAATATTTTAACCAATTATATAGAAACTGGAATAGAAAATATGACTGCTTCATTTGCACATCATACCAAGTAAGAAGGATTCACACTAGTCTTAAAAAATTAGTGACACCATCAGATGAATGTGAGTCATTGCAGCTCAGGGCAAGCTAGGATCTCAGGATCCATTGGAAGCAAACCCCAATATGGCCTGATATGTCCAGAGTATGAGAGTTCCTGAGGCCTAGTTAACATGTGGATAAAAAATAGCTTGTCATTTTTCTCCTTCTATTGCTCCACTCTAAAGTTGTGGTCGTTGGACTTTTCACCCTGGCCTCTAGCAAATGCAGACTAGGAAACAAAGTACCTCAAAACAAGAAGAGTTAGGCCCAAGTGGGGCCTGCTGATGTGGTGGATTTCCTTCCTGAGTCTATTAGGCCTTTTAAGTTCCTATATATATTTTTAATATTTGCAATAAAAGTATATATCTATGTAATTTTCAAAATCTAGGATATGGAGATTCTGGCAAGAGTTTTTTTGTGGGGTAACTATATAAATCTACTTGGACAAGGACATCTTCTGAACCCCATTGTAGAAAAAAGGAAGACTTGCCACAATTCAGATCCTCTCACTACTACAGCAAATTAAAACATTTTAATGACAATTGTTCATTTAATAAAAGATTTGGGATGTTGGCTATGTCCTCAATAAGCCAAAAAACAAAACACTGCTCAACTGTTACAGAGTAACTTCTACTCATGTCAAGGAGTAAATAATGCATGTACTAGTGGAAAAAACATTGGTTTTGGGATCACAAGACTTCCTAGTCTGGGCTCTTCCGCTAACTACCTTTATGGTCTTTGACTTGGCTTGAACTAAACTATATATAATGTAAGTTACATCTAATTTCAATTATACATCCTAAATGCTCATGATTCTAAATGCATTTCCCTGCAATAACGGCATTTAATCTTTCTTCAAAGGAAAATTGCAAGGAGTATCTACAACATAATTCTGCTTCCTGATTCCACACTCCCAAATGGTGCTGACTGCTCTCCACTTACATCACTGAGTGCTTTCTGGGCTTGGGCAACCCTCCTCAGTTCCGGACTATCGTTATACGGGTAAAACAAACCTTTGTCTGCTTCCCAGTCTTCAGTATACAATTTCTAAATCAGAAAAGAATGAGAACTGATGTGAGTACAATTTTGAATTCCTTAATAACATCATGAATCAAGGGCAAAGTGAAAACAAAGATTAAATGAAATTCATATCCAACTTCCATCTTTTTATCCAATTGAAGACATTTTTGTTAATAGCTTAACCTGTTTCTCCTGGCAATCATCATTTATAGAGAGGTAGATGTGTCTGATTTTTTTTCATCTCCTCTCTATGACTTCCTCTGCCTTCTGCAAGTGCAAATATACCAATGTAAGGAGATGGGTAGAATTTAGTATAATTTCAATCATAAAATAAACCTATAATAAGGTTTAATCCAGGCAGGAGACAATGGGCTTTTGTTAAGGGTGGTGATGAAAATTTGAAAACAATACATGGTGATGAATGGAGAACAGAATGAACATCATTAATGCTCCAGAAGTGTACATGTGGAGTGTTGAAATCATAAATATTCCGTTACCTACATATTTGTCATAGTTTTAAAAAATGATTGTTTTAAAAAGTTATATATACTTTTGCACAGGATCTACAGAAAAAATCAAAATATTGCTTTGTGGCTCTTGGCTGATTCTCCAGCACATATTCATTCTCCCCACATATTTTCCCCTAGGCTGCTTGGGTTCTCTACAGGACCCTCTACTCCACTCAGTCCTCTACTCCACTCAGTCCTCTCCTTTCCAAAACCCATTCTCAGAGCCCCACATGTCTTCAGGTTACCCACAAAAAGACTGGGAAGCCATAGTCAGGATTATCAAGAGTTTACAGGGTATTCCTCTAAATTATGTAGAGGGATGAAATCGGAAGACAGACATGCCAATGGAGGCCTTACCTTACTGAACATGGCTGTGTTCTTAAGGGCCTGGACAAGTTCAGGGGCATCAGGAGGAAGCAGGTACTTATCCTTGGTGTCCTCCCAGTTCTGCTTATATAAAACCTAAACAGGAAAATCAGAGGACCTGTCATCGAACGTCTCACCCCAGGACAAGATGATTTAGAGAACAAAGGCGAACCCTGTGAAGAATCTTTTTCATACTCAAAAGTATTCTTACACAAAAACTGCAGAATGTGTTAGTTACTAAGAAAACCAAGACAGTGTCAACATTCCTAATGCTTTTCCTGAGTAGTTTTTTTTTTTGCCATCCTAACTTTTTTTTTTTAATGTTTTATTGTGAATTATATGATAGTTTACATGGGAGAACATTAGCTTTACATACATCCTATAGTTATTGTTTCATTGCCATAGTTACAATCCCCTCCATATATCATCAACCAACCAAAGAGTACACCCTGCAAGCCTATCCCCCACCCCCTTTGATGGTCCCCGGGACCTCTGCTGCTAGACAGCAAAGTCAATCATTTCCCTCCTTTTGCTACAAAACGTCTACCTTTACATTTCCAACCCTCACAATCAGTCCTGATAACAATTAGTTACTATTGTATCACAAGACACCTATCTGCATCTCCTTTCACTGTCTGAGTAGTTCTTATTGGAAAATTCCCATTTTTCAACTAAATCATGATTCTGATTCATTATAGATTGCTTTCAAAAGTTGCAACCTATTCTAAGATTGACTGGCAGGCATATTTTTTGACTTAAATATATATTTTTTTAATTAGTTACCCCATTTGAAATTTGGAGATTTCTCATAAAAATCCAGATCCCCAACTTCTTTTAAAAAATATAATAACCTTTCTCATGCTCTATTTATTCCATAATATTTATTATCAACTAACATAAACTATATTATCTGCTTCCATATCAATATAGCATTTATTTATTTGTGATACATGTTTTCTGTGCTCCTTTCTGATGGGTTGAATTGTATCCTCCCCAAAGACCTGTTAAAGTTCTAACACCCTCCCTCACTTTATTTGGACGTGACCTTATTTGGGTTTTTGTATATGTAATTAGGTATTGGAGTAAAGTGGGTTACCAGAAGAAGCAGAGAGGTGCAAGAAAGGATTTTTCCTTATAGTCTTCAGAGAAAGCAAGGCCCTGCCAAGTCTGAATGTGAATTTCTACTCCCCAGAACTTGAGACAACACATTTCTGTTGTTTTAAGTCAAAGAAAGAGGAAGACTATTGAGCCAGGGACTTCATCCTGTAAAGCAGCAGTTGCCTGAGCTGAGTAGTAGCTACCCCTTGAACTGGACTGAGGCTCGGCAGTCCATCACAGTTCCTACAGAGCACGCTAGTCATCTGTGTGGGCTTCCTGACACAGTAGGTGTGAATATTCCCAGTCCCTGTGGATTTCGTGGGTACTGGTGAATAGGAAGCAGCCTGTCCAATGTTATCCTCTTCAGATAAAGCAAAAATTATGTGAATGCTATTTAGTATCCCACCTACCTATACCATGAGTACAGCCTTACCTTGCTGACTTGCTGCGACACTTTCTTGGCATGTTCAATGTCCTTTGCTTTTTCATCTACATGACAAATAGTTTTAGCAACATCACCATCCATTCGATACTTAACCTGCAGAAGTAATGCACACAGTAAGTCCATGGCGGGCTTGGAGTGTATATCTCATAACAATGAGTGCTAACCCAGTAACTGTATGGCTGCATCACAAAACAAAGTTTCTGCATTTTAACTACAACACTGTGCTCCTTAAAGCCTACTGTGTTTACTACTTGTCTGGTTTCCTGGCCTCATTTCAACCTATTACTGAAGGGCCAAAGGATCCTTGGAGGTGTAGTGAGTTATACATTGGGCTGCTAACCTCAAGGTCAGCAGCTGAAATCCACCAGCCACTTCATGAGGGAAAAGATGAGGTTTTCTGCTCCCTTTAAGATTCACAGTCTCTGAAACCCTGTATATGGTCAATATGAGTTGGAACTGACTTGATGGTACACAATCACCATTAACACCACTAAAGGACTAAAGCAAGTTGGAGCTCCCATCTCAGAGTACCTCTTCATATGAATTGCTAGGTCAAGCTTTTAGACGCTGGCTTTGATTCATATTTCCAGCAACAAACCCAATGCTTCTCTAGTTTTCTAGACTCGCTCACAGTAATTCTCTCTACACATATTTAGAGACCTCAATCCTCAGTGAAATGTGTCTCTCTTTTATTTTACCAGCGTGGCCCACCTCACTGAGTTGATCTTGCACTTTCTTGATTCTGCGATGTTCTGGGGTATCAGTTGTGATGCCACATGGCTGTCCTTTTGTTTTCTCAAAATTCTCCTTGTATTTATTCTGAAATGAATATCAGATATTAACCTAAAACATGATATGACAGCAAAAGAAATTTCAAATAATACACCCATCCTCATTTAATTTAAAAACTCCTCTGAGTTATAACAATTACCAGTGTAACAGCTTTCCCTTTGTTCCCTATTCTGACTCTCAGCAAAAACTAAAATAGATTTGTTAATTGTTCTTCCTAAACATGATTTGGTCCTGGAGACAGTAGACATTTATTACAGACTATTGTCTTGAAAATGGTCTAAAATTGTTCTCTCGATGGTTCTTCTTTTTCTGCCTGAATGCACACATCAAAAGACCTAAGTCTCATTTCAAAAAATGAATATAGAAACTGAGTCAAATCTGAAAGGATTTGATTGCTACTACAAAGCAAAAATATTAAATTCAGAACATAGCTGGCCCAATAAGTACTGTGGTTTAGATAGCTGAGACACAAGCTTGAATTAATGGAAAGTCTGAATTATGGATTATTTTGAAAAGCAGAAGTGCACTTTTATTATACCATGAGTTCTTGCTTTAATAATAATACATATAATTGATCATTGTTATTGCTTCAACAGTACTCTTGAGTAGAGTAGTCAACAACCTAAATTATCCTATTGATTTAGTTACTAACCATTTTTTTAAATCTTATAAAACATAGTCAACATTCCATTTAGAATATCAGAAGTTAGAGGTTTCTGGTATCTACATTAATGAGAATTTACGGCTGTAAATGAACAACAACAAAAAAGTCTATCTTTGCTGAATACTGTTATGAAAATCTCACTTGCTGTTAGAAACCTAAGTCTTAGATCATTCAAGAATCATTTCAAGCTTGAATTAGAAATTTACCAAATAGTTCTTAAGAGTTAACACTCAACCAAATGATGACTATTTATTGGCCAGTAACCACAGGATGTTTTCAGTATATACATTAGTTCTATATCAACCAAAGTTTCCCCTGAGCTACATTTCATTTGTTTAATTCTCCAGATGACATGTGGTCTGGCCACCCAGTGAGACCCCATCTCACCACAAGCAATCAGCATGTGTTACAGAGTAGAACTGTGCTCCATAGAGTGTTTCATTGCTGTGCACTTCCAGAAGCAAATGGCCAGGATTTTCTTCTGAGGCATCTCTGAATGGGGTTAGACTGCCAGCCTTTTAGTTAGTTAGTAGATAAGGGCTTAAACATTTATACCACTCAGGGACTTCTATCAACAAATCTACTTAACAGACTATTCCACTCAGACACAGTTAGTTAATAAAATTATTTTATTTTATTTAAATTAAATATGTTATTTAATTTCCATCAACAGAACTCAAATAAATATTTATGATTTCATTACTCTAGATTGACTAATAATGATATTAAAAGCTCTATAATTGGTCATATACTTATTTTTCAAGTATAATTTCTATAAAGATGCTTTCCTTAATGCTGCAGAAGTGCAAATAAAAAGAAATTTCAAGAATCACAGGGAGAAAGCTTGCAGTTTTGCCAAGCAGGTTTTTGTTTTATATAAGGTTGAGAAACACAATCCAGCCAGCATCCAAAGAAATTGGTTGAGATCATTAGTTTCACAGTAATGAAATTAGGTTAGAAGGAAGTTGTCTGAAACTTACTGTGCTAAAGATATTCTGCATTTTCTGACTGTGTGCAATGTAGGGAGTCATGAACTTAGAAGGGTCCACTTTCTTCCGGATAACCTTCTTCCTCTCCACTGGCTTTGCCGGCTCTGGCTGTGCCAGAGCTGGTTTGGAAGCTTCTGGTTGCTCATAGTCAGAATGTATGGTCCTTGTCGTTGTGGTTTCATAGACTTCTGTTATTGTCTGGAATTTTGACAGTTCAGTGTTATTATAAAAGTAAAAATGGGCATCATGATTTTGGCATGTTATTCTAACTTCAGGCAAACTTACATTTCTAATGTTACTTCTTCATACCTAAAATAGGCCAATGCACTATATCCCTATAAAAATGCATATGTTACAAGAGTCTAAGTATTCATTACTAGAGATGCTATGGAGTAAAAAAAGGTTACTTCTCACTAATTTGCAACATTAGCTTAAAATCCAATTTGCAGAAAGACACTCAAGCACAGCAAAGTAGGATAAAAATTAAAAACAGTATATTCTTAAATATTTAAAATCTTAAACTGAGTAAAG
The DNA here is from genome assembly GCF_000296735.1 of Chrysochloris asiatica. Taxonomy (NCBI): domain Eukaryota; kingdom Metazoa; phylum Chordata; class Mammalia; order Afrosoricida; family Chrysochloridae; genus Chrysochloris; species Chrysochloris asiatica. Next base: position 7,386,377 of record NW_006408530.1, on the reverse strand, counting down.
TAAAAAGCAAACATAGGATCAGAGTAAAAAGTGTTAAGACAATCAAATAAAGTTCCAATCCTTGACTTTAATTTTAACTTTAAAATGACTTTAAGAAAAAGGTCAGGTTGCTAGTTTTCTAGGCATATAGGCATTCTCCCCTGTAGTATGAAACAAGTAATAATGACTTTTTTAAAAAGTGAATCACATCAATATTTTAAGTGATTACCTTTCTCTTGGCTTAGTCAATTAATGTGAACTGGAGTGCCATTTACACTAATAAATGCTTAGGTGGCTGAGAATAATGATGAAAACATAATTGAACAATTATCTTTACAATAGTTCTATGCAGTAAGTGGGAAATTACTGTTTCTTACAACAGGTGATAGTGGAAGACTCAAGATTTGACTCTAGTCCAAGGTTAAAAATATTGTACATAAGATAGGAAGATAAGCAGCTAAGTCTTAAATCTGTCTTATGCTTCAAGTTCGTACTCAGTTAATATCATCTGCATCAAAGTAAGAGTTCTACAATCAATTATAAAAAGAGAAACTTGAGTGATAGGGAAATTGTACATTAATGAAAACTCTCTTTAGTGTTTCCAGATCTTAATGAGTAGGTCACTTTCTGCCCATTGTTATTAACAGAGAGTTGACCATGAGAAACTAATTCTTCACACCATCTCCAGATACTAGAGTTCATGCGGTCTGAGCACGCTCAGGGTTAAACAGCCATATCATTGTTTATTGTGAGCAAAAAGAAACAGATCCACACAGAAAATGAAACATCATGAGAAAGGTATCTGATCTTTAAAAAAAAAGTTCAACTTGGAATACTTATGGGAATGGCTTTCTCATGTGTTAAATTACAAGTAGCATTTCATTTGTCATAAGGAGACACCACACCTGTTGGCACTGATGGTGTCGCACATACTACAAGTCTACACAGTGAGCCTGCTTGTTCTTAAACAGATCATAAGTCAAGGCTGTCTCTCTTACTGCAATCTCTACCAAAAATACTGCACGAGCAATTGGGGAAACCATTCCTGGTCATCTTGGAAATGCTGAATAGCTAAAAAGGTGAAACAACCTGTTAAGTAAGTGGCATTTAGTCTTTACTGCTGGGCACACATAAATGAGTGATCATTCCTGCAACCAAAGCCAGTTGCTATTTCAGACTTATATCCCATGTGTGTCAGCGTAGAACTGTGCTACGTAGGGTTCCCAAGGGCTGATTTTACAGAAGTAGATCACCAGGGCTTTCTTTCAAGGTGCCTCCAGGTGGACTCAAACCTCCACCCTTTCTGTTAGCAGCTGGGTATTAACCATTTGCACCAACCAGAGACACCAACCCCCTTCAGATGTTCTCTTCTATCATCCCTATGGTTCTGGGAGTTGGAGAGGGGAGAGGGCAGTTAGTGCAAAGGGAGCTTGGGTCTTACCTCCCCTGGTACCTCTTCATAAATCGTCTCTTCTGTGTAGTACTATAAATAAATAGAGCACAAAGGTATCATGAGAACCAAAACAGAAATCTCCTCTCCTCAGCTTAATCACTAGATTACTTCACTAGCTTGTCGTTGTTCTTAGGTGACATTGAGTCAAAACCAACTCATAGCGACCTTATGTACAGCAGAACGAAACACTGCCCGATCCTGGGTCAACCTCACTATTATTGCCATGCTTGAGCCAATAACGCTTCCTCTTTTTCTCTGACCCTCCACCTTACCAAACATGATATATTTGAAATATCTACAGGAAGGAAGCAGGCAAGGGGGTCCTGCTCAGATTTTGGAACTTATTCTTGGTATGAAACTTCAAGAAAGCCAAAGTTAATGCCATCAGGCTGACCAGGAGTTGCAAAGTGATTAGAAAGATCTTAGATTGGTCATTAATTGTTGTCACTGTTGTTAGGTGCCGTCAAGTCAGTTCTGACTCATAGTGACCCTGTACAGGATTTCCAAGGAGCAGCTGGTGATATGAACCACTGACCTTGTGGTTCAAAATGACCTTGTGTTCCAGTGCTTTATCCCACAGCACCACACCAGGACTCCAGTTACTAATTGTTTTTGTTGTTAAGTGCCATTGAGTCAGTTCCGACTCATAGTGACCGTGTATAGGGTTTCCAAACAGCAACTGGTGTGCGTGAACCACTGACTTGCATTTCAAACTGATCTTGCAGTCCAGCACATTAATCTGCAGCACCACTCCTGGACTGAGGTTATTAATAGTTGGTTGGTTGGCTATTTTGGAGTTGGTTCTGACTCATAGCGACCCTGCATAGGGTTTGGTGGTGGCGGCGGCAGTGTGCTGTGGAGTCGGTTCCGACTCATAGCCACCCCTGTATAGGGTTTCAGAGGCTGTAAATCTTTACAGAAGCAGAAAGCTTCATCTTTCTCCTGGAGAACTGCTGTTTCTGTTTCGCACTGCTGACCTTGAGGTAAGCAGCCCAACTTGTAACCACAATGCTACCAGAGTTCCTTTTTAATTGGTGATGGTGGTGCTTATGTGCCATGGAGTAGGTCCCGACTCATAGCGACCCTGTATAGGATTTCCGAGGTTGTAAATTTTTGTGGGAGCACAAAGCCTCATCTTTCTTCCATGGAATGGCTGGTGGATTCGAACGACTGACCTTGTGGTTCACAGTCCAGTGCTTACCGTTCTCCCCCCAAATCATAGACTCATCTCAATTATTCATATAACTACTACTGATTTGGAATCTACTCAATGGCACTTAACTACAACAAATGCTAATTACTAAGTGGTAAGAGTTTATTTAAAGGAGCATTGGTAGCTTAGTGGTTACAAGTCGGGCTGCTATCCTCAAGGTCAGCAGTTAGAAACTACCAGCTGTCCCGTGAGAGAAAGATGAGGCTTTCTGCTCCAGTAAAGATTCACAGCCTCGGAAACCCTATTCAGGATCGTTATGAGCACACTACCACCACCAAGAGTTTATTTTGGAGTGAGGGATGAGTCCTATGGCATGTTACGATGAAAATTTGCAAATGGCAAGAAGAGAAAGAAAATACTAGATGATTCCTTTTACAAAGTGTCAGAACATTGGCCTGCAATTTGCCTTCGACAGTGAATGTGAATGTGAATCCAAGTCTAGTTTTTTCTACTACTGACATCACCAGCAAGAAATAAACGACGAAGGAACTGGCTGACATTTTGTTTCAGATGCGTAAGGAAAATGGAATCCTGTCCTCAGCCTTACCCAGCTCTCATAAGTGAACAGAAGGAAATGCTTCTTTAGACGAAGCCACACAAGGAAAGTGACAAAAAGGAAGCACTTGGCTCATTTTCTCAAGCAACAAAATATAAAACATTTCACTTTCCTTATCTCTGCCACCAATTGTATATAACTGGTGAGGATGGGATGAAGCTGGGGGCTGTACACTGAAATGCAAGATTCCCTCCATGTCTTCCTTTCCTCTACACTTGGCTCAGTTAATTCTCATCAAGTTATGCAACAATTATCAATAGGTCACCTGTCCTAACAGGTATAAAACTTGCCTAATGTTCCTCACTCTTTATACTTATATTTTCATCTTTTTAATTTGAAACCTAAGTATGTTGGCATGTCTTTTCACATAGCTACAGAAATAACAGAAGAGAGCACTTCTGTTTTACAAGCTTGTGCCTTCAACACAAGGAAAAGATTATTGGGACACTAGGAAATACTGCTTGATGACAATGACACAAGGAAACATCTTTTTTGGCCCACACAAAACATCAGTGGCTTGAGAATAAATCTTAAACTAACATGAATGATTCACAACCATTTGGGATCTTCTTAACATCCAAGCAAAAGCAAGCAGTTCTTTGGTAACCATCCAGTTTTACTTTTTTTTGGGCTCTTACCACTGACAAATATATCTTGGAAATAAGCTTATCAGAAAGACAGCATTATCCAAATGGCTGGCATTAACTTGTATGCCAAATTTCACATTTTTTAGAGTGATGTCACTAATTAGTAATTTTCCCCCCCTTCTCTCCAAGTTTCTTTAAGGTTGAGTAGAGAGCAGCAGCACAATTTTATTTTAGATGTCCAAGATCCCTGGGAGATCAATTTTTACATCTAGTTCAACTCTGTCCTTCTAATTTCATCTCTGACCTTTTTCCAGAATATGCCAGCATCCCATTCTAATGGTATCTTTTTGAGGTCAAAGAGACCTCTCTGTTCAACATTCTCTGACAGCCAGTCTAATAGTTTAGTGCCTGCTGGTCAGACCCAGAGCAGTAATAGGAACAAAATGGCAAGGAGGGAATACCTAAAAAGAACATCCTAATTTTTATGACATCTAGTTAAATCAATCAAGCTGAGCACTAAGTGCAACTTACAGTGACAAATGAGCACATGTTAAGAATGACAAAGGATACTTAAGTTGAAAGTTAAAAATGTTCCTGGTGCTACCCTCAGGGTAAACAATTGAGTTTATAATTGTTTTAGTGTTTGGTAATGATTATTCAGACCCTTAGGGGCATAAACCAAATCCATACTAGTGATAATATTGATCACTGTCAATGCTACCTTAGGCATTTAAGCCAGAGAGGCTGAATTTTACATTCTATAAAAATGTGTTCTGGTTTTTCAGTCACCCTTCAGTAATAAGAAGGATTTTCTTTATGGAACAACATAAACTTTCTTGGTCTAAATATAGACTGGTCAGTAAAATAATCTTTCAAGGACAGTTTTTTCCTCTTTCATCTGGAATTTGGTTTTGGAAAGTTCTAAAAGTTCATGTCCATTCTATTGACAACCAAGGATTTTCAAAACTGCCTCTAAGGCAATCAGGCACTTGACATTTTTCCTATGTTTAGACCAACATCATTAATTGATAATTATGAATCTCTTTTAGATTGATGGCAGTACACTTATGTGGATTATAGCCCTAAGCCTTTATCTTTTATTTCTAGAAGCTAAAGACAAGAGCTGGTGAAGAACAAAAAACAGCACTATAAAATAAAACTATATGAAGTAAACATAAAACAATTTTCAACTTTATAAATTGTGTTTGTAGAATGTCCACTAATAATTTGAAGGAAATGTTTCAAGTTGCCCACTATGCCCTTTGTTTTGCTTTTAAATTCAAAAGATAGTCTTGTTATGTTGGATAGATGTAATGGAGTTGGTGGTTAAATGCTATTTCCAGCTTGGGTTTGTGAGACTCCTGTGTGTGTCTATATTAAACACATAAAATCTTAGATATGTATAATCAATTAGTGAAACAACAACAATAAGCAAGAAGCGGTCCTTTTTTCTCCACTGCTCTATAGACATTAAGAAATAAAGTTCAATGATCTGAACCTTCTCTTCATCTCTGTCCCTTTGATCAGTGGGGAGGGAGGTATTGTTAGAAGACACATTAAAACCTGCCTTTATCCATACTTTATTTTTCAAAAGTTTGAAGAGAAGCAAAAGTGGAAAATAGTGATATTTCCTTTCAATTCTCAATCCCACATAATTATAGTGAAACTAAACGTAAAATGTTCCTTTCTAATACTTCAATGTGAATTTATAATAGACATTGTCTTTTTTACATAATTAATTCTCCTACATGGCTTTGAATGTCGCTACATAAATGCTTTGCTGTCAGATATTTCTTTCTTTCTTTTTTTTTTTTTTTGTCTCTTACCTCCACCACCTCCTCATATTCTTCGTCATCTGCCATTTTCCCAGAGTAGTAGTGGCACCTACAAACTTTTCATATTCCACACAAATGAAAATACATTAGAATCTCTCTCCAGGACTAAGAGTGTCTTATAACATAAAAATAGAATTTAAAATAACCTATTCTAAATAGTCTTATATTTTCGCATGCTGAGTGAGAGAAACAATTAAAATAGAGCTCTAAAAAAAATTGAAGCTTCAGATTTCTTTCTCTTAATTTCCTCTATAACATGTTGAAGTTATGATCAATTTAGTTGAACTTTAAAAAGGAAGTTGAGGTAAGGGCAGGGAGAGGATTCAGAGTCAAAAGAAACAGGATGTCTGAATTTCCCAACACTTGGAGAAAACATTTACAAGCAAAAATGTTAGTGGAAGAATGATCTGCTTGATATTCAGGTAAAACAGGGATTTCTTTCATACCTCCATGCTGCTCTAATATATTCTACACCTTATATTTGATATTTCGAATTAGAACACATAAGAATAAATCTATCAGTACATTTTAAAGGGAAAATAAGAACCTCAAGGCAATAGGGCTATTTTCTTCTCGAACACCATTGACTTATGTGACTTTTTCTGTTCAGTTTCTGTAGCTCTTGTGCAAATCTGAAAAATATCAACATGTCAGCGCATTGGTTTACATACATGAGATTGTGAGTCTTTGGCCTAAACTTCTATTCTAGGAACTAAAGAATGTCTCTCCCAAGGTCTTCTTAGTTTGACACCAGAGAGAGAGATTCTCTCTTCTTACAAGTGAATGATGGCCCAGAGCAGCTGTCTCTTCACCCAAAGATATTTGCCATGTAAACCAACACCCCACCGTGACTGGTTTTGTTAAGCTAGTGAAACTGCTGCTCCTTCTGAGGCAAATGAAGCTCAGTAGAACAGGATAAATATAGGAACATAGAACATAAAGCCTTTTCATGCTATTATATTTAGAAAAAAAGCAAAGGCAAAAAATGGGGGAGGGGGGGATTTTTGTTTAAACAAAAGGGCCAGCTCAGTCAAACAATAAATTGATCAGCATAGAACTAGTCTCTAAGAACAGACTCTATATATCAGATATTAGTAAGGCCTTAGTAAGGTAATGGAGTTACAGACTTTTCTAGTCTTGCCTCCATCAATAATTTCCACACTTAGGGCTCAAAACTTTGAAAAATAACTCAAGGAAAGTTGGGTAACCTCTTCTAAAAGAAAACTACATTAAAAAAAGCCATAAACTGGCCTTACCTTCAAACTATCAAATAAATTTCCTCAGCAGCAAAGTCTCTCCCAACTCTCCCCTCCTGAGAACCCCAGACAAGAGCCAGAGAGGAGCCTGGGCTCTGGATTATCACATGGCAAGAACAGCCAATCAGATCATGAGTTGCTCAAATTTCAGAAGCTAAATATACTGAGTGATCTTCTGAAAACCACCTGTTCATCAATTCCACTAAAGGATAAAGGGTAACAAATTGCTTGCTTAGAACTATTGAAATGTAATGGAATTTTACCTAACTTCTATCATATGGGGTTCAAATTTAGGTCTGGTATCTCATTTCCTGCTGCCAGTTCAATAGCATATTTGTGTAAAAGAATTTACAAGAAAACAAGAATGAGTTCGATGGGTTCTCACCCTTCTGTAATTGTTTTCTTCATGACATTTGTCCAGTTTTCATGAAGGTAAACACGCTCACCCTTGTACAGTCCACAAGGTAATTTACAGGTGAGTTACCAGTGTTGACACGAAAGAAATAGAAGAATAAGATTCAGAAAAATACAAGGTGGCAAAAGCAGTTTTTAAAAAGTGTGTATATGTGAAAATAGTTTGATAGTGACATCAGCTAAGATATTCACAAGATGTAATTATTTGGAATAGATCTCGATTTTTCTGTTATACTGTGGGATGTGCCAAGATCAAATTCATTATCTTCTCCCTCCAGCGGTAAGGCATGCTGCTAGGAAACTCAGTTACTCATTTTCTACTAAAACAGATGATTCCTAATTCCTAGAAGCAAAGTATACACACAGCAACAAAAATGCTCAATTTCTGAACAGCTGTTGTTATTAGGTGCTGTCAAGTCAATTCCAACTCATAGGATGAAACATGGCCTGGTCCTGCGCTATCCTCACAATTGTTGCTATGTTTGAGGCATTGTTCCAGTTAATCTATCTAGTTTAGCCTTTCTCTCTTTCACTGACCCTCTACTGTACCAACCATGATATCTTTCTACAGAGACTGATCTCTCCTGATGTCATGAACAAATTATGTAAGACTAAGTATCACCATCTGCCCTTCTAAGGAGTATTCTGGATGTATTTCTTCCAAGATAATATTTTTTTTTGCAGTCTGTGATATTGTCAATATTCTTCACCAACACCTTAATTCAATGTCACCAATTCTTCTGCAGTCTTCCTCATTCATTGTCCAGCTTTCACATCTATCTGAGGCCATTTAAAATACCATGGCTTGTGTTAGGTGTACCTTAGTCCTCAAAGTGACATCTTTGTTTTTTAATACTTTCAAGAGGCATTTGGCATCAGGTTAGTCCAATGCAATATGTCATTTGACTGCTGCTTCCGTGGGAGTTCTAAACCGCAAAAGCAGATAAAATGGAAATCACTAAACTACCAGGAAAAAATAACACCGTAGTAGGCCAGTCCCAGTGTAAGATATTCATTTTGTGAAAAAGTGTCTAACAACTTTGTACCTGAAAACAATGTTCGCTGATTTAATCTCTCGCCATTCACTCCTGGTTGCTTCTGTACTGAAACAAACTCCCTGTGGACCATCCTGTATCATGATATGTATTTGAGAATAAACATATGGGGAATTATAATCGTTCTTTTCTAGTTAGATATTAAGATGCAATCTCAAATTTTCAACACCTGTACTTCCCATTCTTTCATGACTCATAAGGCAGCAAATAAAGTTTAACATCATTTTATCACCTTTCCTAATTATATCTGTTCATCTTGTAGGTTCTCACAGGACTTATGACCAAAGGATATTTGTGTAAGATGAGCTCACTCCTTTCATAGCTGTAAAAAGAAAAATCATCGTGGCTTGCTGTGGTGTAGTAGGATAAGACACTGGACCCCCAAGGTCAGTTTGAACTGCAGGATCAGCAGTTCAAACTCACCAGCTGTTCCTCAGAAACACTATACAGGATCTCTATGAGTTGGAAACATGCTGGCGGCACTTAACAACAATTAATTGTGTGAAGGAGCTCTGGTAACGCAGCGGGTTATGTGTTGGGCTGCTAATCCAAGGTCAGCAATTCGAATCTACCAGCCTCTCCATGGGGAAAAGATAAGGCTTTCTGCTCCTATAAAGATTTACTGCCTTGCAAGTCCTATACAGGGTCACTGTGAATCAGAACTGACTCAATGAGACCACCACTATATATTGTGTAATTTTAAAAATATATTTAAATTGAAAAATAATAAATACTAATTTTTAAAAACATATAGTGCAAAATAAATATCTATTACCTTGAAGGTAATCAGGAGTCCTGGTGTGGTGCTGCTGGATAAAGCACTGGACCGCAAGATTGGTTTGAAACAAAAGGTCAGCAGTTCAAATTCATCAGCTGCTCCTTGGAAACACCTTAGGGGGGGTTGGGTCGCTATGCATTGTAACTGACTTGATGGTACTTAACAACAACAAAGGTAATCAATCAGTGCCAAGTTCCAGATCTTTTCAGTAGGCATTGACAAACATTTATATTTAACAATATTTAGTGGGTGCCAGTTATGCCAGTTCACACAGACATAATTGTCTTGTTGTTTGTCGGCGACCTGCCTCGACATTAGAGTAAGTTTCACGAAGTGGGGAAATCTGGCAGGCGAAAGAGACAGAGAAGCAAACACAAAGAAGACAGACATACAAGTTTGATGCAAGCTGACAGGCAAGCTCGTCTGCAGCATACATTGCACTGTCTTACATTGCATGCAGCACTCACTTTACCTCAGTCTTTTATTTCTTTTTTCAAGGAAGGATTTGTTACAAAGGAAGGATGTACTTCATAAAGGGAGGATGTGATTCTTTAGATAAGATAGGATACAGAACTGAAATGTGATTAATCATTCAAAACAGGACATAATGATTCACAGGAACAACTTTTAAGATATTTTCTTAACAATCTAACATTCTTATTTCTACAGAAAAAAGGCTCAATCAAGCTGTGATATATTAACTTTTAGGCTTAAATGATCTAGAGCAGCGACGTGGGGTTTCTTAAGGATACTTAACATAAAGCAAGGTTCCTGAAGGGAGCCAAGCTGTCTCTGTACACTTTACAAGCAAAAGCTCATGCTTTTGTTTGTGAGCAAGATCTCAGGCACTGGGCTTCATTCATCTATATACAGGGTTGCTGTGGGTTGGAACCGACTTGACGGTACTTAACAAAATCAAATATTCTTTTGAAAACACTATGGCATTAAAAGGAGTGCTAGTGTGGCATTGTATAATAAGCCCTGAACTGCTAACCACTGGAAGTTCAATCCCAACAGCTGCTCCCTGGAAACTCTATACAGAGTTGCTATGAATCTGAAACTGTCTCAAAGGCAGTTAACAACAACAACAATGGCAGTAAAAAGAGGGACTCCAAATAATGAGAACCTCATGCTCCATTTATAGTGAATAGGACCTAAAGAGTTAGGAGACTTAGGCTTCTTGGGATCAGTGCCTCAAGCCCAACAATGGCTTGCTAGAAGTTGATCTGAGACTTTGTAAAGCATACCAGAAATGAGAGCGTCACAAGAAAGTTCCTATTTCAGTTACACAGGGGCAACTTTGTAAGCAAAGTTTATAGCTGCCCTCCAACCGTAGTTGTTGTTAAGTGCCATCAAGTCAGTTCTGACTCATAGCAATCCTGTATAGGGTTTCAGAGGAGCGGATGGTGGGTTTGAACCACTGATGTTGTGGTTAGCAGTTCGGTGCTTACCTATAGTGTCACACCAAGACTCTACCTACCCTAAAGAACAAACGTTGTTCACCTGCAATTGTGTCCTTTAAGGATGAGATAGCAATTTGACCTGTTTTACTGGTCTATGGATGACCTCTTCATATGCTTTGCACAAAATAGGTACTTAATAAGTATTAGTTATTATTATTGTTGCAAATTTTTACTGGATTAGTGTGTTTCTTGTTTACTCTGGAATAGATTAAAATGCTGAAATATTGCAAAGATACTTAAATCAGACAATAGTTACTCTCAGAATTCATGAATACATTGATGGCATGTTTATATAAAGAACTACAAAACAAAACAGAGTTTTGCTTGGTTTTTGACAATGATTTCCTAAATATCAAAGTATAGAATGATTATGTCTGGGGATTAGAAGAGAGGATGATAGCATTAAGACAGTTTCTGTTGCTATAGTTTATTTCATTAATTGTTTTCATCAAATTACATATGTACTTAGTTTAAAAATTAGTTTTAGTAATCTTGTTGTTAAAATAGTACTCCCTGTTCCTCATTATTTTTTTTCATTTTTTCTTTTAACTCTTTTAGCTGAATCTTTTGTATTTTTCAACATGCATCAATGGCACTTAACAACAACATATTGTATAACAAAACATCTATATTTCTCTCTCCTGATTTTTTTCAGTTATATGGATTTTCTACTGGAGTCCTGGTGTGGCGTTGTAGGATAAGCGCAGGACCGCAAGGTCAGTTTGAACCGCAAGAATATTGTTGTTAAGTCCCCGTCGAATGGGTTCCCACTATACCGAGCCTGTGTAGGGTTTCCAAGGAGCGGCTTCAAACTCAACAGCCGCTCCTCCGAAACCCTATTCTGAGTCTCTATGAGTGGAAACTGATTCGAAGGTACCTAAAAACGACATATTATCTATTAGGTTCCACACTGGAAGAAGAGACTTTCTTTAACTCTCTTTAATATAAATCCCCGAGTTCTGGTGTGGTGCTGTGGGTTAATGCCCTGAACGGGCTCGAAGGCACTTACTTACAATATCAGACACAAACTTCACCTCGAACGCCTCTTGTTTTTGCTGTTAAGTGCCTCTATTTGATTCTGATTCATTGTCATTGTTAGGTGCCATTGAGCTGGTATGGACTCATAGCGACCGTATGTACAACAGAAGGAAACACTGCCTGGTCCTGGGACAACCTCGTTGTTACGCCTGAGACCATCGCTTCCGACATTGTGCGAATCCATCTCCTTAGGGGATTTCCTCTTTTTCTCTGACTCTTCACTTTATCAAACATGATATCCTTCTCCAAGGACTGGTCCCCATTGACAACATTTCCAAAGTATGAGAGAAAAGCCTCTCTTCCGACTCATGTTGTTATGTGCCGTGAAGTCGGTTCCGACTCATAGCTACCCTGTACAGGGTTTCCGAGGCTGTAAATCTTTACGGGAGCAGAAAGCCTCATCTTTCTCCTGCGGAACAGCTGGTAGTTTCGAACTGCTGACTTTGCGGTTCGCAGCCCGATTCGTAACCATGACTCATAGCCACCCTATTTAGAGTTTCCAAGGAGCAGTTGGTGGGTTTGAACTGCCAACCTTGTGGTTCACAGTCCAGTGCTGACCCTACAGTGCCACACCAGCAGTCCTTTAAACCCCCCATCCTTCCATTAAATTCTAAATACATATTTTTATGCAAATAACATGTGTCTTCTGCGTATGTTTGCCAACCACTTCCTTCCCCCAGGAGGTATTTTGATTAGCACTGATATCCCCACTTCCCCCTCCGGTTTTTTTTGTTTGTTTGTTTGTTTGTTTTTTCACATATTGCTGTTAAAAAAAAAAAAAGAAAAATAGCATAGTACATTTACAAGAATACCTCCTGGGGAGAGGGACTGTTAGCAAACAAACATAAAGTGGATGTTATTTGCGGAACTATACAATATGTAACTCAGAATTTAACACTTACATTATCAGGATTACCAAAAGCCTATTTGCAGTTGAGCTTTATAGTAGTATGTGCTATCGACTGTTTTTTCTTTTCCTGAAAAAGAGTTTGTTTTTCTGGGGAATTCATTTTTGGCTTCTCCCTTGGCTTAATTTTTCTAACCTTTCTGCAATTATGGAAATGTTCGTCATTTTTTAAAATTTGCTTTTAGTTTTTCAGACCTACAGCTCAGATGCTAGATCCAGACTCTGAACCAAAGACCCCCTTGCTGGCTTCCCAGTTCTCATAGGAAGTGGGGGTGGACAATTTGTCCCTGAACTGGGAGGCTGGACACTGCTTGCTCAGTCCTGTTTCTGGGGCCATACATGATGGAAGTAAATTAGGTGAATTTGTTTTTTTTCTTTGGCAAAAAAAACCTTTCATGGAAGAAAGCATCTTGATCATCCTTGCCTGATGATCACAGTTTTGTATTGATTCCCTCTCCTTTAGAATGAAGCCTTCTGCTCAGAATATGCCAAAAGTGATGGGATGCCATTCCTGTGATTACATTACATTACATAAGACTTCATCTTGCTAACAGAATTACTCCGAAGACAACCCCATGCTGATTTGATTAATTAAGGGGCCATGAGGCAGAAGTCAACATGACAAGGAACCGGGATGGCCTCAAGGAACAGCCCTTACAAGTTGGGAGCAGCCTTCAACTGAAACCACAAGAAACCCGGTCCCTCAGTCCTATAACTGCAAGGAAAGAATTCTGCCAGCATCCTAAGTACTGCAGTTTTACAGCTGTAATGTCCTAGTTCTACTTGTTTTGTGTTTTGCCAGGTATTTTCGTTAAGTGCACTATGCTAATTTTTTATAATAACATGTTAAAAAGCTTAATGCACTTACAAAATACCTCATGGAGGGAGAGCACAGTTGTACCCATGGATTATTTGCATAAAACTACTGGAAACTGGAAACCAGATTCTCTCCCAGCCAGGCTGATTACACAGTGTGTGACCAATGCCTTGAATCCAGTTTGTGAGATTCTGAGCAGAGGACTCAATAAATGTATATTGTTTGTAGTCATTTACTGTATGTTGTTGTAGCAGTATTATAAACACATGTGGTACATTAAATATATTCAACTAACAAATAATTTTAACACAAAAAGTGCACTATAAATATGTTAGTCACAAGGTAATTATAGAATTATCTACAGAATATTATGTTGTTATTAAGTACCGTTAGGTCAGTTCCTACTCATAGTGACCATGTAGAGCAGAAAGCCTTTTCTTTCTCTGGTGCAGAGCAGACTGTGCCAACTTTGTGTTTCACAGCCCAGTGCTTATCCTACAGACCCACATGCT
>NW_006408530.1:7346120-7372046 GCF_000296735.1 Chrysochloris asiatica | reverse complement strand
GCTATGGGTCGGAACCGACTCAACGGCACTTAACAACAACAACTTCCAAACTATAAATATAAAATTAAACATACATTTCAATTTAAATATGAAAGTAGTAGTACATGACCATTGTAAAACTTTCAAGCAATAAATATTCCTGTAGAATATAACATAAAAATGCCCATTCATTCATCTAATTAATATTGAGTGAGCATATATGATATGCCAGGCATTGTTGTAGGTGCTTACTTCATGTGGCAGGCTTACTTCACACAGTTGTCTAAGGAATACTATGTTTTTCTACTTGTTTATTAACAGTACCACAATTGAGTTTGGGACAGAAATGTGCCCAGTTTAAAAACAAAACAAAAAACACTCTTCCTCAGATTCTGTTAGATTTAGGGATAACCTATGAGACAGTTTTGACCCATGAGATATAACTGTAATTCTGAGGGATAGGGATTCTGGGAACGTTATTATCTTATTGATGAACGGAATCAGATCCACTTTGTATGCATCTTTTTCTCCTTGCCATTTTTTCTCTTCTCTCTACTTGGAACACAGATGTGATACCAGAAGGCAGTACAGTATTCTTGAGACTGAAGATGTAAGTCATACACTGTTGTTGTTAAGTGCCGTCGAGTCGGTTCCAATCCATAGCGACCCTGTACAGGGTTTCCAAGGCTGTAAATCTTTACGGGAGCAAAAAAGCCTCATCTTTCTCCCGCGGAGCAGCTGGTAGTTTCGAACTGCTGACCTTAAGGTTCACAGCCAGATTCGTAACCACTACGCTACCAGAGCTCCTTAAGAATGGCAAAATTCGATGAAGCCTTGTTGAATCTTTACGGGAGCAGAAAGCCTCATCTTTCTCCCGCGGAGCAGCTGGTAGTTTCGAACTGCTGACCTTGCGGTTCACAGCCCGATTCGTATCCGATACGCTACCAGAGAAGCCTAGTAGTATAAATGCAGTATGTAATCATGCAAATAAGTAGAACTATTTAAATTTTACTGTAAGTCTTAGGCTGGGCTCCCTAGAGAAGCACAACCAGTGAAACTTATATACATACATATATAAAGAGAAGTTAATATTAAGGAAGTGGCTCAAACTGTAGAGTCCCAAGTCTCCAGTGAAAAAGAGAGAAATCTTTTCCTTTGTATCCACTATATTGGAATCAGGCCACACCCCCAAGGAAACATCCTTTCAATTGATTGGCTGCTCGTAGTCAATGCACCTGTATTAGGTTTTACCATGGGGATAGCATCTCAACTGCCAAACCACTAAGAATCCTGGCCCAGTCAAGTTGACACAAAACCTTAACTATCACACTGCATATGATATATTCATTTTCTCATTTGCTTTTTGTTTTGTTTATTATTAATGAAGTTTGGTTTTTTAAAATAGGTTTATTAACTTTTTGTATCTGTTAAGTTTCTGTGTCCTTTTGTGATGCTATAGAATAAGCGCTGAACTGCTAACTAAAAGGTCGGTGGTTCAAACCCACCAGACACTCCTCGGAAACCCAATACAGCATAGCTATGAGTCGGAACTGACTCAATTGCACTTAAAAACAACAATAACAATGTGTATCTATGTGTTGTCTGCCCATTTTTCCCCCTTTCGTCCATAAATGTATAGATGTTCTTAATATATCATGACTATTAACCATTTTTCTCATGTGTGTGCTGTGAATATTTTCTCAAAGTTGCTAATGGTGTCTGTGATCATAGAGTTGTATTTTCAATCCAATTTTCCATTCTCTTTTTCTGGTTTCAACACCACTTATTGAATGAACTGAATTTTAAAAGCCATTTGTAATATATATTGAATTAACAGATATATATGTTTCTAGAGTTTCTTGCGATATTTTTTTAAACTTTTTAATGGTTTTTTTGTTTATTTTGTCTTGTTTAATTTGTTTTTATCATGAAATAAAAAGCATATGAAAAATACACAAAGCTTATGTGCAAAGGCTACCACAGATTAGGTAATAAAGTGAACATCCATGTAATCACCACCCAGATAGAAAGGTAAACTTTATCCTGACTTACATTGACAATAATCACATCTTTGCTTTATTTTTAGTTTCGTCTCCTGTGTATGCATTCCTAAGCAATATCATTTAGCCTGCATGCATTTATATAATGAAATCATGCTATGAGCAATTTCAATGACTTATTCTTTTCACATAATAATTTATTTCCTGATTGTTATTTTATAATATTTCATGTATTCATTCTGCTGCTAATGGAAAAGTGTATTTCTAGCTTTTTCAATGAAGGACAAAGATGAAATGAACATTTATGTACATGAATTTTGGTACTCATAGACAATTAAATCAACAGAGCATGTAACCAGGATGAGAAATGTAGGTTTATCTTCAACTTCATTAGATAATGCCACTGTGCTTTCCAAAGTATTCAGACCTATGTACATTCTCATGGATCATGTATGTTCTTCATCCTTACCAACATGAAATATTAGACTTTCTAAAGTTTCCCAGGGGGAGCAGGGTGGAACTATAGACTAATCACTAGACTGAGAACTACAAGGTCAGTGGTTCAAGCTCACCAGACACCCCAAGGGAGAAAAATGAAGCTTTCTGCTCCCACAAAGATTTAAAAAGCCTCAGAGACCCCGTACAGGGTCACTATGAGTTGGAACCAACTTGATTGTATTTAACAAAACAAAACATGTTTGCCTGAAAGGTGTGTAATGCTATAAACTTGGGGCTTTGGTTTGCATTTCCATGAATACTAGTGAGGTTGAACATCCTGCTACATATTAGGCTTCTGATTTTTTGTTTTGTTTTCCCTGTTGAATTGTTGACTTAGTACTCACTAGTTTAGTGTTCTTCTTGTTAAGTGTTAAAGTCAGTTCCAACTCATTGTGACCCTTTCCTAGGCTGTAAATCTTTTGGGGTTTTTTTTTTTTTAATGTTTTATTGTGAATTATGTGATAGCTTACATGGGAGAACTTTAGTTTTACATTCATTCTATCGTATATCATTTCATTGCCATGGTTACAATCCCATCCATGCATCATCAACCAACCAAAGGATATACTCTACAAGCCTGCACCCTGGTTGTCAGCACACAGCCCCTCTCCCTCTCTGGATCTAAAGTCCCCAGCTGCTCCATCTCTCCACATCATTTCTGCCTCCGTCTCTGGTGTCACTGCTTCTCTGGGTAGGGTCCCACTCTCCGCTCTTCTCCATTGATGGTCCCAGGGACCTCTGCTCCTAGACTGAAATGTTAATCACTCCCCTCCTTGCTATAAAACATCTATCTTTCAATTTCCAACCCTTACAATCAGTCCTGATAACAATTATTCACTATTGTATCACAAGAGACCCGTCTGTATTTCATTGCATCAGCTCCGCCCAGACAGATTGATACTACTAGCTGGAGATTCTACCTTCCCCCACACCCTCTGGATCTAGGTTCCCTCTTGAAAGCTTGTAAGCCAGTCACTTCTTGCCTTTGTAGCTCCTCCCCCACCACCATTTTGGGTAGCCAATGTCCAAGTTGCCCAACCGTGTCTACTCTTTGTGTGGAGGGGGTGGGAATGATCCTTGCTGTAAGGATTTGTTTCCTCTTTTGAGCTACTGCATCCATAGGTGTAGGTCAAGTTCATCAAATTGTATCAGATTACCCTTTTTTTCCCCTTTTCTATATTCTTCTGGTTGAGCTCTGATCATCCAGTCATTGAAGCCAGGTCAAGTGGGTATTATCTGCACGTATGGGTGTTCTTGTGCATATGCCCTTTTTTTTTTTTTTTTTATCAGCTGATCGTTTCACTCGCCACTTAGGCTGTAAATCTTTACAGGAGTAGAAAACCTCATCTTTATTCCACATTAATTTACAGGCATTCTTTATTGTGTATACTAATCTAGTCATGTGTGCTACAAATATTTTCTCTCTGTGTGGCTTGTCCTTTCAAAATTTATACTATCTTTTAATTAGCAGAAGCTTTTAATATAGTCATTCTTATTAATCTTTTCCTTTGTGAATAGTACTTATGATTAAAAAACTCTTTCTACCATAAGATTAGAGATAAGCTTTTACATACTTGGCTAAAATTTCTAGTTTTACCTTTCACTTTAAAGTCTTTAACCTACCTTGAAACTATATTTTGTGTAAGGTATAAAAAAGGAATATAACTTTATTTTTTCTATATGGATAGATAATTTTCCCAGAACTTTTTAATTTTGAATTCTATTCTTATCCCACTGATGAGATTTTCCTCTGCTATCATTCTTGTCTGCATATATATGAGTTATTTCTGCACTCTTCATTCTATCCACTTGTCTATTTGTCTGTCTCTGCACTAATACCACATTGTTCTAATTACTGTTGATTCATATAGGTCTCGATGTCCTCCCACCCTGGTCTTCATCTTCAAGAGTGCTTTTACTATTCTTGTGTAGACTATTTCTTGTAAATTTTAGAAGGCAGTTTATTAACTTTGCTAAAAAATATAATAATCTCTTTTATTCAATTAAATTTTTACTGTTCCTAAATCAGTATCATACTCTTCTAATTACTTTAGCTTTTGAATATGCTTTAATATCTGTAGGGCCAACTGGAACCCTCCTATACTGCTGGAGGAAATGTAAACTGTGTAACTGCACTGGAAAGAAGAACTGATGCATTTGAGTTATGATGTTGAAGAAGGATATTGAAAGTACCATGGTCTGCCAAAAGAACAAACAGATCTGTGTTGGAAGAAGTACAGGACTTCGTCCTTCATACTTTGAACATATTATCAGGTGGAATCAGTCCCTGGAGAAGGATATCATGTTGGTAAAGTTGAGGGTCAGAGAAAAAAGAGGAGGACCTCCAATGAGATGGATTGGCACAGTGGTGGCAAAAATGGGCTTAGGCATAGCAACGATTATGAGGTTGGCACAAGACTGGACAGTGTTTCTTTCTGTTGTGCACAGAGATGCTATGAGTCAGTACCAACTCCATGGCACCTAACAACAGTAACAACAATGGAAAATGGTATGGCGTTTCCTCAAAACATTGGCAATAGAAATATCATATGATTCACCAATCCCTCTATTTGATATATATATGCTAAAGTAATAAGAGTCACAAAACAAATGGATACATGCACACCTATGTATCTATTCACAAGAGCAAAAAGATGGAATCAAGTTAAACGCCTGTTAATGGAAGAATGGACAAACACAATGGAATTTTACAAAACATTAAAGAATAATGATAAATCTACAAAACATCTCATAGCATGGATTAATCTGGAGGACATTATGCTGAGTGAAATTAGCCAATCACAAAAGGGCAAATACTGTATGAGACCCACTACTGTAAAAAGGTAAGACAATGCTTTCACACAAAAAAGAAACATTCCTTGATGGTTCCCAGGGTTGGGGGGAGGGGGATGGGACAATAATTCACTGGCTAGAGTGTAGACATATGTTAACTTGGGTATAGGAGACAGCAATAAGAAGAAGGTTGGCAAAAGAATGATAGAGTCATGGGAAGACACATGAAGAATTTATGCACAGTCATGTAATAAGGGTAATCTCTGAGTAGGTACATGAATAGACATACCAGCTGAACAGGTGTGGGAGAGAGAGTGGGAGTGTATCTACAAGGTTATTTACCTCTGCTGTTAATATATCCATGAATATGCTGGAGCAGAGAGTAAGTTATGAAAACTTCTTAGACATTACCATACATTTAGAAGGGATAAGTCATTGGGCCTCTGGACTCAGGACAGTGGTCTCAGGAACCACCATGGTCAATTGGCATAGCATAGTCCACAAATACAATGTTCTATATCTTATTTTGGTAAATAGTGACTGGGATCTCAAAAACTCATGAGCAGCTTTCTAAGGTCCCTCCTAAGGCCACCTATTGGTCTCTCTCTGCCCTGAAGAAAGACGAGGTGAAAGATTGAAGGCACGTGGAAACAATTAGTCCAATGGATTAATGAATGACAAGAATGCCAGTCTCCACAAACCTAAAACCAGAAGGACTAGGTGGTGTCCATCTATTACAGTCAACTGCCCTGAAAGGAACCACATTAAGAGGTATTGAATAGAGTGGGAGAAAAATGTGGAACAAAACTCAAAATCATAAAAAAAAAAAAAAAAAATGAGAATTACTCATCAGATAGAGACTAGTGGAACCCCAGCACTAAGGCTCTTGGTCACTCTTCAAGTCTGGAACTGAATTTACTCCTGTGATTCAGTTTTCAGACAAGCAATAGATAGGTAAAAAGGAATCAAATTGACTACATCCATGGGATGAGACAGTGGAAAAGCACTATATCATCAGCCAAAACCCAGCCAGGGAAAGACTGTGAAACACATCATCAATTGCTTAGATGCAAGTTCAGGTTGAAGCTAAAGAAAAAATTTTTAAGTCCATGAGAGCCAAAATTTAACCTTAAACATATTCCAACTAAATATAGGGATCATCTCATGAATAAATTTGATGCATTAGACACTAATGATCAAAGACCAGAAGAGTTGTGGGATGACATCAAGAACAGCATACAGGAAGAAAGCAAAAATTCAATAAGAAGACAAGATAGAAGGAAAAGACCAAAATGGATGTCAGAAGAGATTCTGAAACTTACTCTCCAGCATAGAGGTGCTAAAGCAAATGGAAGAATTGAGGAGTTATAAAAGCTGAAGAGAAAATTTCAAATGGTAGCTCAAGAAGACAAAGTCAAGTATCATAATATAATTTTCAAAGACCTGGAGTTAGAAAACCAAAAGGGAAGAACACACTCAGCATTTCTCATGAAGAAATAACTGAAGAAAACATTCAAGCCTTAACTTGTAATATTGGAGTATCCAATGGGCAAAATATTGAATGATGCAGAAACCATCAAAAGAAGATGGAAGGAGTACATAGAGTTACTGTACCAAAAAGAAATGGTTGATGTTCCACCATTTAACAAAGTAGCACATGATCAAGAGCAAATGGCACTGAAGAAAGAAGTCCAAGATGCACGGAAGGCATTGGCGAAGAACAAGGCTCCAAGAATTGATGGAATACAAATTGAAATCTTTCAACAGATTGACGTAGCACTGTGCCAAGAATTTGGAAGACAGCTGATTGGAAGCAATCTCCATATTTGTGCCCATTCCAAAGAGAGGTGACTCAGCAGAATGTGAAAATCACCAGACATTGTCATTAATATCACATGCAAGTAAAATTTTGCTAACGATAATTCAAAATGGCCTGCAACAGTACATTGACAAGGAGCTGCCAGAGGTTCAAGTCGGATTCAGAGGAGGATGTGTAAAGTGGAATATCATTGTGGATGGCAGATGGATCTCGAATAAAGAAGAGAATTCCAGAAAGATGTTTATCTGTGCTTTATTGACTATGCCAAAGGCTTTGAACTGTTAGATCATAACAAGCCATGGATAACGTTTCAGAGAATGAATATCCTGGAACACTTAGCTGTGCCCTAAGGAACCTGTACATTGACAGAGAGGCAGTTGTTCAAGTAGAACGAGGTGACAATGAATGGTGTAAAACAAGGAAAGGTGTGCACCAAGGCTGTATTCTTTCATCACACTTATTCAATCTGTATGCTGAGAAAATAATCCAAGAAGCTGTACTAGATGAAGAAGAATGTGGCATCAGGCTTCAAGGAAGACATATTGACAACCTGTGATATGCAGATGATACAACTTTGCTTGCTGAAAGTGAAGAGGACTTAAAATATTTACTGTTGAACATCAAAGACCACAGCCTTCAGTATGAGTTGCATCTTAATGTAAAGAAAACAAAAATCCTCACCACTGGACAAATAAATAACCTCACGATAAATGGAAAAAAGATTGAAATTGTCCAAGATTGCATTTTGTTGGATCCACTATCAGCACTCATGGAAGCAGAAGTCAAAAAATCAAATGATGTATTACATTAGGCAAATCTGCACAAGACGTCTTTGAAGTGTGCAACAGCAAAGATGTCAGTTTTAAGTCTAAGCTGTTCATGAGCCAAGCCATGCTATTTTCAATAACCTCATATGCATGTGAAAGTTGGACAGTAAATAAGGAAGGCTGTAGAAGAATAGATGCATTTTAGTTATGGTGCTGGAGAAGAATATTAAAAGTGCCATGGACTGCTAGAAGAACAAACAAGTGTTTGTTGGAAAAAGTACAGCTATAATGCTCCTTAGAAGTCAGAATGGTAGACTTCATCTCATACTTCATACATACTATCTGGAGGACCAGTCCCTGGAGAAGGATATCATGCTTGGTAAAGTGGAGGATCCGTGAAAAGAGAAAGTTCCCCAACAAGATAGATTGGCATAGTGGTGGCAGCAACAGGCTCAAGATCAACAATGATTGTAAGGATGGTGCGGGATTGGGCAGTGTTTCATTCTGTTGTGCATAAGATCTATGGCACCTAACAATAACAGTAGAAAAGTATATAGGAGGGATAACAATGCTAGTGAGGTTTGCACCCCATAGAATGGTCAACCATTTAAGATCCAAAGGGGAGCAATTACTCAAGGACAATGTTCAGAAGGTGTCTTGGGTTGAATTGTGTCCTCTGAAAATATGTGTCAGCTTGGCTGGACCACGTTTCTCAGTGGTTTGGCAGTTATGTCATGATCCCCCACAATGTGATCCAATAAGATCAACCAATAAAAGGATTAACAATGGGATTTGTTGTTGTTGGGTGCTGTAGAGTCAGTTCTGACTCAACGCTACCTTATGCACATCAGAAGGGAAAATACGCAGTGTTGTATCCTTCTCACAATTGTTACCCTTGAACCCACTGCTGCTACCAGTGTGCTAATCCATCTCGTTGTGGGTCTTCCTCTTTTTCACTGACCCTTCATTTTACCAAGCTTAATGTCCTCCAGGGACTGGTTCCTCCTGATAGCACATCCAAAGTATGAGAGATATAGTCTCACTATCCTGACCACTAAGGAGCATTCTGGATGTACTTCTTCAACAAAGATTTGTTTGTTCTTCTGGCAGTCAAGAAAGTTCTGGTACTTTCAGTATTCTTCTCAAAGGTCCTAATTCTTCTACGGTCTTCCTTATTCATTATCCAATTTTCACATGCATAAGAGGTGATTGAAAATCTCATGACTTGGATCAGGTACACTTTAGTCCTCAAACTGATATCTTTGCTCTTAAACATTTTAAAGAGATCTTGTGTAAGAGATTTGCTTAATGCAATACATCATTTGATTTCTTGACTGCTGTTCCTATGAATGTTGATGTAGATCCAAGTAAAATGAAGTCTGACAATTTCAATCTCTTCTCCATTTATTATGGTGTCATTTATTGGTCCAGCATGGGGATTTTTGTTTTGTTTCATTACGTTTTGTTACACTGAGGTGCAATCCAAACAGAAAGCTGCAGTCTTTGATCTTCATCACTAATTATTTTAAGTCCTCTGTTCTTGAGATGGTCTCTAAATTCAGGTGGGAGATATTCAAGGTCAAGGAGCCCTTGTGGTGTAATGGATTATGAGCTGGACTGCTAATCACAAGGTCAGTAGTTTGAATCTACCGGTAACTACCAGGGGGAATATGAGGCTTTCTGCACCTTGAAACCTTACTCAAGGTCGCTATGAGTCAGAACCGACTCAGTGGCACTTAACAACAACAATAATGTTATGTGTCATTCTCATCTATATTGTGCAGAGACTTTAAACATCAATCAGAAATTTGCAGAGGAGAAATGCATTAAAAACACAATTGTATTGTATACAGGTAAACACATTCAATTGTGAAACAAGCAGACTTAATAACAGCAGAAATATAGGTATGAATGCAAGTGTATCTTTACATTACAAAGAACATTCTCAAATTATGAAACTTCCTAAACATTATCTAATTCACAAAATCCTTGTTGAACACAATAAATTTCACCAATGTTGCCCACTCATCCTTATAAATACTCCTACCTCCTCCTACTGATGTTCCCTATAATCAGATTTCATGAGAACGACATCAACATGAAAATTAAAGGAAAGGTAAGATGTTTAAATTCTCTCTGTCCCATGTTTTATTTCCTTTTTCCTCAACCCCTGATTTTTTATAAGACTTGATCTATGGTATATTTGTATATTTATCTTCTAAGAGAATTATGTTGTTAAGTTTTATTGTTTTGAGAGTACTAACTTTGAAGCAGCAAATTTCTTGGTCTCTGCATTGAAATTCAAATAATCAAGTGTTTTCTATACTTTACTTCTACTCTTCCCTTTCCACAAGCCTGTTGTTATTAAGTTCCATCAAGTCGGTTCTGACTCATAGCAACCCTATATAGGGTTTCCAAGGACAGGCTGGTGGATTTGAACCATGGACCTTGCTACTGGTAAATCAAACCCACCAGATGCTTCTTGGAAACCCTATACAGGGTCACTATGTGTTACAACCAACTCAACGGCACTTAATAACAACACTCTTTAAAGAAGCAGACTGCCATTTCTGTCTCCTGAGAAGTGGTTGGTGGGTTTGAACTACCTGACCTTCAGTGATCAGCCAAGAGCTTAACTACTATGCTTCCAGGGTTTTGTCCCTTCTCCAAAGTCAAGTTTAGCGTGTTCTTTAAATCCACCATCTAAATCATTCATTTTTTATGGAATAAATTATCAGAACAAACCACAATTTAAGGAGTTGTGGTAGCAT
The DNA here is from genome assembly GCF_000296735.1 of Chrysochloris asiatica. Classification (NCBI taxonomy): domain Eukaryota; kingdom Metazoa; phylum Chordata; class Mammalia; order Afrosoricida; family Chrysochloridae; genus Chrysochloris; species Chrysochloris asiatica. The sequence goes on along the minus strand of NW_006408530.1, from coordinate 7,361,419 downwards.
ACTTGTTATAAGTCAGGCTGCTAACTTCAAGGTCAGTAGTTCAAAACTACCAACTGTTCCACTGGAAAAAGATGAGGCTTTCTGCTCCCACAAAGATTTGTTGCTGTTGTTGTTGTTAGGTGCCATCGAGTCGATACTGACTCATAGTGACATTATGTACAGCAGAACGAAACACTGCCCGATCCTGGGCCAATCTCACTACTGTTGCCACGCATGAGTCCATCGATGCTGCCACTTGGCCAATTCATCTCGTTGGGGGTCTTCCTCTTTTTCTCTGACCCTCCTCCACCTTACCAAACATGAAATCCTTCTCCAGTGACTGGTCCCTCCTGACAATATGTCTGAAGTATGAGAGACGAAGCTTGGTCATCTTGGCCTCCAAGGAGCATTCTGGCTGTACTTCAACATGGATCTGTTTGTTCTTTTGGAAATGAGTTATTATTGTAATTGGTTGAAGTAAAGTTGACATCAAATCATAGTGATCCCGTGTACAACAATATGAAACATTACCCAGTCTTTATGCCATCCTGTCTACCCACTGTCATAGAGTCAGTTTCGACTCATAAAGACCTTATATAAGATTTCCAAGAGTGTAAATCTTTACAGGAGCAAATGTAAGTCCTAGTATTTGCAAATCATCTATTAATTGTGTGTATGTAAATATGAACATAAAGGTACCCATAAAATGTAAAAGTTGCCTATAGTCCAAGTGACAATTTTTTAAAATGAATATATAGTTTTTTTTATTAGTTTTCTTATGAGTTTGTCTTAGAGTAAAAAGCTGTCACATCACTTCAAGTTAAGAGGTAGCATTATATGAGTGCCTGTATGTGGATATTCCAGATCAACCCACCTAAGCCATACTTTTCTTTTTCTTCCTTCCCTCCTTCCTTCCTTCTTTCTTTTCTCCCTCTTGAGAACTTGTTACTTCATGCCTTTATCTCCCCCTCATTTTAGGTAGCCAATTTCTAAGTTGCTCGTCCCTATCAATCCTGTATACAGAGAGGATAGGATTGATACTTGATGTGAAGACTCCTTTCCTCTCAGTTGGTATTTTGAGCTATACATCCAGAAGTATAGGTCAATTTCATCAAATTGTAGCAACTTACACTTGTTTCCTTTATCAAAACTGTTTTTTTATCTTCCTCTAGTCAAGTTGTGATTATCAAGCCATAGAAACTACTTCAAATGCATACTATCTGCAAATTTGGGCATTCTTGGGCATCTCCACTCACTTTATATCAGCTGGATGCTTTACTCTCAGCTCTAGTCCTCCATGGCTAGGTCCTTGTCCATGACTAAGCCATTCTTGAACAATGAGTGATTTTATTGCTCTTTTTTCCTTAATTAAACAATATTAAATTGTTCTTAATGCTCTGAACAAGCTGGCAGTAAATGTCTGACTCACAGAGTTTGACCTAAAATCAAATTCATCTTTTATCATCTTCACTGAAAGTCTTTGGGACTAGAACAGGTTGTTTTCCAAGGAGGAAAGTGAAGAGGAAAGAACTTTCTCAGCAGCAGCCTCTCATGATCAATCATAAGGTATCTGATGTTGGGAGTCTGTAACATAGCAAATATGGAAAGTTAGACAATGAATGACAATTGTCAAATCATTAAGTCCCACATCCAGTTTAGTTCAAGGAAAACACCCTGCAGTGTACATGTATCACTAAAACACAATTTGTTAATAATGGATGGTACAGTTCAGTTGATTTCTTGACCATAGTTGTCTGGAGGTCTCTTGGAAACTGGATCCATTCTATTGTCTTCAGTAGCCTAAGATAGTCTTATGGATGATCGAGATGGTATGATGAGCCCTGAATTTAAAAAGATATTCTCAGGCAGAAACTAAAGCCTAACTAATGCATCTATCTAGAGAAGGCATGATCTGGAGCTTGGTTAAAGTTGAGAATGCCTTTTTCCAAAATGGAAAGCTCATAAGAACCCTCTGTGTCTTCCTCTCTTCATATATGAACAAGAGAATTGGAACTGGACTTTTCAAGGAACTCTTGAAAATCATTAGTGCCATAATGACTGATGATCAATTGTGATTGATCATAGGTTGGTTTATGAGAAGAGGGTCTATTGCCAACAAGTATGAGAAATGGTACATATTACAACCCCTCAATATTCACATGGGAGAGTATTGTTTCAGTGATGGAATTCTCTTCATCAGTGCAGGAGATCCAGGTTTGATTCTTGCCAATGTACCTAAGCAATCACCAGATATCTGTCAATGGAGGCTTGCATGTTGCTATTGTGTTGAACAGGTTTCAGTGGAGCCTCAGACTAAGAAGTAGGAAGAAAAGCCTGACAATCTACTTCTGAAAATCAACCAACGAAAATCCTTTCATAAGAGCTGGATTCACAACTGATCATAGCGATGGTTCATGACTGGGCAGTATCTCATTTCATTGTGTATGGAGTCGCCATGAGATGGGGGAAACTAAATGGCAGGTAACAACAACATGAGATTTGCTGTCATCATCAGTTGTAATTGTTCTAAGAAACAGAACCTTTAAGTAAACAAACAAACAACTTACTGACATTGTTTTACCTTTCAGGTCTAAAAATTACATGACCAAAGAACAACATGTTTAAATGACATTCCTTAATTTCCTCTCAGAGAACACACATTGTGAACCGCTACATTAATGCTTATCTAGAGTGGCAACTCTAGACCTGCTTTGGTCTAAACCCAAGTTCTTGGGATTGACGCAGAACAGAACTGGTGCCCAGGACTGGGAAGAACGGGTCAGTTTACCATCCTCCCTGTCCCTGACCTGTAAGCCATTTCTTTTACAACTAAACTTGTTAGGTTTGGAAATCATTCCCCTGCTTTCAAACTCATTTTCCTTCTCCGTAAAATGAACACACTATGTGACCCTTTCAGTTCTGTCATTACGTAAAATGCAGACCTCTGTGTGAAGTTCACTTCAGAACCTGACCTCTCCCTAGCCCCTTGGGCTGCAGAGTGACAGACACCACAGCTAATCCTCCATAAATAGATGTTCCATATCTTAGGTCTCAGGATGAGTTTATAGCTGAAGATTGACATTTAGTAACTTTCAAAGAAGACCAATTTGACCTCTAAAAAATATATTTTATAGTATTGTTAAGCCATTACATTACATTATAAAGCTGTGGTGTATATATTTATTTAACATGTTTGAATGGTACTCTTGGTTTTGTGTGTATTTTAAGTATATGAATGACAATCAATATTTACTGGGCAAATTTTCTGGAGAAGGCAATATCCAAGAAGAATTTCAATGCACATTAGAGCTAACCCAGGAATTACCAACATCAATAGTGACTTTTTACCTAGCAGATTCCTACTTTTGCTACCTTTTACTTTTAGTAATAAAGCAATAAAAGACCTTTCAATGTGATCTGTACAGTACTTGATTGGTTACAGATTGGTTAGAGGTGTGGCTCATTCATTCCACTCCAGAGCGAACCAGAAAGAGAAATATTTGGCTTCTCTGTCATTTTGCTTTACTCAGAATGGTGAAAATAGGGATATCCTTCAAGCTAATGTAAAATCAATCTGAAGCTGCAAGGACTGGAAAGGACTGAGAGTAAAATGCAAATTTTCATGTAGATGCCCAAGAAAAAGGACTTTTGGGGAAGAGTATTTAAAGAAGCACCAGGTCATGGTACTTTCAGCAAGGAAAGATAATAGTGGGAAACGGAGATACACACTGACTAATTGGACGTAAGTGGTCAGAGGTCCCTTGCTAATCTTAAGTGAATATGCCAAATAAAATATGTGACCTAGTAAACAGTTTGGAACTTCTGCTTCTTGGGAAAAGCAGATGGTTCTACAGATAAGGAATAAACCAAAAAACCCACAAACCTACTGCCATCTAGTCTATTCTGATTCATAGCAACCCTGTAAGAACAGGGTTTCCAAAGCTGTAAATCTTTACATGGGTTCCAACCAACAAACTTGTGGTTAGCAGCTGAATGCTTTAACTACTGTGTCCTCATCAGATAAGGAATAAGCCCAAACCAAAAGCCCACTGTCTCAGATTCCATTCCAACTCATAGCTGTATACAGTTTCCGAGACTGTAGATCTTTATGGAAACAAAGAACCTCATATTTTTCCCATGGAACTTCTGGTGAGTTGTATTGGCTTAATGACCAGGACGCTGGACTGCAAAATTGGTTTGAACTGCAAGATTCAAGCTCACCAGCCACTCCTTAAAAACCATATACAGAAAGCTATGGGTGGGAACCAACTCAATGGCACTTAAAAATAACAATACCTCCCATACTTAGAAAATCAAAAAGATTCAAATGACCACAGAACCATATCTTTAAGTAATGTCAATTTCTGCATCTCTGCACCTGAAGCATTTTTGTTAGTACTGAGGCTCAAACCATAACAATTTTGAGGATGGTGCAGAACAAGGCAGTGTGTCCTTTTGTTTTGCATAGGATCATTATGAGTCCAAATTGACTTAATGGCACCTAACAATAAGTGGAAGCTGCACTGCCAAGCAAATTGAAAACCAAAGGATTCAGGGTTTAACATCTCCCTCATTACCACGGCATAACTCCTTAATGACTCTAAGAAATTCTTGTGCAAATATTTTGAGGTGTGTGCTTTGCACTCATCCTGTTTTCTATGAGGCTTAATAGCTCTGTCTTCCCTTCCCTTTAAGGACTCCTGGTGGTGTGGTTAGCATTGGGTTACTAACCTCAAGGTCAGTGGTTCAAACTCACAGGGAGAAAGATGAGGCCCCTATTCCTGTACAGGCTCAGAAATCCAAAGAAGCAGCTCTATTCTGTCTTGTTGAGTCAGAATCAAAATGGCAGTGAGATTTGCGAGTCTGTCCCTTTATAATATCCCATTCTTTACTGGAGTAATCTGAGCTTGCCTTCATTTTAATATCTTTTTTGTTGTTATTGTGCTTTACATTATTACATGCATAATTCATCTATAATTATAACATGTAAAAATGTTTGGGATGAGTTGAACAAATAGCAAACCTCTATTAAATTTAAAAGTTTTCATTCATTTTGTTGTTGAAAATACAAACAGCAAAACATATATTAATTCAACAGTTTTGACATACACGTTCATTTCAGTGACATTGATTACATTCTGTAAATTGTTAGATGATGGTTTCTAGTTATTGCCTTATCTATGCCATTTATCTTGACTAAGCATTCACCCAAATGCCTTCACCCATATCAGTCAATCTCTTTCTAAATGCTTTCTTGAAGCTAAATCAAGACTGAACTGTTCTCTGGGTTAGTGGTTCTCAATGTTTGTTTCCTGGACCATCAGCATCAGGACCACCTGAGAACTTGTTAGAAATGTAAATTATTGGGTCAGCATTTGCCTACTGAATTATTTTGAACAGGGACCCAGCACAATGAAGTTTGAGAGACACTACTCTAGAAAGTGGAGTCCTGGTGTGGTGCTGTGGCTTAATGCGCCAGACTGCAAAGCCATTTGAACTGCAAGGTCGGCGGTTCAAGCTCACCAGCTGCTCCTTGGAAACCCTACACAGGGTCGCTGTGGGTTGGCATCGACACAACGGCACTTAACAACAACAACAACTCTAGAAAGTAGAGTCCTGTTGTGGTGCTGTAGAATCAACACTGGTCTGATGACCATAAGGTTGGGGGTTCAAACCCACCAGCTGTTTCTCGGAAACCCTATGCATGGTCGCTGTGAGTCAGAACAGATTTGACAACTCTTAGCAGCAACAACAACTGTAGGAAGTATTTCCTCTCACCCTCAACCTTACTCTAACAATCCCCAAGCCCAGTTCTTTCTCATCTTCCTCATTTATTTAGTTGACACAATCTCTCATCACTATCTCTCATATTGACCTCCTTTCAGCTCCTCTATTTCCAGTGTTTTAGTTCAGCACATTAATACTTCTCATTAATATGTCTTCTCAGCTCATCCTCCTGAATCCAGGCCCCCAATCTTTTCACCATCAAACACTGGAGTTATCTGCCTAAAATGCAAATATGCAATGTTCATTTAGATTGAACAGGAAAAGGTAAAAATCATTCACTGCCCTCTCCCACCCAGGAGGCAAGCTAAAATGCTAATCAGGTCACCAAATGGGACCAATCCCCCTGGTTTTCCTCCTGCCCTCAAACAGGTATGCAGCCTGGGCCCTCCCCAACTCTGACCCCATATAGGCCCCTGTTGCCCTCCATTTGGGGCTCAGAATCTGGAGAAATTAGCTCCTTTGAGTCAGCTGGCTTAATAAAATCTGAAACTCTGCTTCACCTCTTGAGTGACCTTAGTTTCTTCCACCACGAATCTAAAACTGCTGTAACAAGGTAACTAAAAGGTTGTCCGTTCTAGCCCACCTGTGAGAAAGTCTCAAGATGGTCCCTCTTCAGGAATATAGGGCCTACAAGATTCCTAGACCAGACGTAGATTGTTGATTTCACATAGCAACAGGGGCATATGTCCCTGGGGTATGTGAACAGGAAGAATTGGGGGAGGGGGAGGAAGAAACCCATTCACTAGGAACTTTAACTAAGAATGCAGCCATTAAGGCCATAGGTGCTGGCGGGAGGTGGTGGGTGGAGATTGTTAACCCCATAGTACTCAATATTAGAGTTTCATCCTTGGTATCTTTAATCCCCTCCAAGGTCCCTCCTGATGGAGTCCTGGTGTGGTGCTGTGGATTAATGCGCCAGACTCCAAAGCTGTTTGAACTGCAAGGTCAGAAGTTCAAGCTCACCAGTTGCTCCTTGGAAACCCTATACAGGGTCACTATGGGTCAGAACCAACTCGATGGCACTTAACAACAACAAGGGTCCCTCCTTAAATGAGCAACGGACACATGAAAGACCCTTCTTTAAGGCATTATCAAAACTTAGTAGAGATCCACAGCTGAAAACAACTCAGACTACAGCAGAGAAGAGTAAAAAACTGGAAGAGGGATCAAAGAAAGATTATTTTTCTAAATAATTTACCTGGGGCCTCAGGACTCAGTACCTGGAGGCACTCTAGTAATGAAAGGTAGTCAGGCCACCTGGTTTCCTGCTCTGCATTCTTTATGCCTCTAAACTATTTCAGAGGAATTCATACTGTGTAAATAAGACATAAATACTGGCATTGTCCATCACATAGACAAGGTTGAAGCTCAAATGAGAAAACATTTGTAATAAGTTTTTTAAGTTATATGAGACACAAGACAAAAGTAAGGTACTGGGGTCCTGGTATGGCATGTTGGGTTAATGCGCTAGATTGCAAAGTCAGTTTGAACCACAAGGTTGGTGGTTCAAGCTCACCAGCCACCCTTGGAAACCCTATAGAGGGTCGCTATGATTCTGAACCAACTTAACAACACTTAATAACAACATTGTTAAATAATTGTAATAATTATACTAGCTGACATTTAGATGTGGCACTGTGGGTTAATGCACTAGACTGCAAAGCCAATTTGAACCTCAAGGTTGGCGGTTCAGGCTCACCTTGAGGTTCAAATCACTATGTCCTTGGAAAGCCTATACAGGGTGGCTATAGGTTGGAACTGACTCGATGGCACTTAACAAAAACAACTTGGGTGCAGTACTATAAGCACTGGACTACTAACCACTAGTTGCTCCTCAGAAACCTATATAGGGTCGCTATGAGTCTGAATCTTCTCAACATAACTTAACAACAACAATCTAAGAGCTTAATATGTATCATTTCATTTAATCCTTTTAACAGTCCATGAGTTAGGTGCTGTGATAATGTCCCCATTTTATATGGAAGGAAACTGAGACACACAAGGTTTTAAAAAAGCTTCTTTAAGTTCACACAACTTGGAACTGATGGAGCTGGGAATCAAGCTCAGGCTATGGCACTCCAGAGTCCAAATTCTTTGCTCCTGTGTGCTACTGCCTCATAGGCATGTCTGTCACTGTGTATGTGACATATCTGGAAAGAAAGCCAATGAAACTCACTAGGTAGGGATGGATCTACCAGTGTACTGACCATCTATCCATCTGCTCACTCACTGGTCAGCCATCTATCATCCTCTCAAGGGGGCTGGAGTTGTGAAAGGTGTTGTCCCTGGAGTCAGAAGGCCTGTGTGTGAATTCCAGTTCTGTTGAGCATACTAACTGTGTAACCTAGAACACGACCTCCCTGCTTTGTGCCTTGATTTCTATGTCATAAAATGAATATGCTAGTACCTGCTTCATAAGGTGTTGTTCAGCTTAAATGAAAGAATTCCTTAAAAAAATTTAGTATCAAGCTTAATACACAATCAATGCTCAGTAAATGTTGGTTCTTATTATCATCCATATTGTTCTCCTTGCCACCAGAAAAGACTAATCACTAGAAGAGGACATCATGACTGCTAAAGTAGAGTCCATGAAAACAAGGGACCTCAGTGAGATGGACTAACACAATAGCCACAAATATAGCAATGATTATGAAGATGGGGCAACCTTTCATTCTGCTGTATGTACAGTCTCTGTGAGTCCGAGCCACCTCAAGGCAATTACATTAGTGTCCTTTCTCTGGGGCAGGAGGAATGGTGGTCAGGAAAAGAATCCCTTTCAAATAAAATACAATGAATATATTAGAAGAGCAATCACAATGCTTTGGCAGAACACTTGCAATGTTGAAAAAAGTTAATGAGCCCTTGAGTTTTCTTTGGGTCACAGAACAAGAACAAACAAGCTTAAGGTTTGGGCTAAACACAGTGTTGTCCTGGGAGCTCACTGCTGCAAATAGCAGCCACCTGTGGGCTGGATGGTACCATTTCCACCCTCTGGCAAGGAGCAGGAGGGATTCAGATGAGGAGAGCACATGAGACATACAGCCGGTGATCTCAGTCAGAAAGCAAAGTCTGGCCAAAGGTGATGTGTGTTGGCTCCGTGGGTGAAGGAAGGAACTAAAACATTTCAATGAAAAATGGCGTCTTTCCAAGTGGAAGCAGTGCTTCTGGGAGGTGGAGAACTTGTGTGCTTTGTGCCAGTCTCACTTTCACAAAGGGCTTCAAACGTTGGCTTCTAGAATTGTGTCTGGAGTTCTGGTGTGGCACTGTACTATAAACACTGGACTGCTAGCTGCAAGGTTGGTGGTTCAAACCCACTAGCCACTCCTTCAAAACCTAATACAGGGTTGCAATGAGTTGGAACTGACTCAATGGTGCTTAGCAACAACACAAGAGTTATGTATAATCAGGTTACCCCAGATAATCTGACAGGATTAAAATATATTGACATTCATCCTGGAACTAAAAATTTGGATTCTATTTCCTAGAACCGAAAACAAAATCTAAACCCACTGCACTTGAATGTAGCCCAACTCATAGTAACCCTGTATTGGGTTTTCAAGGCTATAAACCTTTACAGGAGCAGATAGCCTCATCTTTCTCTGTGAAGCAGCTGGTAGCTTTGAACTTCTGACCTTGTATATTTCCTATATACTCTAGGAAATAAGGGCTTCTTATTTCCTAGAGTATATTATAGATTAGGAGCCCTGGTGTGGCATTATGGGTTAATATGCAGGACTGTAAAGTCAATTTGAACTGTAATGTTGGTGGTTCAAGTTCACTAGCCACTCCTTGGAAACCCTATACAAGATTACTATGGGTTGGGACTGACTCAACAGCACTTAACAACAACAACATCTATCGATTAATATTTTTAAGTACATTCAATAACTGTACAAATACCATAGTTGCATTCGTACTATATTTGGGGTTTGGAGACCTTGGTTTGTGCAAATGGTTAATCTGCTTAGCTGCAGGCTAAAGGCTGATGGTCAAAGTTCACCTAGAAAGAAAAGATTGGTGATCTACTTCCAAAAAAAATCAGTCATTGGAAATCCTTTTTGATTCATGTCCTCTTTAGAATCTAGCTTGAATGTCAGTTCCCTGTTTATGTACTATTGCAGCTTCCTTGCCTCTTGGGGAAGAAAGAGAAAACCAAGTCAAGAGTACTAAGGGATTTTGAGGTCCTTCTATGACTTCCATGTCCTACATGTAAGCAGGGTGGTGTTAATGGGGAAACAAACAAACAATCAAACCAATGCCCCTGTTCAATGCTGCTGGAGCCTCAGAGGGGCCTGAAGCTGTGTGAGTGACATGAAGACCAGTCCAAGCTGGCCCATACCACAATCCCACCACTTCCCCACTTCCTTCCAACATCAGGAAATTAGTGACTTTTTCTTCTTCTTTGCTTTGTAAAGGTTTTATTGAAGCAACAACGTCAGAAGATAATGTGGAAATGATTTCTGCATAACACATAATTATTCAGCTTTGCAAATATTTTTTAAGTAAGCTAAGAGACAAATCATAGACATTGACATCAATTATCTCTGTATTCTAACTTAAGGAGAAAATACAGGAAAGGTGGGAGGAAATGGGTTTTAGCTCCTCATTCTCGGTAATGAATTCAGAGCTTGAAAATACAAGATGAATTGGAAAGTGTTTCTTTCCCAGTATCCTTCACTTTGTCATCAATTTCATATGTACTCCAAGGAGCCCTTGAATGCCTCCTTCCTCTTTGCCTCTTCCACATGTCAATGTCCTCAACTCTCCACCTCTTCTGTTATTTAAAAAACAACCACCACCAAAAATGGAGGAGAAAGGAGATGACAGCAAGAAAGAAGGAACCGTTTTTACCTATTACACATGAAATGAAGCTGAGTGTTGAGGATTGAGATAAATTAAAGCCCTCGTTAAAATACAGACACATACACAACATATACAATTTATGGTGAGCCCACGTCAGAGAACTCTGCTACATAGAATTTTCACTGGATAATTTTTAAGAAGTAAATTTTGTTTTTGTTAGGTGCCATCGAGTCAGTACTGACTTATAATGATCCTATGCACAACAGAATGAAACACTGTCCGGTCCTGGGCCAACCTCACAATTTTTGCCACGCTTGAGCCCATTGATGCTGCCACTTGGCCAATCCATCTCGCTGGGGGTCTTCCTCTTTTCTCTGACCCTCCACCTTATAAAACATGATATCCCTCTCCAGTGACTGGTTCCTCCTGACAATATGTTCAAAGTATGAGAGACAAAGTTTGGCCATCTTAGCCTCCAAGGAGACCTCTGGCTGTACGTCTTCCAACACAGATCGTTTGTTCTTTTGGCAGCTCATGGTACTTTCAATATTATTCTCCAACATCAGAACTTAATTCTTCTACAGTCTTCCTTATTCACTGTCCCACCTTTCACATGCATATGAGGCTATTGAAAATACCATGACTTGGGTCAGGCGCACCTTAGTCCTCAAACTGACATTTTTGCTCTTCAACACTTAAAAAGGTCTTGTGCAGCAGATTTGCCTAATGCAATACATCATTCGATTTCTTGGCTGCTGCTTCTATGAGTGTGGATGGTTGATCCAAGAAAAATTAAGGCTTTGACAAAATCAATCTTTTCTCCATTTATAAAAATGTTGTTTATTGGTCCAGTGGTGAGGATTTTTGTTTTTTCTTTACATTGAGATGCAATCCATACCAAGGCTGTGGTCTTTGATCTTCTTCAGTAAGTATTTTAAGTCCTCTTCACTATGCATAGACCAAGAGGCAGTTGTTCAAACAGAACATGGGAACATTGAATGGTTTAAAATTAGGAAAGGTGTGTGAGAGGGTTGTATTCTTTCACCATACTTATTCAAGCTGTATGCTGAGCAAATAATCTGAGAAGCTGGGTTGTATGAAGGAAAACATGGCATCAGGATTGGAGGAAGAAGTAAATAGCTAGGTCTTTTTTCCACGGCATCTCTGAGTGGACTGGAGACTCCAATCTCTTAGTTAGTAGCCAAGTACATTATCCATTTGTACTATGGAGGGTCTCCTAGAACCAATTGCTGTAAGTAGACTCCAACTCACAGTTTTGAATGAAATCCAATCTCCTACCATTTCCTTCTCTGCCCCTCTAGGCTTACCTCCTCCATAGTGAGTATGCCAATCACCCAAACTGATATGTGGTAGCTTCAAACTCCCTGCCTAGAACATGCTTCACCTGAAGAGTTATTGGGTTCCCCTTTCTCTCCTTCTGGTCAGTAAGCTCTCTGCTCAACCAGAACATCCTCATTCCCATACATAAGCCAGCACCCACCCCATCACTCACTCCCCACCCCATTATCCTGCTTTATTTTCTTTGACAGCGTTATCCGTTATCACTATCTGACCATTCACCATGTAGATATTTGTCTATTGGGGGTTTTGTTTTGTTTTTACCAGTTTTCCTTCCAAGAACATGGTGATCTTGAGAGCAGGGTCCTCAGTAGTTTGTGTATATTGCTGTGAAATAGTATCTGGCACATGGAAGATGTGCAATAAACTTGAACAAGCATCAGAATCATTGAGGAGTCCTGGTGTGGTGCTGTGGATTAATGTGCTGGACTGCAAAATTGGTTTGAACTGCAAGGTCGGTGGTTCAGTCTCACCAGGCATTCCTTGGAAACCCTATACAGGGTCACTATGGGTCAGAACCAATTCGACGGCACTTAACAACAACAACAACAAATGCACTAGAAATTACTTCCTAGTTTATGTCCTTCAGTTAAGAAATGAGAAAGGCAGGACAAGACAGGGACAGTGACTTCCCCACGGTCACATGACCAGTTAGCTGCAGAGCCCAAGGTTGGAAGTCCAGGGGTCCTGACTACGAGCTCCCATCCCCAGCTCCCCACCCCAACCTTTAGCTACTTCTGACTGGTCTAGCTTTCTCCTTCCTCCCTGCTTTTCCTCATCCCTCACATCTCCTCCTCTCTCTCATCCCTCTTTCTCTACATTTGCTTCACAAGAACCACATGGGAAATTTGTCCTCAAGTAAATGATACTCAGCAAGTGATTTCCTGCCTCATGATTCAAAGCTGGAGACAAAAAAGTGAGGATGTGAAGATTTCCTGACAAATATCATGGAGTCCTGGTGTGGCGCTGTGGGTTAATGCACCAGACCGCAAAGCTGTTTGAACTGCAAGGTTGGTGGTTCAAGCTCATCAGTTGCTCCTTGGAAACCCTATACAGGATGGCTATGGGTCAGAACTGACTTGACACTTAACAACAACGACAACATCATAGGCTAGGCCTGCAAGGCAGTGATTACCGCCCAAATTTTGACACTGGGTATCAGAGAGGGTTTAGAAGTTTACTAACATAGGTCAACCAGTAAGACCAAGATTCTTTCTCTTAAATGCATTAGTGGGATACTCACATTAAATTGCCTCTACCACAGATTACAGACTCCTGTAGGATAAGCACTGGATTGCTAATTTCAAGGTTGGCAATTCAAATCCATCAGGCTCTCCAGGAAAACCCTATACAGGGTCGCTGAACTGGAACTGAGTCAATGACACTTAACAACAACAACAACAACTACAGATTCCAGATCTCCTTTTATGTCTCAATCACTGGTGGGAGCAGCTGAGACCTCAGGGACCTGTAATCTCTATTCTTAATAAATCCCTAAATTGTGCATAATCAGCTTGTGCGTTAGTTATGGGATTGATTCAGAGCTTGCGTGTTAAAGGGGCTGAGAGGAGTTTTACCCTCCTGTTACAACGATGGGTGAAGGAGGTGCTTTCTAGAATGATATTCACCTGCACATCTATCTTCAGAGGGCTCCATATATGGAGGTGAACCCAAAGGCATTTGCCTTTCCCAAAAGTTCTTCTCATCCTCATTTGCATGGTAACGCACAAGCTCTAAGCAAGAGGGAACTGGGTCAAACCACCTTTAGAATGAGTGAGCCATTGAACACTTAGAGAGAATGGCCTCAAAGAGTTAAACTCTTTGTCTTTCCTCCTTCCTTCATCTTTCCTTAACTCCGATTTTATTTTGTGTTCACATGTAGGCAACCTTAGAGTTGGAACTTAGAAAAAGGTTCATATCTTGTGGAGAAGTGATTAGAGAGAAACTGTATAGCTCCAGATTGCAGAATGAGGGCCAAAGGAAGGCAGAGACAGTTACAGAGAAATAGATTTGGGGTTAATATAAAGAGAAAATTTCTAACTAGATCTGTCGGCAAAAGGAACAAGATACTTGATAAGGCCGTGGTTGTGGTAACCAAAAGGTACAGAAGATAGCTGTCTCCAATTGGAAATGTTGGGAGAACTTCAGCATCCGCCATGGTCCTTCTCAACCCTAAGACTCCATAGGCCTTAGGCTTTAAAATAGTTCACTACCTGTCATCTTTTGTTGAATCATTCTGCTGAATCATCATTTCCTAAAGTTGCAATGACTCACTTTAACTCCACATACCAAATATATTCACTTTTGCATTTTTAAGAAGGAAGATAAACTTGTAAGCAGGTGGTTTGTATTTGTCTTTCAAAGATAATTTAGGCATATTTCTCTCTCCCTGGGATATATTTTCAAAGTGCATCACTAAAAGGAATATGCTTGAAAAGGTATTCAAGCCTAAGAGAGTCAAAGTTGCTGCCCTGCTCTCTAAAAAGCCAGACAAATCATTCAATTGTCCCAAAAAACAGGGAGCCCAGGTGGTGCCGTGGATAATTGCAGACTCACAAGTGGCTCCACAGGAAGAAGATGTGGCCGTTTGCTTTCTTAAAGACTATAGCCTTGGAAGCCCTATGGGACAGTTCAACTGTCCTACATGGTCATATGAGTCAGGGTTGACTTGATGACAGTGTGTTTGGTTTGGGTCCTAAAAATCCCTTCTATTGGTCCTGAAAATCTCTGGCCAGCACCCTTGCATCTAAAAACAGTAGAAAACACTTGCTAATTTTCTTTGTTATTGCTGTTAAGTACCCTCAAGTTGTTTCCCACTCATAGCGACCCTGACCCTGTACAGGGTTTCCAAGGAGCAGCTGGTGGGTTTGAACTGCCAACATTGTGGTTCGCAATACAGGTTGATCCTACTGCCCTCCACCAGGAATCCATAATTTTCTTACAGGAGCAGAGAAATAGTTCCCATTATGGTTTGAACCTGCTGTGTGATATTGGGAAAGTTATTTAGCTTCTCTAAGCCAGTATTTTCTCTTGTGAAATATGTTTAATAGTAGCTATGTTGTTGTTGTTTTTGTTAAGTTAGCAGTCCAGTGCTTGTCCTATAGTGCCACACCAGGACTCAATAGTAGCTATTGTTGTTGTGTTTAAGTGCTGCCTAGTCAGTTCTGACCCATAGTGACCCTGTATAGGGTTTCCTAGGAGCTGCTGGTAAGTTTGAATCCCCCATCCTGCAGATCAAACTGACTTGTGGTCCAGTGCATTATCCTACAGCACCACACAGCTATGTTGTTGCTGTTAGGTGCCATTGAGTCGGTACTGACTCATAGTGACCTTATGCAGAGCAGAACGAAACACTGCCCAATCCTGGGCCA
>NW_006408530.1:7338943-7344675 GCF_000296735.1 Chrysochloris asiatica | reverse complement strand
GATTTCACTGGTCGACAATGATTTACAGGGAAGCTAGACTTAGGTTTCAGTATAGACAAGTCTCAGGGGTGCTGTCACCCTGACAGCCAATTCCACACTGTCAAGAGCACAACTCCATTTTTATTCCATTTAGCAATTATTATCAGAAATGACAACTGCAGAGAGAGGACTTAGGAATATACTGAGTTCTCATCCAGTATGCACCTCATTCTTAGTATTAAATCAGCCCAAGCATTCTATGGTCTTTAATATTTTCCTTATTATACCTGGGGTGTCATCCATGCTGGGTCAGGGTGCACAAAAAGGAAGCATTTAATCAGAACGAAAGAACTTCCTGAGAAAGAAAACATATCCTAGACTCTTGATAACCAAAATGTGGTCCCTGGAAGTTGGTAGAAAATCATCTCTACATTGAGTCAGAGTTTAGGGTGTATGTGTTGGGGGGATCTGAGAAGACTTGATATTTTTGCTCCCAATATATATTTCTAAGAGACTATTAAACCCTGCTTAACATATTCTACCCCCCAACAAAGCCAAAAACAAATTCTCATGAATTTGGCATATTCCAAAAGCTCTTGAGCAATGTTTGCTGTCAAAGCAAAATCAAGATTATTTTTCTAATGGCATGCGGTGAGTCAGAGTAATGTGAATGTCTTACTGTAGAGGAAACTTGTACTTTCGTTTAGGTAAACCACAAAAGCATTTCTATATTGTAGTCTTCAGAAAATTAGTTTAACATCTTGAGTTTAAACTCTAGCATCTAGCATAATTTCTGGAAGACAGTAGCTGTCCCAAATATGTTTGATGATTAGTTGATTCTTGTTGTTGTCAAGTGCCATCAAGTTGGTTCCTACTCATACCGACCTTGTATAGGGTTTTTGAAGAGCGGCTGGTGAGCTTGAACCACTGACCTTGAGGTTCAAACCGACCTTGCAAGGTCCACAATAACTTCATTCTTTTCCTGATAATATTCCATTGTACGTAACATTCTTTTTCATGAAAAAAAAGTCTCTAGTTAGTCCTGGTGTGGCACTGTGGGTTAATTCGATGGACTGCAAAGTCGGTTTGAACCACAAGGTTGGCAGTTTAAACTCACCAGCCACTCCTCAGAAACCCCATACGGGGTCGCTATAGGTCAGAACCGACTCGGCAGCACTTAACAACGAGCTAGTACACAGTTCACCAACATTATTGATGGCCCAGGTTCATACCTTTCTTCTCTACATACTTCAAATGCAATATCCATTCCCAAGTCACTTCCTCCTCCAAGATGACTGCTAGAGTATCAACCATAGAGCATCAACCACGCTATCTGTATTCCGAATCCCAGAAAAAAAAAAAAAAAGAGAGAGAGAGAAGAATATAACCTTCCCAGATTCTTCCAGAATATTCTGCCTATATCTCATCAATTAGAACTTGGTCATATAGCCACATTTAAGTGCAAAAGGGGTCAAAAAATGTAATCTTTAATTCTGAGCAGCAACGAGCTCATCTAAACATCAGGATTCAGTTACTAAGAAAGAAGCAAAGATACTGAAACAGGCAACTAGAAGGATCTACTAAAACGTCATTCCCTTTCCAGCTGAATCCCTTTTATTTGTCCTGACTTTGAGAAAAGCTTGTTTCCTCATTGTCTCGCAAACATGGCACTTCTGTGCTCCTGCTCATCTTGCTGTCCTGGTTTGGAGAACCTCCCAGCTCCTCATCAGTGCCATACAGCCTCTTGCTTCAAGACTCCAGTCAGGCTTCTTCCCCTCCACAGAGCACTGTGATCTCATTTCTACTGAAATCCAGGAGCACGTCCAGGAAATACCACACATTGTGTTTTACCTAGGTAGTTAAATCTTACCTCTACAGTGAACCTGACAGGCCAAGGCTTGATTTTGTTTTTAACCAAGTTCCTGGCACAGGAGCCAGGTTCCTCAATAATTTTGAATATTCAAAGTATATTTGTTTTTGTTATCAATTACAGTAATAGAGAAGAGCTGGACTTGGAATTGAAAAGTTTGTATAATGGTTCTAGCTTGTCAAACTCCCTCTCCTCTGAGTAGAGTCATAAATATATAAGTTTTTCCTAACCGTCTTTTACAGAGTACAAATAGTCCAGGTTATTGTTAGCTAATCTTAAAGAAGTATGGAGAAGATTTAGGTAGGGAGTAGCAAAGATTATATAAACACTTTACTATAGATGAAAATTCTACTTATATATATAATAAAAATATAATATTTACATTAAAAATATTTGATCAGCTCCACGGCACATAACCATCACCATCATTTATGGTTAAAGTCAAATTTCTTTGAGTGGTTTTGGTCTTTGTTTAGCTTTGTTCAGTATTACTGAAACTTAGAATCAGAGACCAGAAAATGCCTTGTTGTTAGATGTTGTCAACAACAGCTTAGTGAGACCTGAAGTACAACAGAATAAAACACTGCCCACTCCTGCATCTCCTCACAATCGTGGCTATGTTTGAGTCCTATTGTTGCAGACATTGTGTCAATTCTTCTGGTTGACAGTCTTCCTCTTTTGCACTGACCCTCTACTTTACAAAGCATAATGTCCTTCTTCAGTGACTGTTTCTCTGATAACATGTCCAAAGCACCTGGGATGAAGTCCTCCATTCTTGCTTCAAAGGAACATTCTGGATATGCATTTCTTTTTTCACTCCTTTGGAAGCCCATGGTATATTTAATATTCGTTTCCAACACTATAATTCAAAGGCATCAAGTCTTATTAGTCTTCCTTATTCATTGCCAATTTCAAATGCACATGAAGCAATCGAAAATTCTAGGGTCAGACCACATCTTTGTTTTTTAACACTTTTTTTTTTAAGTTTGTATTGTGAGATGAGTGAAAGTTTACAGGGCAGATCATCAGTTTTACATTCAACAAATTATACACTTTGTTTCATTACAGTGATTATAATCCCCACCATGTACCATCAGTTAACTGTATTTCTCTCTATTCATTTTAGCTCTTTAAAAAAACAAAACAAACAAAAAAGCAATACTCAGGCATATATAATAATTTAAACCACCAAACAGCACATTCTGCAAGCCTGCCTCCTGGCCACCAGCTGTCAGTCACTCTCTTCCCATGAATCTAGAGTCCTCAGCTGCTGCTCCCTCTCTCTGTGTCCCCATCTCTGCCTCCATCTCTGGTGTCGATGCTTCTCTGGATAAGCTCTTCCATTCCACTTGTGCTCTTCTCCCTTGATGGTCCTAGGGTCCTGTATTCCTGGGATGTAAGATTGACTATTCCCCCATTTTTGTTACAAAACTTCTACCTTTACAATTGTGACAGTCTCAATTAGTCATGATAACAATTGCTCACTATTGAATCATAAGAATCTTATCCCCATCTCTTTTCACCAGACCCATCTAAACAAGATGAAAACTATTCAATGGGGACTCTATCTTAACCTCCCACACTTTCAAACTAAACTCCCTCTTGAAAAGTTATAAGCCAATCACTTCATGCCTTTATTGCCTCTTCATTTAAGGTAGCCAATGTCTAAGTTGCTCATCCTTACCTACCCTGTATACAGAGGGGATAGAATTGTATACAGGGTATACAATTCAAGTCAACTGCAATACTTGAAAACTTCAATCTTTTCTTCATTTATCACGATATTTCTCATTGGTCCCTTTGTAAGAATTTTGTGTTTTCTCTATGTTGAGAAGTAATTCAAACTGAACTCTTTATCTTCATCAGTAAGTGCTTCAAGTTTTCTTCACTTTCAGGAAACAACTTGAGTCATTGTCATATTGCAGATTGTTAATGAGTCCTCCTTCAATCTTGATGCTACATTCTTCTTCAGATTGTCTAGATTTTCAGATTATTTGCTCAGCACACATAGTGAATAAGTATTGACAAAAGATACAAACCTGACACATATCTTTTCTTATTTTGAACCATGCAAAACACCCTTGTTCTGTTCAGGCGACTGCCTCGTGGACTATGTACAGGCTCTGCATGAACATAATTAGATATTCTGCAATTCCCATTCTTTGAAAATACCTTAGGGGCCAGCTGAAGAAATCTGATCTTCCCATTACACAGATGGGTAAACTGAGCCTGATGATAATGAATCTTTGTCAAGGTAGAACCAGAAGAAGAAGACTAATCTCCAGATATGCTCCAGGTCTCTTACCACAGTATTATACCACTTTATTGGTGGATCTTTCTTTCATGCACTGAAGAGATCTGAAAGGACTAATCACTGTATTGAGACATTCTGCTACCCATTGCTCTCTCATCACTAGTCTTTTCTCATTGTTGATAGTCTCACTCAGGCTCTACCATCAAAGAAGGCTGCTATGTTGTAGTTACATGCCATTCAGTTGGTTCAACTATGCACAACTAAATAAAACACTGCTCAGTCCTGCAGCATCCTCACAATTGTTATGTTTGAGCTTACTGCTGCTGTCACTGTGTCATTCCATCTCATTGAGCATGATGTCCTTCTCCAGGGATCAGACCCACCTAACAGCAAGTCTGAAAAGAGGTGAAGTATCATCGGCCTCATTTCTAAGGAGTATTCTGGCTGTACTTCTTCCAAGACAGATTTGTTTGTTCTTCTTGCAGTCCATGGTATTTTCAATATGCTTCATCAACACCATAATTCAAATGCGTTAGCTTTTTTATAGTCTTCCTTATTCATTTTCCAGCTTTCACATGTGTATGGGGCAATTGGATCTGGATCCTCTTAGTCCTCAAAGTGACTTTTGCTCTTTAGCACCTTGGGAATTTACCGACTCAACTGATCTAGACCTTTTAAGGTCTTGGCTTAAAAGTAAGGTCCCTAAATCTTGGTTTAGCCACTTTTTCTTGTCAAGAGACTGGATGCTGGAGCATTCTAAATATCAGTGCAAATAAGCCATTTTCTTTACCTTGTCATGCCTACATTTTAGAACTGCTATTGTTTTGTTTTTTCTTTTCTCAGAACTCACCCGTGGACTAAATAGAGAGGTGACATCAAACAGTTGGGCGAACACAGCTGTCCAGATCCACTCCTGTATACACTGGGAAGGCAGTTGGTTCTCCTCCAGTAACACTGAGGATCAGACTCACAACTCAAAGGTCATTGGCTACTAAATAACAAGCTTGCTATGAGGTACTTGTGACATGACAGCTGTTTAGAGACAGGCTAATGCTAGTTATGCTCAAGAGTTTACTTGTTTCTTGAGGCAATGTACTCTTTATTGAGTGCCTATGTTGTAAACAAAAAGGGGAACATGTTCATCTTTTAGAAAATGTTAGTTACCACACTGTGTGAGTTGGGAAGGAGAATACACTTTTGTCACTGGCATTTTTGGTTGATCAACAGATGGTCCTACAATAGCCCTTGGATAACTTAAATGTCACATAAACCTACTTCTGGATCCACGCTTAGAATAGGAATGGTGCTGGTACCTTCTGCAGACAGAGGAGGAATGGGGGAGGTGCTGCTGGCTACAAATCCGGGGCCACATATTGCCCAATTCCTTTTTTTTTTTTTTAACACTATTTACATTTATTAACTTTACTATTGCATCCCTCCCTACTTTTGAATTGTCATTAGCAAAATTTTACTTGCATGCAACATTAATGATGGGGACATGGAGAGAGGAAGCAGCTGAGAACTCTAAATTCATGGAATTAGAGGGACTGAGAGCTGGTGGCCAGGAGGCAGGTTTACAGAATGTGCCCTTTGGTGGTTTAAATTATCATATATGCCTGAGTATTTTTT
>NW_006408530.1:7335276-7337363 GCF_000296735.1 Chrysochloris asiatica | reverse complement strand
CAGGCGCACCTTAGTTCTCAAACTGACATTTTTGCTCTTGAACAATTTAAAGAGGTATTCTGCAACAGATTTGCCCAACGCAATGTCATTTGATTTCTTGACTGCTGCTTCCATAAGTGTTGATGATTGGTCCAAGTAAAATGAAGTCTCTTGACAATTTCCATCTTTTCTACATTTACCATGATATAATTTATTGGCCACTAATGAGGATAGTTATTACATTGAGGTGCAACCCATACAGAAGGCTATGGTCTTTGATTGTCATCAGAAAGTATTTTAAGTTCTCTTTACATTCAGCAAGCAAGGTTGTATAATCTGCATATCACAGGTTGTTAATGAGCCTTCCCCCAATCCTGATGGCACATTCTTCTACATATAATCTAGCTTCTTGGATTTTTTTGCTCATCATACAGATTGAATAAGTATGGTGAAAGAATACAACCCTGACACACACCTTTCCTAATTTTAAACCATTCAGTGTTCCCTTGTTCTATTTGAACAATTGCCTCTTGGTCTATATACAGGTTCCTCAGGATCATAATAAAGTGTTCTGGAATACTAAATCTCTGAAATGTTCTCCATAGCATGTCATGATCCACACAGATGAATGCCTTTGTGTATTCAATAAAGCACAGGCAAACATTTTTCTGGTTTTCTCCACTTTTAGCTAAGATCCATCTGATGTCAGGAATGATATCCCTTGTTCCATGTACTCATCTGAATCTGGCTTAACATCTGGGAGTTCCTTATTGTGTACTGTTGCAGCCATTTTTGAATTATCTTTAGAAAAAATTTACTTGCATGTGATATTAATGATAATGTTCAATGATTTCTGCATTCCACTGGGTCACCTCTCTTTGGAATGGGCATAAATATGAGTCTCTTCGAATCAGTTTGCTAGGTAGTTGCTGTCCAGATTTCTTGGCATAGATGAGTGAACACTTCCAGTGCTGTATCAGTTTGTTGAGAGATTTCAATTTATATTCCATCTACTCCTGGAGGCTTTTTCTTTGCCAATTCCTTCAGTACACCATGTACTTCTTCCTTCGGTATCATTGGCTCTTGACCATATGCTACCTCTTGGAATGCTTAAACATTTGATCATTTCATTTAGGTACAATGACTCTGTGTATTTCTTCCATCTTCTTTTGATGCCTTTTGCATACTAATGTAGTACTATGAAAAACTGTATTTTGACAAATTTGAAAATCTAAGAAAAATGGACAAATTTCTAGATACATGTGACCTACCCTAACTAACACACATGAAAGTAGAAAACTTGAACAGACCTATACCAAAAGAAGAAATTGATAAAATTATTTTTTCAAAAACTCCCAACAATAAAAGTACAACTCAAATGGTTTTACTGAATTCTACTAAGCACTCAGAGAAAAATCAACACCAATTCTACTCAAATTATTTCAGAATTTAGAAAAGGATGGAAAACTCTTGAATTTAAGAAGCAAACATAACCCTGATACTAAAACCAGGCAAAGAGATCATGCAAAAGAAAAGAAAAGAAAAGAAAATTTGTAGACCAATATCCTTCATGAACATAAATGCAAAAATTCTATCCAGTAGACTCCAACAACAAATAAAAAAAATACTACATGAGGATCTCATGCCAGGTATGCAGGGATGGTTCCATGTTAGAAAAATAATCAACTAAATCCACCACATAAGTTAACCAAAGAAAGAAAACCACATGATCATATCAATCGATGCAGAAAAGGCATCTTGAAAAAATCCAACATCCATTACTGATAAAAACACTCAATAAAATAGGAATAGAAGGAAAATTTCTCAACATACTATAAAGGCATACAAAACCAACAGCCATTATCACTCTCAATGGAATGAAATTGAAGCCATTCCTCTTAAGAACAGGAACTAGACAAGGAAGCCTTTATCACCTGACTCATAGTGACCCTATGCACAACGGAATGAAACACTGCCTGGTCCTGGGCCAACCTCATAATTGTTGCCATGCTTGAGCCTATTGATGCTGCCGCTTTGCCTATCCATCTAACTGGGATTCTTCCTCTTTTTCTCTAACCTTCCACCTTACCAAACATGATATCCTTCTC
>NW_006408530.1:7326510-7332043 GCF_000296735.1 Chrysochloris asiatica | reverse complement strand
TTTTATGATGGCAAACAAGAGGTGCTTTTGCTTGACTGATACCTAGGAGATTTGCTCAAAGATCTTTTATTGTAAAATTTTCAGAAAATCTGACTTTCACCTTTATTCCTACTCTTCATTCCTTTCTATTATTTCAGAAGTTAAACTAGTTAGATTATAATGCACTTGCCTATGTTAATGTTCCATGAATTGATGAAGACCTAACTGT
Source organism: Chrysochloris asiatica (assembly GCF_000296735.1). NCBI lineage: Eukaryota > Metazoa > Chordata > Mammalia > Afrosoricida > Chrysochloridae > Chrysochloris > Chrysochloris asiatica. Next base: position 7,331,835 of record NW_006408530.1, on the reverse strand, counting down.
GGCTAATATAAGATAAAAAGTTACATTCATTGACCTGAATGTTCACATTGAAAAGCCAGCAAAAAGTAATAAAGAATCAAACTTGCTTGTTCAGTTTATACCACTTTTCTCTCATTTTGGTTTAGCATAAAGATTATTTATATTAAAATGTCTAAAGTGACTTACTTTATACGTGGTATAATTTCTATGCCTGATTAGAAATATTTTAGCCTCTATTCTGACCCAAGAGTACTGGTGTGGTGCTGTGATTTAATGTGCTGGATTGCAAAGTCAGTTTGAACCACAAGGTTGGCTGTTCAAATCTACCAGCTGTTCCTCAGAAACCATGTACAGGGTTTCTATGAGTCAGAAGCAACTTGACTGCTCTTAACAACAACAACAAAAAAAAAACATATTATTAAACTATAGAAATTAAGAGAAGGTGGTAATATTGTAGGGTAACTCAGAAGACAATTGAGGCAGAATGTTATTGGTATTGTTAAGTGCCATCAAGTAGGTTCCGACTCATAGTGACTTTGTACAGGATCAAGGAGCAGCTGGTGAGCTGCTTGAGATTTAGACAATTGGGGGGGGGGGTGGAATTAACTATATTTTTTCTTATATATCAATTCCAATGAGTCAAAAATGTAAATACAACATAATGAAACCATAAAATTACTTGAAGACAACATTATAGTAGTGAGAAAAATGCCTTCTTAAGCAAGATATAATGCAGAAACCACAAAGAAGACTGGTAAATTTATAATATCAAAATCACATTTTTACACAGAAAATACTAAAAGCAAATGGAAAATAAACTAGAAAAAAAATAAATGAGAAGTGGGGCAGAGGTAAAGAATGATGTATGCACAATCTTGGAACAACAGGGCTCTGGGATACAGGGGTCGAGACATGGTTGGAATGGGATAAAGGGGGGAAATAATGTTGAAAGGGGGAAGAGATGCTTGGCTGTCTTTTGAATCTTGCTTTCCCTTGCATACCATTATAAAATAGACACTGGAGGGGGAGAGAAAGGAATAGCCAGGAATATCACCATAGAAAGCTTGTAAATCCATCTTCTGCCTATAACTGATTGAAATACCTAAAATGGGGCTACAATGTGCCCAGTGAAAGAGGCTTCCTACAGAGCCTCTGCATTACATAAAACTACAGGTGGAATCCTGAACAGCATCCAGAATCTTCAGAGGTGGGAAATTTCCACTTGAAAGGATGGGCAGACCAGCCTGGAGTGGCTAGAAGAACAGAAGATACTTCTTGAAAGAAAGACCTACAGGAAAAATACAAAACAATATAGGTAGACTGACTGATTACTACAAGAACAAGTAAGTTGCTCGCCCTGGAGACATAAAGGAAAGTGGTCAGGTCCCCTCAGAGCAAACCCCCTTCCAAGACTTAAGACTCAATGGGAATACACGCTCTGATTGGTGACTATGTTCATCATCAATAAGGGGAAGTGAGGGAAAAAACTGCAATGGAGCTGCGAACTAAGCCCTACAACGTTGAATAAACTTCTGTGAACCCGGGTAGAGACTTGGTTGGTCAGCAGTGTGGCAAGATCTGGGGACTCTTGGGCCCAGAATCAGTGACATAGCCACAGAGGACTAGAGTGGAGAGTGAAGCGTCCAGCTGATAAGAAAAGAGGGAATATGCACAAGAACACCCACACTTGCAGATAATACCCACTTGACCTGGCTTCAATGACTGGATGATCAGAGCTCAACTAGAAGAAGAAAGAAGAGGTAAAAAAGAGTAATCAAATACAATTTGATGAACTTGACCTACACCTATGGATGCAGTAGCTCAAAAGAGGGAACAAATCTTCACAGAGAGGATCATTCCCACCCCCTCCATACACAGAGTAGACAGGGATGGGCCATTTGGACATTGGCTACCCAAAATGGGGGAGGGGGAGCTACAAAGGCAAGAAGTGACTGGCTTACAAGCTTTCAAGAGGGAACCTGCATCCAGAGGGCATGGAGGAAGGTAGAATCTCCACTGAGTAGTATCCAATCTGTCTAGGTGGGGCTGATGAAAGGAAATGGGATAGGTCTCTTGTGATACAATAGTGAATAATTGTTATTAGGATTGATTGTTAGGGTTGATAATGTAAGGGTAGACATTTTATAGCAAGGAGGGGAGTGATTAACTTTGCAGTCTAGGAGCTGAGGTCCCTAGGACCATCAGTGGAGAAGAGCGGAGAGTGGGACCCTACCCAGAGAAGCAGTGATGCCAGAGATGGAGGAAGAGATGATGAAGTGGAGAGATGGAGCAGCTGGGGACTTTAGACCCAGAGAGGGAGAGGGGCTGTGTGCTGATGACCCTGGGGGCAGGCTTGTAGGGTATACCTTTTGGTTGGTTGATGATGGAGGGAATTGTAGCATGGCAATGAATCGATATACAATAGGATGAATGTAAAACTAATGTTCTCCCATGTAAACTATCACATAATTCACAATAAAACATTTTCAAAAAAACACAAATGAGAATGAGCTGGCTCTATAGGATAAGCACTGGACTGTGAACCACAAGATGAGCAGGGATTCAAGGCCACCTGTGCTCCATTGGGGAAACATGAGGCTTTCTGCTCATCTTTCAACCTTGAAAACTCTATACAAGGTCACTATGAGTCGGAACCAACTCGGCAGTACTTACTAACAACAAGAACATGTACACCAATTAGAAAGAGGAATTCAATTTTATGTTTCATGAGGAAAAGTTATATGTAGACAGTTCAAAGGAAAAAAAGAAAGGGCCAACAAACAAATTTGAAAAGGCTCTACTTGATGCATAACTAAAGAAATGAAAGCTAAAACAATAAAATGTCAGTTCTCACCAGTACTTGGTTAATGTTAAGACATTTGCAGAGTATAAGGAAACAGAATTCTTATGCTTTTTGAGGAGCAATTTGGCTTTTAAATTTTAAATGAATACACCCTTTTACCAAGCAAGTCCATTTCTTGTATCTGATTCAGTAGATTTACTCCTGTGTATATACTGAAACGATCTTCATTTCAACAATATTTATAGTAGGTTTGCAATAGGGAAAAATTAACAACTTATTAAGTATCCATCAATACGAGATTAGGTAGTATGTGTAAATTAAATTACATAGTAACACGAAATATTTATAGCTGCTAAAAAGAACGAGATTAAATCTATCTCACGTTAGCAACGGTTTTAGTGATGTTTAGGAGATTGTTCCCAAAGCTTCATACCTCCTTCATACCAAGGTTTTGAAATTGCTCACCAAAGTTACTGGTTATTTCTATCATATAAATCTATGAGTAAGAACAAAATGATATACATCTATAAGATACATTACCCAGGAGCCCTGGTGATGCAGTGGTTAAAGACCATCGCTAACTGAAAGGCTGGCTGTTGAAACCACCCAGCAGTGCTCAAAGGAAAGACTTGTCAATCTGCTTCTATATAGTATAGAAAACCCAAGTGAGCAGGTCTTCTCTGTCTCATAGTGCTATTATGAGCCAATGCGACTTAATAACTCAATGGCACTTAATAACAAGATGAACTAAGTGAAAAACAAGCTGCAGAAAGTGTGTATAATGAAATTTGTAAACATGCCTGTTTATTCATGGAAAATGTCTGCAAGAAGACACAAACTATTAACAGTAGTTGTCATTTATTTGAAATCTAAAATATGCAAAGAAAATCCCATATTTTATCAATGGATATTGATAAAAATTTTTATCAATGGACAGGGGACTTCGAAAAGTTCATGGGAAAATGGAATTTTTCCACGATTTTTATGAAGCCCCTTCATGTGTGTATGTGTATATGTGTGTGTGTGTATAGCATGCATTAAACATTCACAGAACTGAGAAATCATAATGTAGTTTAAGTTTGGGAGGCAAAAAAGGAGAATAAAGGAGGCAGTACATAAGAACCTTTAAGCATATTTTTAAATGTTTTATTTCATTTAAGACTATGGATGCCATTAGTTTTACAAGTATTTGAAGGAGGAAGAAAAAGAAATTAAATAGAAGATTAACTTGACTCTAACAGTCGTTAACCTTTATAAAATCGCTTAAAATAATCAGTGACACAATGATGACTCATTTTTTGTTTTATGTGAAAGCCTATAGTGAGTAGGGATTAACATTTCCTTAGAGAAATTGGATCTACTTAGTAGAACATTCTGGTATTAAACTTTCTTGTTTACCAGATTTTTCTATTAATACAGTCTGAAAGGAACAGTTGTGTTTTCTTCTTGTATTTCTGTTTGTTGTCAAATAGCAGCTGATATTTTATCACGTTAGCAGCATTTTTAGTGATGGAGAAGATTGTCCCCTCAGCTTCATACTGCCTTCACCAAGCTTTTGAAATCTCTCACCAAAGTTACTGATTATTTCTATCTCATGGCTCTCCACCATAATATTATTAGCAAGTACTCTTTGAAATTTGTGTCTATGCTTGTGTGCATGGGGCAGGGAGGACAGAGCTGTGCTGTTACATTTGGTTTCAACTCATAGAGATGCTTTATAAGATTTCTGAGGCTGTGAAACCTTTAGAGAGCAGAAAGCCTCATCTTTCTCCAGCACAGCAGCTAGTGGACTTGAGCTGCTGACCTGGAAGTTAGCAGCCCAACATGTAACTCATGTTGGGTCAGGGGGCTCCAGGGTAAGGGGGTGGTCTTAATTTTCTGGAAAAGTCAAATGTTAAAATTGTTCATTGTGAGGATTTTCCCTTACTATTCTAAACTCGTGCCAGCTTATAAATTCCACAGGCATTATTGGGAATTCTCTATGCTGGATGATTCAGAATCCCTCACCAAGATTGTTCCTTAAGAGCAAAGAGGTGAGCTCAGTAACTTGGTACTAATTGCTCTATTGTCCCTCTGATTCCTGGACGCATAGTGACAGTAGATAACGGTACTGAGCAATGAAACATAATCATTAGTCAAATGTGGGTAGGAGGCAGCACTAATCAAACACAGAGCTGTTGTTTTGAATACCGGAGCAAGTGGTTTATCACATTTTACTGAGTATTAAAACTGACTTTTAAATATGCTCGCATATAATGGATTTGTCTCTCAAGCACTGTGCCATGAATCAATGATAAACAACTATTACCTAGAAGAGTGGTTAACATCCAAAAGTTACTTTTTAAAAACTGAGGTAAACGTCACATAACAAAAAATTTGCTATTATAATATTTTAATGTACACAATCCAGTGGCATTTAGTACATTCACAATGTTTTGTGGTCATCACCACTAGATTGTTCCAGAACATTTTCATCACCTTGATCAAAAATTTTGTTCCTATGAAGCAACCACTCTGGTTTATGGGGGGGAGGGGAAAGACAA
>NW_006408530.1:7318942-7326407 GCF_000296735.1 Chrysochloris asiatica | reverse complement strand
ACAGGCAGTTTCACATTCAACAATTCATATACATTTGATTTCATGTCATTGATTGCAATCCTTCCAATGTAATATCACTTATTCCACTTCCTCCCTGTTTTCTTGTTTCCATTCCTCCTGCTTCCCAAACCCTTCTGAACTTTGTCCTGGGATAAACTCTGCCCTTTTGATCTCAAATAGTTGATTATTGTAAGGTGTATATACCTCCCTAATGGTATTGTTTCCTTTGTAGAGGAATATCTATTGTTTGGCTGAAATTGAGTCATGGGGCTAAGTTCAACAGATCTGAAGGGTGACTTAGGGCTGTAGTCTCAAGGGTTCCACCAGTCTCTATCTGACCAGTAAACCTTCCAACTCATAAGCAACCTTAACAACAATAATAAAGTCTATCCATAAGGATCCTTTGAGTTTAATCTCGCATCTGCTCATGGATCAATCACTGGCTGCTCCACAGGAGAAAGATGTGGCCGTCTGCTTCCATAAGGGTTAGTCTCTGAAGCCCTATGACACAGTTCTATGCCATCCAGGTTTGTTGTGAATCAGAATCAACTCAAAGGCAATGCTTTTTGTTTTGTTTTCTATAAAAACCAAGTGGAAATGCAAATAAACATTTAGATACATAAATCTGTAGTTTAGGAGAACAGTCCAGAGCAGAGATTTAGATATCAGAGTTATTGTCATATAGATAACAAATGAAGCCTTTGGCATGGGTGAGATCACAAGAGTGAAAAGAAAGAAAAGAACTCTAACTTTTAGTATTTAAAAGTCTCAGTGCAGAGGTGATGCAGTAGGTTAAGCAATAGGCTACTAACTGGACGGCCAGAGATTCAAACCCACCATCCATGCCACAGGAGAAAGATTTAGAGTCTAGGAAACTCCATGGAGCAATTCTAATCTGTCCTGCAGGGTCACTGTGAGTTGCATGAGTGAATGCAGATGAGTCACTGAGGAAAATTACTAACAGGTAGACAATGTTTGCAAGGTAGCAGTCACCACAGTTCTGGACATGTGAAGGCAGAGGAGGTGGTTTCGAGTTAGAGGACCAATCCAGAGATGGAAGTATCTTTTCTTCATTGAGTTTTTCAAAATATTCATAGAACTGGGCTCACACTTAGAACGTTAACCCATATTCTTCATTATTGTCCACTTTTATTCAAGTCTGAGCTGAAAGAGTTCAGGGCTTCTCTTGTTCTTGAATTGGATCTAAATCTTAATCTACATCAAGACCAAGATTGTCATTTTTCATTCAACTCTGAAGTTGAGATTGAAACAGAGAGGAAAGCATCCAGATACCCTCAATATTTATTCACTTCTTGGTGGTCCCCAAAGACTTGGGTCATATTTTGCTAAGTATGTGGCTCATGGCTAGAGATCTGTAAAGCGTCTGTCTCTATCTATGCCCCATCTTTCCTGCCACTCCCTGATGAAGAAGGGGAAATATGTCTTCTTTGCACCTCCCAGAATAGAGAAAAAACACTGGTTCAAGCACAGTCTTTTAGCAGGGAAAAGGGTCTCTTTAACAGATTTTAAAAATCTTTACAATCAGTAGCAGTTACTGTTTTATTTCCAACCTCCTTGTTGCTCATATGGAGTCTTGGTATAGCGCTGTAGGAGAAGCAGTGAGCTGCTAACCAAAAGGTCAGTGGTTCAAAACTACAAGCTGTTCCTTGTAAACCTTATACAGGGTCATAATGAGTCAGAAGTGACTTGATGCCTGGGTTTCATACTGTATTTTGAATGGTGAGTTATTGTTACAAATCCCCTGTCTTTCTAAAGACCACATTCATTTATTTAACATGTTTCTTTAATAAACTGAATTGACTCAATGACAGTGGGGAGTTGCTAAGTGTTTTCTAGGCACTTGAGATAATTCAGTTAACAAAATGGATTAAAAAAAAAAACACAAAAAACTTTACTTCATGAAGCTTATAGTCCAGAAGAGGCTGACAACAAGCAGCAGTTAACACAATCAGTGAATTATACTATATGTTAGGAAATGAGAAGTAGTGTAAGGGAAAATATGGCAGGTGTTTCACAGAACTAAGTAGCTCAGCTAGTTAAAACCTTTTTCTTTCTTTCTTTCTAACCTGCTGCTTGTTAAAACTTTTTTTTTTTTTTTCAAGTGAAAGACCTTGAAGCCACAGCTGGCCTAAATAACTCTTTAGGTCAAGTAAACAGCCCTCATTCACACCTTCCTGTAGATAAGACTGTAGTTAACTCCACTCTGAGGGCTAGTTCTGGAATGAAAGAAGACAAGCATATAAATCCTGTGAAAACCCCTGATGATTCCCACTAAAGTAAAGAACAACTGCGTTTGTCCAAGACATGTCTGGAGTGGTCAGCTAGACCTGAGATAAACAGAGCAACAAAGAAGTAACTGAAATTGCTTAGACTCTGGCCCCTTCACCTCTCCCCTCATGGAGGCAGAGTCTTTAGGGGACTTACAGTTCTTCTGCCTCCAGTAGAATCCAATGTTAAACCTTGCATCCTTTACGCACTCCTGTCTCATGATAATTGATCACTTTGTGGGACAGGCAGTGTAAGCCAGCTTTTGATGGGAACAGAAGGAATCTAGGTAGGTCTCATTAAGGTGAGAATTGAGCCAAGGTGTGAGGAAAATAAAAAGGCTTCCCACGGAGATTACTGAGCAAAAAGTGCTCCAAGAGGAGAGTGCCACTAGTAGAAAAGCCCCATGGTAGGACTCAGGCCTCTCTGGTTTCAGGAACAGCAAGGCCAGTGTCTAGAGTGAAGTAAGCAAGAAGAAAAGCACCATGCTGGTTCATGGAGACCCTCTAGGCCATTTACAAATTTCAGCTTTTTGTTTTGAATTGTTGGTTTTAAGCAGGGGTCTTATCACCACAAGTGAAACCAATTATCTCTTTTATTCACTTTAACAGTTTTGTGTGGATACCACAAAGCTCAAACTTTAGGCTTCCTGACTTTAATTACATCATCATGGATCATTACATTTACAGGGCTGAGTTATGAGGATGAAGAAGAACACAGGCAGTTAGACATAATTGAATGGGAGCAATAAAATGATGTTTGGAAGCAGACTTCTTTCCCCAATCATAAAAATAAACAATATTATTGTTGGTAATTGCCATCGAGGTGGTTCTGACCACACACACCCTGTATACGGTTTCTTAGGAGTGACTGGTGGGTTTAAAACACCGATCTTGCAGTTAGCAGTCTAGTGCTTATCCTACAGCACCACATCAGCACCCCAAATAAGTAATGTTGTTGTTGTAAGTGCCGTGAATTCGGTTCCGACTCATAGCGACCCTGCACAGGGTTTCCAAGGCTGTTAATCTTTACAGGAACAGAAAGCCTCATCTTTCTCCCGCAGAGCAGCTAGTAGTTTTGAACTGCTACATTTTGCTTATATCCACTATCAACACTCTTGGAAGCAGCAGTAAAGAAATCCAAGGATGTATTATTGCATTATGCTAATCTGCTGCATAAGAGACCTCTTTAAAGTGTTCAAGAGCAAAGATGTCAGTATGAGGACTAAGGTGCACCTTATCCAAGCCATGGTATTTTCAATAAATTCATATGCATGTGAAAGTTGAATGATGAAGACTGTAGAAGAATTGATGCATTTGAATTATGGTGTTGGAAATAGATATTAAGGTACCACAGACTGCCAGACAAACAAATCTGTTTTGGAAGAAGTACAGCCAGAATACTGCTTTGATGTTAGGATGGTAAGACTTTGTCTCTCATACTTAGAACATACCATCAGGAGGGACAAATCCCCAGAGAAGGACATCATGCTTGGTAACATGGAGGGTCAGCAAAAAAGAGGAATACCCACAATATAATAAACTGGCACTGTAGCAGCAGCAATGGGCTCAAGCATAACACCAATTGTGATGTGGGCACAGGATCAGGCAGTGTTTCATTCTATTGTTCATAAGGTTGCTATGAGTTGGAACAGACTTGAGCATACCTACCAACAGCAATGACTAATGATCTTGAGCTTTTCTTCATGTGTTTGTTGGCTTCCTGAATGCCTTCTTTTGTGAAGTGTCTGTTCATGTCCTGTTCCCATTTTAGTTGGTCTTATTCTGATTGAAGTGTTGAAGTTTTCTATAAATTCTAAAGATTAGCTTCTTGTCTGCTATGTCACTGTCAAAATTTTTTTCCCAGTCTGTGGATTCTCTTTTTACTCATTTGGTGAAAACTTTTGATGCACTTAAGTGCCTAATTTTTTTTTTTTTTTTAAGTTTTTATTGTTAATTGAGTGAAAGGTTTACAGGGCAGATTGTCAGTTTTACATTTAACAAATCATACACTTTGTTTTCATTACAATGATTATAGTCCCCTCTGTGTACCATCAATTAACAGTATTTCTCTCTATTCATTTTCACTTTTTTTTTAAAACATTCAGGAATATATGATAATTTAAACCACCAAAGAGCACATTCTGCAAGCCTGTCTCCTGGCCCGCAGCTCTTAGTGCCTCTAAGTCTATGAATCTAGAGTCCTTGGCTGCTCCCTCTTTCCATGTCCCCGTCTCTGCCTCCATGTTTGGTGTTGCTGCTTCTCTGGATAGAGTCCCACATTCCGCTTGATGGTCCTAGGATCTTCTGTTTCTGGACTGTAAGATTAACTACTCCCCATTTTTGTTACAAAACTTCTAGCTCTACAATTGTGACAGTCACAATTAGTAATGTTAACAATTACTCACTATTGAATCATAAGAATCTTATCCCCATCTATTTTTACCAGACCCATCTAGACAAGATGGAAACTATTCAGTGGGGACTCTATCTTCCCCTGCACACTCTTAAACTCCCTCTTGAAAACTTGTAAGCCAGTCACTTCATGCCTTTATTGTCCCCTAATTTTCGGTAGCCAATGTCTAATTTGCCCACCCCTATGTACCCTGTATCCAGAGGAGATAGCATTGATACTTGATGTGAAGACTTCTTTCCTCTCTGTTGGTATTTTGAACTACTATATCCATGAGTATAGGTCAAGTTCATCAAATTGTATCAATTTGCCCTTGTTTCCTTTATCAAAAATTGTGGGGGGCAGGGGTTTGTCTTCTTCTAGTCGAGTTCTGATTATCAAGCTATCCAGGCTAGGTCAAATGGGTATTATCTGCAAGTTTGTGTGTTCTTGTGCATCTCCCCTCACTTCATATCATCTGGATGCTTCCTAAGTGACTAATATTTAGAAAGTGCCAGTCATCTAGTTTATCTTCTGTTTTTATGTTTTCAGTTACGTATGATAGTGTATTTATGACATGTATCAGAGTCCTTAAGTTTGTTCCTATTTTTTCATTGGTGATCTTTGTAGTTCTCGTTTTTACATTTAGATCTGTTATCTATTTTGAATTCATTTTTGTACATGGTGCAAGAAAGGGGCCTTGTTTCATTTTTCTGCAAATACATTTCCAAGTGTTTTGGATAATTTATGTATAGGATTACTTCTTCTTTGCTAATTTGGATGCCTCAATTTTCCTTTTTTTTTTTTTTTTTTGCCATAAAGCTCTAAGAATTCCAGCACAATATTGAATAGAAATAGTTAAAAAGAACATCCTTGCCTGGTTCCCATTCACAAGCTGATTGCTTTCAATTTCTCTAGGTTCAAAGTAACATTGACCAATGACTTTGTACTATTCAATTATGTAGGAAATTTTCCTCTGTTCGTATTTTATTGTTTTTTTTGTTTTGTTTTTTTAAAAATCAGGAATAGGTGCTGGATTTTGTCAAATGTTTTACCTGTATCAATAGATATGAATGTGTGGTTCTTTTCCTTTGTTTTATTTACATGGTGGATTGTGTTGATTGTTTTTCTAATAATGAACTATCTTTGGAGTAAGGCAAGATGATGGAATAGGCAGATGGACTGAGCAGATTCTCTGCAAAAAGGACATGGGAGAATAAGTAAAACAGATACAGATGGTGATCCTGGAACCCTGAACAGAGAGATGGATTGAATGCCGACTGGAAGAGGAAGCCGAACAGGAGCAGAGAGAAAGAAGAAAAATGGGCAGACAGCTGATTGAGCTGGAGCTGCATGGCCTTCGTGGCCTTTAGCTGGTGGTTGTAGGCACAGTGACCAGGAGGCACAGGACAAAGCTGGAGGTTGGAGGCAAGGGGAGTGTGAGTCTCTCTGTTTTCAATGCCCTCCTGATAGTTGGGGCATGTCCAATTCCTACCCTCAGAAGCCCAGCTGCCAGTGGGACTCCTTCCTATGCAGCCTCTGCTCTGCCTAGGGATGGGTTCTGGCCATACCACCACAGTGTCTGCAGGCACCTGAACCCACCCTGAGCAATGCTACAAAAAAAAAGGTTCTCTACTTCTGTACTACAGGAACACTCAGGGAAAAAGAAACCTAAGAAAGCCTAAGATTTGTGTGAGAAACTATCAGATGGAATAACTGACATGTGATTGAAATTCCAGAGCAAGAAGTGAAATTAAAAAACAAAACAAAAACATAGATAGACTTGTAGAAGAGACACTGGAAGAAAACTCCCCTAACATCATGAAAGATGAAAAGATTTGCATTCAAAAAGCTAAAGGAACTTAAAACAGGATAACCCCCACCCCCCGCAAAAAAAATCACCAAAACATATTATAATCAAACAATTCAAAACCACATACAAGGAAAGAACCTGAGAGTAGCTCGGGAAAAATGAAAAGCTACCTATCAGGAACTAATAAGACTAAACTCTGATTTTTCAGCAGAAACCATGCAGGCAGGAAGACAGTGGGATGACATATATAAAAACTCTGAAGAAAAAAAATGCCCATCAAGAATCATATTGTTGTTGTTACATGCCGTGGAGTCAGTTCGGACTCATAGCGACCCTGTAGGGTTTCCGAGGCTGTAAATCTTTACGCGAGCAGAAAGCCTCATTTTTCTCTCACGGAACAGCTGGTTGTTTCGAACTGCTGACCTTGCAGTTCGCAGCCCAATTCGTAACCACTACGCTACCAGAGCTCCTTACCCAGCAAAATATGATGGTAAAATTAAGACGTTTTCAAATAAGTAGAAACTAAAAGAATTTATACAAACCATATCACCCTTACAAAACTTACTAAAGAAAGTTCACTGGAAAGAAACCCAAAACAGCAGAGAACAATGTGAGATTACCATACATGACAATATCACTCAGTACAACATAGAAGTATTAAAAGTAAAACAAACCTACAAGAGTGACAATAAGGGACCAGAAATATTGGTTTTCAACAACAAAATCAAATAAAAAGAGGGAATAATATAGTTACAGAAGTTCCAAAGGAAAAGGAAATCAAGTCAATTTCGAGAACAAAAAATAAACCTAACTGTAACTCTAAAACCAACCAAGCCTTACTCCTAACTGTAGCCCAGCCCCTACCCCTAAGATTCATCCTTATCTTAACCATAACCCTAACACAAAGCAAAGCACTATTGGCCAAGTGGCAGTATCAATGGGCTCAAGCATGGCAACAATAGTGAGGTTGACCCA
>NW_006408530.1:7317480-7318377 GCF_000296735.1 Chrysochloris asiatica | reverse complement strand
TTCTTTTGTTATATTTGTGCTCAAATTTTCTACTATAGTCTGTATTAATTTAGGTTGGCAGTGTGTTTCTAGAAATTTGTTCATTTCTTCTAGGTTTTCCAATTTGTTGGAGTGCAATTCTTCATAGCATTGGGTTATTATCCTTTTTATTTCCATTGGTTCTGTTGTGACATTGCCCATATAATTTCTTATTTGTGTTATTTACAGCCTCTCCTTTTCTTTTGTTATATTAGTCCATGGTTTGTGGATTTTATTAATTACAATTAATAAACTCAGGGTTCCAGGACTATTATCTGTATCTTTCATTTGAGCCCACCAAACACTCCTTGGGAGAAAGACAAGGTTTTCTGCTCCAACAAAAGACATACAGCCTTGGAAACACTATTTAGGATCACTGTGAGTCAGAACCGACTTGATGGCACTTAACAACAGCAACTATTATTATAGAATTTGTTTATTTCTTCAATTCTATTTAAGTTTGATTGATGTATTTTGAGGCTCTTTCATTGGGAGCACAGATATTTATTATAGTTATGCCCTCTTGTGTGATTGAACCTTTAATCATGACATCATGTCCATCTTTGTCTTTTATGCTGGCTTTTTGCTTTAAAGTCAATTTTATCAGAGATTAGTATTGCCACTCTTGCTCATTTTTGATTGCTGCTAGCTTGATATTTTTTTTATCCTTTGATTTTTAGTCTATTTTTGTCTTTATTTGTAAGATGTGTCTCTTGCAGACGACATATTGAAGGATCCTGTTTGCTTATCCATTCTACTACTTAGTCACTTGACTGGTACATTTACATTCAGTGACATTTTTAATAGATATGAATTGATGACTTTCACTTTTCTGTGTGGTTTTGTGTGTGTGTGTGGTACTGCTGGTTTCTTTGTTCC
>NW_006408530.1:7310599-7316355 GCF_000296735.1 Chrysochloris asiatica | reverse complement strand
TCTTGGTTAGCAGTTTTTTTCTCAGAGTTTTGTATATGTCTTCTCATTGCCTTCCTGTCTGCATGGTTTCTACTGAGAAATCAGAGCTTAGTCTTATTGGTTCTCCTTTAGGTAATCTTTTGTTTTTCCTGAGCAACTCTCAGGACTCTTTCCTTTGTCTTTAAGTTCAACCTTATTCAAAGAAATTAAAATTCTATTTCACCACAACCAAATGCTTATTGAATATCTGGGTATCCAGCACCTCTGAATTTAGCAATTTGACAACTCTGAATTCTACTGAAATATTTGCTGCCAGGAAAAACAACAATACAACCTTGTCTGGGAGTAGTTTACAAATGAATTAAATAAATACAAAATAAATATTTGCAAAGCAATATTGAGGTCAAACAACTTAATCATAAACTTCAAGGGAGTTACACATTTTATGTTGCAAAGGAAATTTGTTAAGAGTACAGTACAAAAAATAAAATAAAAAGATTGGTCTATAGCTAAGGTGGAGGGTCAGAGAAAAAGAGGAAGACCTCCAAAGAGATGGATTGGCCAAGTGGCAACATCGATGGACTCAAGCGTGGCTATAAGTGAGGTTGGCCCAGGATCAGGCAGTGTTTCGTTCTGCTGTGCCTAAGGTCACTATGGGTCGGTACCAACTCATAACAACAGAGCTAAGCAGGTAAATCTGTAGAAAATTAGGCAGTTAGTAGCCTTTGAATCCTTTTATGAGATTTATTTTTGTTCTTGTAAACGGAAAGACTTGACACTTATTTAAGAGGCTCAGGTATTTGAAGAAAGAAAGAACAAAGGTATGGACAACTAGAAAATCTGTTAAAGTTTAACTCAGAACTATTTAAAAAATAACTTAAAATGCTTTAAGCACCCTAATTGTTGAGCGCACAGGGGAGTTAAGAAAGCACTACATACGAATTAATTTAAATAATTTATAGTTACTAGCAGATATCCACTTTAAATAATGTCGTCATTTTTCTGCTAAAATTTCTTTTAAAAAGAATATTTGGTATAGTAGTACTTTTATAAGGAGCTCTGGTTGCGTAGTGGTTGCTAACCTCAGGGTCAGCAGTTGGAAACTACCAGCTGTTGCGCGGGAGAAAGGTGAGACTTTCTGCTCCCATAAAGATTTACAGCCTCGGAAACCCTGTACAGGGTCGCTATGAGTCGGAACCGACTCCACGGCGTATAACAACAACAACAAGTACTTTTATAGGAATTCTAGGGTGTTGTTATAGGATAAGCAATGGACAGAAAGATCAGTGGTTCAAACTCACCAGCCCCTCCTCAGAAACCCTATACAGCGTCACTATGAGTAAGAAAAAACTTGACAGCACTTAACAAGAAGTGCTTTTATAAGGAATCCTGGTGATACTGTAGGATAGGCACAGGACTGCTGACTGCAAGATCAGCAGTTCAAACCCATCAGTTGCTCCAAAATGAAGTTTTGTACTCCGTAAACATTTGCATCCTTGAAAACTCAGTACAGGGTCTCTATGCATTGGAATTGACTGCTTAGCAGTGGGTTTGGAGGCTGTGAGACTGTGGGTTAATATATTGGACTGCAAGGTTGGTTTGAACCACAAGGTCGGTGGTTCAAGCTCACCAGCTGCTCCTTGGTAACCCTCTACAGGGTCGCTATGAGTTGGAATTGACTTGGCAATACATATAAGAAGCCAAAGGGTACATTTCTGGAACTATAAAACGGGATCAGGCAATACATATAGTGTCAAAATATCATATGTAGCTAAAATTAAGAAAACTAGATATATGCTTCATAGATTTTTGCCCAGGTCATTCACAGATACATTCAATGCTTAACATTTTATATTTCCCCCTTTAAGACATGGAGGGAATTTTGACTCTTTTCATGCCTCTGGGGCTCAAGTACTTCTCTATTTGCTCACCAACTTGACATTCTGAGAGAAAAGACAACTATTGAAAACCTCTGAAACACATTTTTAAAAATGTTTTAAATAATTCCCCCCCTACATGCTTACCTCCAAATAACGTCTAAAAAGCACATTTCTTCACATCAAAATTCTTAATCCAACATGGGTTATACAAAGCTGTTAAAATTATACTTTGAAGAAACAACATTTTTTAAAAAGAAAAGCACAAGCTTTCCTTTGACTTTAATGATTAGACTTCCAGCTCATTTCCTTTAAAATACTGCCTCTGAATTGTAAATTACTTCATGGTCTTTTTTTAAGCGAGCACTGTTTTCCTAGACTGACAGAGCCAGCTGCAGAATTGTACTGTATATGGAAATGATATCATCAGCACTTTGTCCTTAAATAAGCCTACAATCATTACATTTGGCTCCTTTTCGAACAGCTTGTTTGCAACAACATTATTCAGAAAGTTCTCACTTTTACCCTCCACTGGTTGGTAACTTAAAATCAGAAGAAAGTTTAGCTTGGAATACCTGAATCACTTTTAAAGTAAAGCTCTTTTTAATTTTAATGTATCCATTACTAATGTTTCAATTGCTAGTTTTTTAATATATTAGTAAATATAATTTTTTTATGTTAAGTCAAAGCAGAAAAACATAAGCTATATATTTTATTATATTTTTTATACTTTTGTATTCCAACTTAATTTAAAAATAATCATAATTAACATGCAATTTAATTATAATTAAATGTGAATTATCAAAATACCTGATGTAAGGTATTAATATTTGTATTGAGTTGTCAAGTAAAATTAACATAATCCAATAATTATAACTAAATCATTTTTATTGTTGTTGTTAGGTGCTATCAGTATGTTCTGACTCATAAAGACCCGATGTACAGCAGAAGGAAACAATGCGGGATCCTCACAATCTTTGCTATGTTTGCCCTCATTGTTGAAGCTACAGTGCCAGTCCATCTTGTTGAGGATCTTCCTCTTTTTGCTAGTCCTCTATTTTATCAAGCATAATGCCCTTCTTCAGGTACAAGTCCCTCCTGATAACATGTTGAAAGATTGTGAGATGAAGTCTCACCTCACAATCCAAGAACTATAATTAATTTTTTTTAGACCTGGCAGAAAAGTTAGTCTTTGCACTCCTATAATCCCAACTCCCAGAGAAAATCACTGTTGCCCATTTTGTGTATTTCCTTTCTAACACTTATTCATATATCAAATTACTTTTATACGTATGGGTTCTTGTATTTATTTCAAAAATTAGCAAATGTTTGTATCAAATAACTCTGCTATTTAATCAAATAATAACATGAAAAAAACCATTGCCGTCGAGTCAATTCTGACTCTATTAGGACAGAGTAGAACTACCCATAGGGTTTCCAAGGCTGTAATCATCACAGAAGTAGACAGCCAGATATGTGGGCTCTAGCCTATGATCTTTCAGTAGCAGCTGTATGTTAACCAGTACATCACCATGATGCCTTAATAACATTATAAAAAATAAAATAATATTTGAGAGCCATGGTCACCCTGAAAAAGAATTTTTATATTTATTCAGATATTTTCTTAGAGTTCTTATCTGACAAACATTAGTAAAGTAGTCCACTAACCTATAAATAGTTTAAATTCAGCTCTAATTTACTAAGTATAAAAACATGCAAGCATTTTTCTAATCTGAAAGAGATCAATATGTATATTTTCTTTAAAAACTGACTACTCAAATGACGTATTGCATTAGGCAAATCTGCTGCACAAGACCTTTTTAAAGCGTTGAAGAGCAAAGATGTCAGCTTGAGGACTAAGGTATTTTCAATAACCTCATATGCATGTGAAAGCTGGACAGTGAATAAGGAAGACCGTAGAAGAATTGATGCTTTTGAGTGATGGTGTTGGAGAAGAATATTGAAAATGCCATGGGCTGCCAAAAGAACCAATAGATCTGTTTTGGAAGAAGTGCAGCCATAGTGCTCCTTGGAGGCCAAGATGACCAAACTTCATCTCTCATACTTGGGACATATTGTCAGGAGGGATCAGTTGCTGGAGAAGGATATCATGTTTGGTAAGGTGGAGAGTCAAAGAAAAGAGGAAGACCCACAATGAGATGGATTGGCCAAGTGGCAGCATCGATGGACTCAAGCGTGGCAACAGTAGTGAAGTAGGCCCAGGGTCGGGCAGTGTTTCGTTCTGCTGTGCATAGTGTCATTAAGGGTGGGTACTGATTTGATGGCACCTAACAACAACAACAACTCTTCTCCCTATAAAAGATGTGATTTAATTTTTACTAATACAGTGAAGCCAAAATGTTAACACCACTTACAAGTACAATAAAACTATTAAACATAAATTTACTTTTTTATTTAAATTTCTTTTGTTGATTATGTGTTTCCTCCTTCGAAAATTGGTTAACTTGAAGAAATATGTTTCTTTTAAATCCCTGGACTTAAAAAATAACTAATACTGGGGAGAAAACCATCACTGCTGCCTTAAATCTACCGACATTGCACGTGTTAGTTTTCCTGGGAATTAGTTTGTACTTGAGAAACAATTTGACTAGGGTCAAGTCTGAAATCAAGTAAAAGCAGTTGCATTCTGAAGGTGCTCTATTTTAGATTAAAACAAGCTTAAACTCAACAATTCAGTTAGAATGCCCTACTCCAGCATGAAAAGCAAGTGAATTAACCTAAAAACAAACCCTTGTTAACTCTTCATTCAATCTTTAAATTTATATTGCTTATTCTAAACCCAACCCAAATCTACTGCCATCTCTAATGTATCGAGTCCATTCTGTCTCATAGGGACTCTGTGGAGCAGAAGACAGCACTCTTCCTTAAGGGCTTCTGAGACTGTAAATCTTAATGGGAGCAGATAACCACATCTTTCTCCCTTGGAGTGACTGGCAGATTTAAACCACTGACCATACGGTTAGCACCCCAATGCTTAGCCCACTGTACCACATTACTGGCAATGACTATGAAATACCTTATTCTCTAAAAGCAATGAAATGTACCAAGAAATTTTGTAAATTGTCTAGCACTTGCAATTACAAGACAAAAAATATATATATTCAAGGTTTTTAAAAACAGCATTTAGCTGAGTGAAATTAGTCAGTCATGAAAGAAAGGACAAATATTGCATAAGACCATTATTGTAAAAGCTTAAGAAAAGATACCCTTACTAAAAAGTGAAAAAAAAAAATTCTTTGTTGATTACCAGTGGGGGAAGGGTGGGGAATTTGGGGGAGGTGGAGGGAGGTGACGGTAAAGCACAGGGTAAGGGGCAGACACAACATAGTTTGGGTGTTGGGGAATGCAACACACAGGAAGGGACAGGGGGTGGAAGAACAAGGTAGATAGGGGAACACTGAGACAGGTTTGCAAGGGCTAAATGGAGTAGAGGTAAATAGTGATGCATGCTTAACCTTGGAACACAGGGTTCTATGATACTGGGATCCAAGCATGCCCTGAAGAGGGGAAATAATACTAAATGCCAGACTGGCTACTGAATTTTGGTTTCCCTTGCCTACTATTATAAAATAGACACTTGAATGGGATAGAAAGGAATGTTGGGAAAAATGATTACATAAAGCTTGTAAGTATGTCTTCAGCCTATAACTGATTGTTGCTGTTGTTAAGTGTCGTTGAGTTGATTCCAACCCATAGAGACCCTGTATAGGGTTTCCAAGGAGAAGCTGGTGAGCTTGAACAGCCGACCTTGCAGTTTAAATGGCTTTGCAGTCTGGCGCATTAACCCACAGTGCCACACCTAAAATGAGGGGGTGATAAAAGCAGGAAGTGACTGGCTTACAAGGTTTCAAGAGGGAGTTTAGTTTAAGCATGTGTCAG
>NW_006408530.1:7308887-7310469 GCF_000296735.1 Chrysochloris asiatica | reverse complement strand
TACAGTCCAGAAACAGAGGACCCTAGGACCATCAAGGGAGAAGAGCACAAGCAGAATGTGGGACCTTATCCAGAGAAGCCTCAACACTAGAGATTGAGGCACAGATGGGGACATGTAGAGAAGGAGCAGCTGAAGACTCTAGATTCATAGACTTAGAAGCACTAAGAGCTGGCAGCCAAGAAACAGGCTTGCAGAATGTGCTCTTTGGTGGTTTAAATTATCATATATGCCTGAGTGTTTTATTTTAAAAAAAGAGCTAACATGAATAGAGAGAAATACTGTTAACTGATGGAAGTGATTATAATCTTTATAATGAAACAAAGTATATGATTTGTTGAATGTAAAACTAATGATCTGCCCTGTAAACTTACACTCAATTCACAATAAAAACTTTAAAACAAAAACACATTCATATAGCATAGAGTACACTAGAGAAAGAACATTCTAGACCGAGTGCATAGACTGGATCATGGTTTAGGGATAAGAAAGAACATGTGTTTAGAGCACATTTAATAATCTGCATAAATTTTTGTGTCCTTTTATTGTCTTCCAACATATTCTGTGGTAATCATTGGCTAATTTTTTGAAAGGCGATTGCACTGGAAATACACAATGGCTGCGACAACAGAAATGAGCATACCAGGATCATGAAGATGGTGAAGGATCAGTCAATCTCTAGTACACAGTGGTTGTCATGAGTCAACTAACAACAACGTTGTTTTTGAATTCTTACAAAGCCAGTTGTTGTTAAATGTCATCTAGTTGGTTTTGACTCAGCAACCTGGTATAGGGTTTCTGAGGAGCAGTTGGTGGGTTTGAACAGCCGACCTTGTGGTTCGCAGTCCAGTGCTGATCCTACAGCACCACAATGTTTGGTGTGTCCGGTACTGTGTTAAGGCTTTTAAAATACATAATTGTTGTGGTTAGGTGTCACTGACTCAGTTCTGACTCAGTGACCCTACACACAACAGAAAGAAACACTGTTGGGTCTTACACCAGCCTCACAAATGGTATTATATTTGAGCTCATTGTTGCAAACACTCTAACAATCCATCTTCTTGGGAACTTCTTCTTTTTCACTGACCCTCTGCTTTGCCAAGCATGATGTCTTTTTCCAGAGACTAATCCCTCCTGATAATATGTCCAAAGTATGCAAGATGATGTCTCACAATCCTCACTTCTAAGGAATGTTCTGGTGTTCCAAAACAGAATGGTTTGTTCTTCTGACTACATGTGGTACTGTCAATATTTTTGGCCAACATCATAATTCGAATGCTCCGATTCTTCTCCTGTCTTCCATCTTCATTGTCCAGCTTTCACATGCATATAAGGTGACTGAAAATATCATGGCTTGGGTCCCAGACACCTTAGTCCTCAAAGTCACATCTTAGCTCTTTAATACCTTAAAGAG
Organism: Chrysochloris asiatica; assembly: GCF_000296735.1. Lineage (NCBI taxonomy): Eukaryota > Metazoa > Chordata > Mammalia > Afrosoricida > Chrysochloridae > Chrysochloris > Chrysochloris asiatica. The sequence continues at coordinate 7,309,058 of NW_006408530.1, read as the reverse complement.
GTCTTGTGCATCAGATTTGCCCAACACTTCATTTGATTTTTTGATGGCTGCTTCCATGAGACTTGCTTATGGAAGTTAAATGAAATCCTTCACAACTTCAGTATGCTCTTGGTTCTTAATGTTGTTTACTGGTCCAGTTGTGAGAAATTTTGCTTTCTTTATATTGAGTTG
>NW_006408530.1:7300031-7308532 GCF_000296735.1 Chrysochloris asiatica | reverse complement strand
ATAAATATATATAAAGTAAGGTCCTTGGAATCTAAACAGTTTGTCAGGGAAGTCATGGGGATAACATTCATATGGTATCTTTTTCATGGTATAAACCAACCAACCAACAAGTCACAAAGCAAACCATTTGCTGTTGAATTGGCTCATGTTGACACGTGTTGACCCCATGTCTTGCAGAATAGAACTGGTCTATGGGACCTCAAGGGAGTCCTGGCATGACACTGTAGGATAATGACTGGACCTCAAGTTGTCTGAATTAAAAAGTCAGCAGTTTACACTCACTAGTCACTCCTCGGAAACCCTATACAGGGTTGTTATGAGTCAGAATGGACTCAATGGCACTTAACAACAACATGGGGTGTTTCAGGAGCACTGGTGTGGCACTGTAGGATAGGTACTTGACTGCTCATCATGAGATTGGAGGTTCAAAGCCACCAGCTGCTCCTTGGAAACTCTATACATGGTCACTGTGAGTCGGAACCCACTGGATGGTATTTAACAACATGACCTTCTAGATGAAGACTTTCAGGGCTTTTTTCCAAGGCACCTTTTGATGTGTTTGAACTAACAACCTTTCAGTTAGTAGTTAAGCACTAATCATTTCATGGTTCAATTTCAATCAAATTACAGTAGTTGTTTACCATTGAAATGATTTGTGGCTGAAGTTTTCCTTGGCATTACATACTATCTACAGTTAGTTTTTATGAAAAAAAATCAGGTTAAACGAAAAAAAATATATAGTTCTCTGATATCTGTAGGCATACCTTTGTAATAACTTAAAAATTCTTTACATGGCATATTTTTTAAGGTACAGATAAGATTTTTAATGACTAAGAAATTCCTAATAGTCACTCCATTATTTTGGTGTTGTTAAGTGCCATCGAGTTGATTCCAACTCATAGTGACCTTGTTTGTATAGGGCTTCAGAATTTGGGGTCTAGCGTTTATCCTACGGTGCCATACCAGGATTCCATTGCAGGTCAACTTAACCCAACCAATTGCCCGTTGTTTCCTAACAACTTAAAAAGCTTCATTGCTAATCAGTCTTCCCTGCCACTGACCTTGCTTTATTTTAAGTGTAAAACTGAATAAGAAGTCAACATTTTAAGGCAAAGTTCTTTTTCCCCAACACCGTTTTAGGATAAAAACAACAAAAATTAGTCTTATTTATGTGCTGGGATTCTAGAACCAGTTTTATTTCTAAATCATTCGAAGATCTGTGTAACTGAAGTATAGCATAGGCCGAAGTAACACTGATTATCTGTTTGTCAATTTGATGAGTCAAATGTTTTTCTTTTCTGTTTGAACCACAAGGCTGGCAGTTCAAGCTCACCATTCACTCTTCAGAAACCCTAAACTGGGTTACCATGAGATGGAAACAATGTGATGTGAGGGCACTTAATATTAGCATTACTGGAGTCCTTGTGTGGTGCTGAAGGATAAACACTGGACTGCCAACCACAAAGTTGGTAGTTCATACCTACTAGCTGCTCCTAGGAACTCCTAAACAGGGTCACTATGAGTCAGAACTAACTCTGAGGTATTTAACAACAGCATTAGCATTATTACTAAGGAGCCCTGGTAGTGGGAATATGCTAACAAGATGGGCAGTTAGAATCTACCAGCTGCTCTGTGGGAGAAAGATGAGGCTTTCTGCTCACAAAACGTTTTACAGCCTCAGAAGCCCTATACTGGGTTATTATGAGCTGGAATTGACTCTATGACTATACAACCATCATATTAGCATTACTTAGTTTTTTGAGTTTTCTCAGATGACTATGAAGAGTGACTAAAACATTAAACTTTATCCATATTCCACTGGATGCCAAGTTCTATTAATGGTTCAATTTAAACAGACTGTTGATCAGCAAGAAAACCTTTGTTATTCAGAAATGCTGGTCAGGATTCGGTAACAAGTACATTTGATGATGACAGAAAATAGACCTGCTATCTTTGAGCTGACAACCCTTCCCTCTACTGCCATCACTGCAAAGCATATGTGTAACCTTGCTAAAAGTTTGTAACTTTCAGACGTGATCAGCTTCTGAAAGTTACAGCCATGAAAATCCAATAGAGCCAAATTCTACTCTGAAACGTGCAGGGTTACCATGAATTAGAATTAACTTGAAGGCATTAAAAAAAAAAAAAATGAAAATAGACTTCATAATTAACAGTGTACTTGTTTGTCATCTTAACCCTAACCTTTCTCTTGTTCCTATTATTATGGTTCCATTTTGTCTCCAGGTACCAAACTCAAAACATGAGTCATTACTACTTTGTGTAATTTCATTAGTACTTTCTTTCTTGCTACCGACATCGAATTACCACAACTCTCAATTTGCCCAGACCAGACACACAGTAATTACTAGTAGTACCCTCTTTGACTTCTAAGTGTCCTATTTGGGATGACAAATTGTATTGTTACTTCACTCATATTCTATTGGATATGAAGTTCTGTCATTTTGTGCATATTCATTTCCTTCTCTGTTCTTTCTATCACTATTCTATGTCAGACACTCACCAGGACTATTAGAATAGTCTACATTTGATGTTTCTTTTTAGTTTCTTCCCTTTCAAACCCACCTTGAAAGGTTATTAGATTGACGTTCCTTTTAAGAGCATGACCTTACATTTGTTACTACTCAGCTCCCCAATGAGCCTCCTATATACAATCATGTCTCTTTATTGATCTTATCACTTAACTGTAAGCAGCTTGTTTTGTTGTGAAGTGCCATGGATAAGGTTTCCGAGGAGGAGATCATAAGTTTGAACTGTTGACCCTTCAGTTCAAGCTGACCTTGCTGCCCATTGCTTATCCTACAGTGCCACACAAGGACTCCAGTAAGTAGCTTACTGGGGGAGAAGAGAATAAGTAGACTGTCACTGTCAACCAATCAAGGTGCAGATAAAAATAACCTACAACCATTATATTTTCCATCACAAAAATTTGAACAAAGGCATATAGCAAAGCTTGATCACTATGGTAATTAAGAGCTTAAAACCTTGAGGCCAATTTGAAAGCTACCATTAATAAGGTCAAAATATTGACACATGAAAAAAATATATGTATATATTTGTCATACATATATATGTATATATTCATGAAGAACTTTTCTAAAGCCAATAGAAAATTGTGAAAAGGAGGAATTTTAGAGTGTAACTGACCAAAAATCTATTAAGATGCTCAATTCAATAGTAATCAAAGAAATAAAAAATACAATCGTATTACTTTTTACCTAGAGATTGGCTGAGATGTAAAAAGACTAAAACAAGTATTTCTTTAGATATACAAAGCTGTGTTCCTGTACTTAAAAAACTTGTTCATCAAAAGTAATATTAGTATAATAAAGATGAAATGGGATTTTTATGCACATCTGAATGAAAGTAAAGTTCCTACAAAACAAACCAAGCAAAACCTTTAAGAGGAATGACCGGCATTTAAAGCTGACAGTTGTGGACTGCCATGTTGCAGGCATCATCTATATCAAATAATCAAAGGTGTTAGGGATTATTTGGACTCCTGGTGTGGCTCTACTGTAGGATCAGCCCTGGGCTACAAACCACAAGGTCAGCAGTTCAAACCCACTAGCTGCTCCTTGGAAATCCTACATAGGGTTGCTATGAGTCAGATTCTACTCAACGACACTTAACAACAGTAATATAAAAAAAAAGTTAGCTGTGAAAATTTTTAGATTTTTCCCCTTATACTTCTTCAAAAGCAGTCAATGATTAGTATAGGTTTAGTACATCACAGGTGGGCTAAATAAACTTGGCACAGTAGGTTGAAGGCTCAAGATCTCAGATAATTTGTAAAGGAAACTCTTTGCACTTATGGGGGAGGTGGGACTAGTGAACACTACAACATGACCTGAAAATGCCTGGGTAGCACTGTGGAAGCCTGTGAAAACTGGTGAACAGGTTTGTAGAATCTTATTACACTTAAGTGTAAGAGTGAAGAGTTAACCAAGGTGTGGGGAACTTCTTGGAAACACAATTGAGCAAAACACTAGTAAGGTCTTTTAAAAGTTCTTACCTTTTGACATAGCAATTTGATTTGTAAAATTTATTCTATGAAAAATACTGCCAAATGTTAACTGCAGCATTAATTTTAATGGTGAGAAATAGCAACACATATCAACATAGTTACTAAATAAATGACATACTCAAACAGCAAATGTCATACATTAAAATATTTTATATGTGAAATGTTTATTGAATAATATATATATATATATATATATATGTTGTTGTTGTTGTTGTTGTCAGGTGCTATCGAGTCGGAACTGACTCATAGCGACCCCATGAACAGCAGAACGAAACAATGTCCGGTCCTGGGCCAACCTCGATGCCACCTGGCTGATCCATCTCGTTGGGGGTCTTCCTCTTTTTCTCTGGCCCTCCACCTTACCCAGCATGACATCCTTCTCCAGCGACTGTTCTCTCCGGACAATGTGTCCAAAGTAGGAGAGACGAAGATTAGCCATCTTGGCCTCCAAGGAGCACTCTGATTGTACTTCTTCCAAAACAGATCTATTGGTTCTTTTGGCAGTTCACGGCACTTTCAGTATTCTCCTCCAACACCACAAGCCAGTTCCCACTCATAGCAATCCTGTATAGGGTTTCCAAGGCTGTTTAAAACTTTATGGGAGTAGGAAGTCTCATCTTTCTCCCACAGAGCAGCTGGCGGGCTTCAACCACAGATATTGGGGTTTGCAGTTCAGTGCTTATTGTATGGAGCCACCGCACTCCTTGTATATATATATTTCTGACGGTGTCAACAATTTCAATTTACTTGGATCCAGTCAACATTCACGGATTCAGCAGTTAAGAAATCAAATCAAACAATGCATTGCGTAGGGCAAATTTACACAAGAGATCTCTTTTAAAGTATTAAAAGGCAAAGATGTCACTTTGAGGACTATGCACACTTAACCCAAGTCATAGTGTTTTCAATCACCTCAGATGCATGTGAAAGCTGGACAATGGATAAAACTGAAGAATTGATGCCTTTGAATTATAGTGCTAGTGAAGAATATTCAATATGCCAAGGATGGCCAAAAAAGCAAATAAATTTTATCTTGAAAGTACAGTCAGAAAAAAAAAAAAGAAAGTCCAGTCAGAATGCTCCTTAGGATGAGGATGGCTAGACTGTGTCAGGTACTTAAGACATTCTCAGGAAAAACCAGTCCCTAAAGAACATTATAACATCATATTGGTAAAGTAGAGACAGGGTTAATACAGGAAAATTCTCAACTAAATGGACTGAAACAGTGGCTGCCAACAGTGGGCTCAAATGTAGCCAACGACTGTAAGGATAGTTCAGAACCGGTCATTGTTTTGCTCTGTTGTACAGAACTATGAATACAAACAGACTCAACAGCACCTAAGAACAACATGCATATAGATACACACAGACACACATTAGTGTTGACACTGGTTTTCTTGGAAGGGAGGGACAATGAGTGGTTTTAATTTTCTTTTTGCTGTGCCTGTTCTATTTCACTTCAAGATTACGCATTTTATGCTTATGTTTTAAAAAAAAAACAACACTTCTATATGTCAAAAAGTTAATTATAAAAAATTTAAAGGGGAAACTGGAAAAACACCTGCAAAACCATGACAAAGGGCTAATATATTTACTATATAAATAGCTTCATTATGAGAAAAACACTATGACTCCATTAACAAATGAGCAAAGCACAAAAATAAGAGAAAACTGAAACATATAGAAAAATAGTTTTAATAAGTGCAAAATAAAATATGCATATTCTATTAGAAAGCATTTTTTTTTCTTTTTCTTTAATGTTCTACATATTACTGAATATATGAAGTGAGAGGACTCATATTTAATCCAGTAACTTCACTTCTGGGATTCTAGCAAAGAAATAATCCTAACTATTTAAAGAGGTTTAAATGGAAGCTGTCCATCTTTGTAATAAGAAAATATAGGAAATATAGTGAAATGCAAGATATATTATTAAAATAATGTACCCAGTGGAACAGCATCCAAAAGTGATGCTGTTTAAAAATTGTTTTCATGAACACATATTTTGATATGCAATGATTTGCTAGAATGTGATGCAAATAGTAATGTGAATAACTGGTACCTGGACAGCCTAATTTATAGAATCCCAAAAGGTGACTGAGATCATAACAAAGACATTAAAAATGACTGTGAGAAACTATTTATGTTGTGAAAATCCCATTCATTTCATGGGACAAAGGTTATCATCTAATAATGCGAAGAAGATATTCCAGATATGAAAACTGAAGGGCATAAAAGATCAAGAAAATGACACGGATACCCAGTCTAAGGCTAAGTTCTCTAGAGAAGCAAACCCAGTATATACATATATATATATATATATACTGTCTTTTAAATGACCTTCTGCTTTCTTCATATGTGATGTTCTTGATGTCATCCCACAAGTCTTCTGGTTTTCAGTCATTAGTGTGTAATGCATCAAAATCTGTTCTTGAGGTGGTTTCTAAATACAGGTGGGATATACTCAGTCGTATTTTGGCTCTTGTGGACTCGTTTTCTATTTTCTTCAGTTTCAGCCTGAAGTTGCTTATGAGCAATTGGTGGTCTGTTTACACAGTCAGCTCCTGGCCTTATTTTGACGGATGATATTGAGCTCTTCTAGCAATTTTGTAGTCAATTTGACTCCTGTGTATTCCATCTAGGGAGGGTCACATGTATAGTTAGTTGCCTTTTATGTTGTTGAAAAAGGTATCTGCAAAGAATGTCGTTGGTCTTGCAAAGTTCTATCATGACATTTCCAGCATGGTTTCTATCAACAAGGCCACATTTCCCAATTACCAATAATTCTTCTTCGCATTCTAATCACCAGTCATTATTAATGCATCTTAATCGCAATGTTTGATCAATTTCATCATTATAGAATTCAATTTCATCATTATGGCTTTAAAGGTTGGTATGCAAACTTGAATAGTGCCATTAATTGGTCTTCTTTGCAGGTGTATGGATATTATCTTATCACAGATAGCATTGTACTTCCAAAATATATCTTGAAATGCTCTTTTTGATAAGGAAGTGACACCATTCCTATTCAAGCTGCCATTCCTGGAGTAAAAAAGCTACATAATTGTCTGAGTCAAAATGGCCTGATTCATTTCAACTCACTATTGCCTACGATAGATCTTTATGTTCTATTTCATTTTTTTTTATAACTTCCAGATATCCTAGATTTATGCTGTGTACTCCAATGTTCCAACTATTAATGGATTTTTGCAGCTGTCTCTTCTCATTTTGAGTTGTGTGCCATCAGCAAATGAAGGTCCCGAAAGCTTTGCTCCATTCACATCATTAATGTCAACTCTACTCTGAGGAGGTAGCTCTTCCCCAATCGTACTTTGAGTGACATTTAACGTGAGGGACTCAACTTTTGACCCAGTATCAAACAATGCTCCACAGCTATTCATAAAATTTCTAGTGGTCAACCCTTCAGAAGTGGTCTGCCTCTTCTTCTTCCTAGTCTTGCCTGAAACCTTTCCGTTATGGGTGACCCAGCTGGTATTTAAATTATCAGTGGCAACATGCAAGCTACCACAGCACCACACACTGACAAGTGAGTGGTGGGTGTTTAGCACTAAGAGACAGAAAATGGTGAACACAACACCCATGGTTGTTGTCCCTCTGGAGCTTACAGTTGGGGTGGGGGGCTACAAACAATATTCAAGTGATGCTTCTCACTACTCCACTTTTTAAACTTCATTTCCTTGTTTACTAATGACCATGCCCTTCAATGATATTTAAAAATAAATGACCTACAGGAAAAATACAAAACAATGGAGGCAGATGGACTTACTACAGGAACAAATGGGTCAGTTCCCTAGGAGACAATGGGACAGTTGGTCGGGTCCTCTCAATGCAGGCCCCCTTCCAAGATGAGACTTGGTAGAAATGCACGCTCGGATTGGTGGCCACACACATCACCAATGGGGAGAAGTGGGGTAAAGGCAGCAATGAAGCAGCAAGCTAAGCCTTACAATATTCAGTGGACTTCTGTGGACACGGTTGGGGACCTGGTTGGCAAGCAGTGTGAGGAGACCTGAGGACTCCTGGGCCCAGAGTCAGTGGCGTGGCCACGGAGGACTCAAGTGGAGAATGGAGCTGCCGGCTGATGGGAAGAGGGCATGTGCACAAGAATACCCACACTTGCAGATGGTACCCACGTGACCAGGACCGGATGATCAGAGCTCAACCAGGAAAAGAAAGAAGAGGGGGGGGAAAAAAAAGATTGAGCTTACTCAATCTGATGAACTTGACCTATACCTATGAATGCAGTGACTCAAAAGAGGCAACAAACCCTTACAGCAAGAAACATTCTCACCCACTCCACACACAGAATAGACAGAGATGGGCAACTTGGACATTGGATACCCAAATGGGGAGGGGGGCACTACAAAGGCAAGAAGTGACTGGCTTACAAGCTTTCAAGAGGGAACCTAGAGCTAGGGAGCATGGAGGAAGGCAG
>NW_006408530.1:7294866-7299606 GCF_000296735.1 Chrysochloris asiatica | reverse complement strand
CTATCATATAAGTCACAATAAAACATTTAAAAATAAATGGACTTTTCTTACATTTTAAGACAAATCATCTAAATTGTTAAGGTATTTACCAGACTCATGTTCATTGCTAACATGTGTGAGAAAATAGACAAAGATTTCTAGAGAAGATGAGGACAATCGTTTTATCCTTTGCCTGATGGAGCTGTCATAACTTTAGACCCCAACACTGACCGGTCAATGGAACCTGCACAACTGTACACATTCAGAGAGTAAGCCCGAATAAGAAAACTGACGAGAGGCATTAGTCATAATTATAATGAACCCTTTCTAAAAGAGAAAGTACAAAATATAATAGTATAGGATAGAGTAAAAATTTGTTTCTTTTACTCAAAACATAAAGCAGAGATATACTTTTCCACATGTTAACGTATCACTAAAAAAGTAATGTACACATTGTTGATAAATGCTGTTTAATCAGTTCTGACTCATAGTGAGCCTGTATAGGGTACCAAGAAGTGACTAGTGGGTTTGAACTACTGACTTTGTGGTTAACAGTCCAGTGTTTTGATTTACTTCTTAGAGATAGAAACTCACCTGTAAAATCATCTTTACCATTTTCCCCCAAAACATATCTTGACATTATTCCTCTATTTCATTATCAGCAAGTCGATGAACAAAACAAAAAAAAGGTCCTATGATTACTGCTCAACTAAATGGCTTGAATTTCTGGAACTTGGCATTTGAGTCAATCGTAGACACAAAAAACACTATGATAGTTATAAAGTAGCATATGTGTAACGCAGTTGACTGCACTGCTTTACCAGTGATGATCCCCCCCCACACTTTCTTGGTCCTTTAGCACACATGTAAATATCCTCCAGTCCCTGGAGCATGACCTTCCTAGGAACTTAACACATCAGCCCTGAAAAAATAAATGCTCTAAGGTTCACATTTCTTGGAAATGACCTACATGTGAAAATTTCCTTGGATACAGAGAATTTTAAGGGTAACATTTCTACCTCTTCTTGTATGAAAAGCTTGAACCCAAATCTTTTAGCATACTAGAAACTTTACTACAACAAACCTAAAAAAGTTCAAATGAGGCTTGAATTATGGAACTATACACAAAGTAATTTTTTGGAGGGTGTTTATACAAAAAGAATTATTGGAAAAATTTTTAATTGAGGTTTTTCTTAGGAAAATATACATTTTTTTCCTCATCTCCATCAACCAAACAGGAGTCCCTGATGGTACAGTTAAACACTTGGATGCTACATGGAAGGATGGAGGTTCGAGCCCACCCTGAGGCATGTTGGAAGAAAGGTTTGGTGACCCAGTTATGAAAACTTAGCTATGGAACACCCTGTAAAGCACAGGTCTACTGTGACACACATGAAGCTGCAATGGGTAGGAATCCACTAGACAGCAGCTGTTAAACTGTTAGTAACTAAGAGAGTCCTCTTTAGATGTAATTTTAGCTTCTTCTTCAATACTGCATCTTGGACATTATCTCAAAAAATATCCTTGAAAATTCTCTGCAGGTATCACCTAATATTAGGAACCATAGAGGATGTAAGAAAAGGCTACATGCCCGCTCCTATCTATATGACTAGTTTCAAGCAATAATAATTAGAGAAACTATGTCACCAATGTGAGGAGTTTGGGGAAGAGAATAATACGTATTATGATAATCTAAAATAACTTTTTAATGCGAACACAGCTGTAAAACACTGACAATATAGTCAAGTCTTTGCGTGTAGAATTTACAGTCGTAAGATATGGTTAGTGAGGGAAAAAAATGCAACCAGTATGGTTCAATCAATTTTGTTGCTTTAAGTAGAATCTAAACAAAGAGGTGGGATTATGGCATACATACACAAATGAAATAATGTGACACTCAAAATAACTGAGGCAAATTAAATAGGAGAATTAAGAGACAATTCGTACACAAGCAACAAACTTTTATTAAGGTTTTCAAACATCAGTATACTTTTCTGTGTGTTTAAACTATTTTAAAAAAGAAAACAACAATTAAAAAGCAGAAATAGAATTGTTTTCTAGTCTTTGCTTTAATTAAAGCCAGGATCAAGAAATATTTGTATTAGAAAAAGGAACAAACTGGTTTCACTTCTGCTTCCTTAAACTGTGGTTTGTTGGAAGATATTGACATATTGACTGTCATCTTCAGTTTCAAAGTTTTTCATTCAAATAAAGCTCAAGTTGTAATTTAAAAACCCTCAGGACTGTGTCAGTAAGTCAAGCATACAATACTATAGAAAACACATATAATTTATTAGACGGACTTACAAATGATCACAAATCCATTTTAGGCACTTCTTGAGTACAGACTATGGGGATTTTTCTACCAAAGAACAGTCTATCTAGCAGGCAACATGATCAAGATTTAAAGTTTTTTTAGAACGATACACAAGGGCTAGACAATTTTTAAGAAATATTGCATAACAATCCCAGTTGTATTCTGTTACATGTCTTCAAAATTCCAAATACAATTTTAGCAGTTTTGCAGTTACTTTTTAGCATAAAAAGGTTTAAATTCTTTCTTTCCATGATTCCACCATCACAGTCTCAACATAATCTATTATATATTTCGGAGGGACCATGATACAGAAGTTTTAAAAATTATTATCACATAGTTTTATTTATTTTTGTCTAAATAGAGCTTTAAAGAAGTATTTTCTATACTAAGGCCACATCTACAGTCAACACATGATGGTTAATTATTTTGATGTCTTCTAAAGCTCTTTTGTAAAGATGTAAAGAATTACTAATTCTTTCAGACATCTAATGCTTATTTTTGTTAGTAAACAGGGAAAAATGAAAGGTAGGCAATGGTTTTAAGGATTCTTTAGATGTAACACAACATATAAACTTGGTTTGGCATATTTTTATGAACTAAATTGTTCATACTGACATCTTTTCCAAAACATAGCCTATTCTTGTAAATGGGAAGATAATATACATCTAATTTAATCTCTTCTGTGCAGAGTCTAGGTAGTTACCTTTCTGAATCTATCTTTCTGTATAAGAAGGGCAAATTAAGAAGTATTAAAATTCCAAATACAATATAAGTTCAATGATTTGGTGAGCCTCCTTACTGTATATGCAGCAAACATGTGTTTTGATGGAATCAATAACTTAGAATGCTCTCTAATGAGCAAAGCCCAAATCAACGAATCAAGCCAGTGTCAGGAAGATAGCAAGGAACTAGAGAGTCTACTTAAAACTAGTGGGTTGGGGAAGAATGAGTATAGGCAAAGTTTAAAATATCTGTGGACTAAAATAATACATTTTCACTGACAATGAGTGAAGACACAGGAGAATAAGCGATAGCTGAGGTACAGGAAAGCCCATCCTAAAGCAAGGATAGAAGTTTCATATTATATTTGGACAATTTCTGGAAAGCGTCAAAGTAAGCCCTGTAAAAAAAATCCTTTTCTTTACCCAGTCCTAATAAGAGGGACTAAACCAGCATGTAACTGGGTAACTGAGAGAAGACCCCAAATTCCACAAATAGTTTACAGTGTGGTATTCCCCATTAGAGCATAAAACAAAATAATTCTGTTTTCATCTCATCGAATCTGCCTCATAGAGATCCTACAGGGCAAAGTAGAACTGTCCCACAGGGCTTCCAGGGTTAGAATCTTGGTGGAAGCAGGAGTGGCTGGTGGATTCAAAGTGCTGACCTTTTGGTTAACAGCCAAGTGATTAACCATGTACCACCAGATATATTTTAAAAATGCCTGCAGAACAAATAAGAAAGTTAATAGTTTTTTCTATTTACACTAATATAAACAGATATTGAGGTTGTCTGTACTGTATGTGGTTGCTGTAATTACAGCAAGAAATTAAAAGTGCCTGTAAGAGAGGGGACAACAGAGTCCCACTTCTAGGCATCTTAATACTATCCACTCAAACAAAAAAAAAAAAAAGAAAAGAAAAGAAAGAAAATCTCAGGGACTGCATGCCTTTCCTCAAGCTCCCTGCACTTCTTTGTGATTGATCTGCTGTAACTACCTTTGAGGCACTTCTAAAAGGCCAAAAAAAGACACTCTCTTTCCCTCTATTTCATGCCATATACTTCTAAAATTACTTTAGCTGCACAAAAATGCCAGCCTTCAGGGCTAAAGCATTCTGTGTTCTTAAGGCAAAATGTCATATAAGAAAATTAATTTCCCACCCACTCCCCCCTTTCCCCCAAACCATATCTTTATTGTATTCTTTGCCCATCATGAGGATCCATCTGTGTTAGAATGCCAAAGTGAATGGGCAATTTCAAATAAGAGCCCTCAATATAATATATAAGATAGATTATAAATGCTATTATGACAAATTAAGTATATTTAAATGTTCATAGCATATGGTTACTTTTATCAAGATATCATGAGAAGTTTTACTACTTTCAAAATTAGTATCAAAAACAGGATATATAAATCCAGCCACATGTACAGAGGTATGAAGCTTTGTTCTTTTCAAAGATGTGAACAATGATCCTAAATACGAGATTTGTTTTACACATAAAAGTAGCATTTAAAAAAACCAAAAGAATTGCCCTTAAATTAATTCTACTGATACTATATATAAATTACCAATATGATTATTCATGAGGTTCTCTGCTGCCAAGTGCTTAACCACTGTGCAACCAGCACTCCTCTATTTGGAAGTAATACTGTCTAATTGATTTTGATATTTTAATCTTGAATTGAAATCTTTTTTTCTTCCTCAGCTATAATTAACTATATA
>NW_006408530.1:7291421-7294766 GCF_000296735.1 Chrysochloris asiatica | reverse complement strand
GAAATCTTTTTTTCTTCCTCAGCTATAATTAACTATATATATATATATATATTTACAAGTACACAGGTACCACCTTATTTTTAATGCCTAGCCTAGAAGGGTAGAAAATAACAACAAAAATCAAAATTTAAAAACATGGTATAAGAGTCCATGTATTATGTTTTATCAATAATTTACTACACTAAACCAACTGTACTATGTTGCATGCTTTAAACATCCAATGAAGACCACAATTTAGCCAACACTGTGATGACTAGGGAATAACTGCTATCTTGCTGAACTGATGGGGCAGCAACCCAATGGACCAAACATATGATTAGTAAAATTAAAAGACAAAATGGACACATCTGTCAGACTACTTTGCAGAATAGCTGCCCATGACTAAAACGCCAATATCTACAAGATTTATTTGTTTTTTTTTTAAGGGAACTTAAAATATATAACAAGTAATCTTTTACAGCAATTTGAAAAAATTGAGACATATGAATAAATAAAGCTTAGTAAGTTAGGGCACACTTTTGTAAAAGCATGTTAAGATTATAACTTGCATTTTAAGCATTATAAAAAACAAAACAGCCACTATTAAATACCAAATCTCCCATGCCTGACATGGGATTTAGATATGGAGCTTTTATACTTGACTGAAATGAACTTCCAAAGTCTATACTACTATTTCCTATTGAAATATTTATGAAATCTTAAAAGGCTGGTATTAAAATGTTAATATTTTCTTCTTGAATATTCTAAAACATGCCAATTCAGATTAGCCTTGAGATTTTCAGGGCATAAAAGATACACAGAGAGTACCCATGAAAATGTTTTAATGGATTAAGGATAAATTGGTTTATCTAAATGAATAAATACTTCCAAATTTCCAATATTAGAGAGGAGGGAGCAGGGAAATCTTAAACAACATAAAAGTTATGATGGGCCAGGTTACTTTAGTAAAAACAAAGTATCATGTCAATTGACTTTTTAAGCCAAACTTTTAAAAGCACTGAAGAAATGTGTTTCTTAACTGCCAAACTGTTTATTTTTACAGTTAAAGAAGATACAAGGTATCCAACGGAAATTAAAAATCTTAAACCAAAAGTAGAAACTTAAAGATGAGAAATTATTGTTGCTTAGAAAATATGCTTTACTTTTAATCTCAAATTCACTTTAAATGCTGAAATGTAATGTAATACTTAAAAATACTCTTACTAAATTTCTTGATAATATTTATAGGATACTACTTCTCTGGACAGACATGTTTCATACAAGTTTTCAATTACTCTTGGAAAAAAAAAAAAGGAACTTGATCTTAATTACAATTGATGATTAACCAATTAACGGATTCAGTTTAATCAGTAACGTAGGTGGATGGGTCAATAAAGGCAATCGTCTGATAACCGCTCACTGCTGTCCAATTCTTCCTATTAGTAATACTAACCCAAGGACTTGACAAGTCAAGTTGCATTATATGTCTGTTATTTGATCAACAAGAAAACACGTACAAAGGGTCAAGCTGTCTTCCTCTACTTTTCTTTTAAAGCAGCTTAATGATTCTGGAGATAGGTTAGTACAATACAGAGAACATAAAGGTAAAAGTACAAAATGACACTTAACACCCATGCCAGTACTCAAGTCATTATGGTTATAATTAAGGATAGGAATTTTTGTGTTGTTTTTCTTTAGCACATAAATCAAAGCCATTAACTTGAATGTGAGGTATATACACAATACACACAGAGCCTTACATGAAATACTTTTCAATAGTAACACAACATTTTAAAATATTGGAACCTGTCTGTGCTGATTTGTACTTTGACTTAATGGAACAAGATGAGAGAACAACATTAAACAGGGAGGGCTATACTGATAAAACAGTTATCAAAGATGAAAATGTCTTCCTCTCCCTTTTTACTTACCATGGGCTGTACAATGTCCTGAGAGGATTCATTATGAGGAAAAGTCAATCACAGCTTTAAGACCTTACTTTTGGAAGGAAATAATGAAAAAGCAAATTAAAAGATGAGCTTTCACTTGTGTTTTCAAATAAGTGGTCTTAATTTTTCTTCTTATAGAAAAAGTTTAAATCAGTTTATTATAAATATATGTGAACCATTCATCTTTGCAGTTTTCAGGTAAAGTTCAGTACTTCATCTACACAATGTCATTGAGAAGAGGTCAGTAGAGATCATCTGATCTTAAGTCGTGACATCATCCATTCAAGTCCTTGGCATAGTCTATAAAGAAAGTAAAATCACTTAATTAAATTCTGAATGGATTTTTAAACAACAAACCAAAAACGAGCCCACTGCCTTCTAGCTGATTCTGATTTATAGTGACCTATTAGACAGTAAAACTGCAGTGTAGGATTTTCAAGGCTGCAATCCCTTCTGTGGTGCTGCAAGTTAATGTGCTGGACTGCAAGGTGGGTTTGAACTGCAAAGTTGGCAGTTCAAGCTCACCACCTGCTCCTCAGAAACCCTATACAGGGTCGCTATGAATCAGAACCAACTCGACAACACTTAACAACAACAATGTTATACAGTCTTGGTGTGGCACTGCATGCAACGCTGGCAGTTCATGTTCGCTAACTGCTACTTGGAAACCTTATACAGGGTTGCTATGAGTCAGAACCACCTCAATGGCACTCAAGAACAACAACAAATCTTTCTGGAAGCAGACTGCCACATCTCTGTCCTACAGAGCTGCTTGTTGTTGTCGTTGTGAAGTGTCATCGAGTCGGTTCTGACCCACAGCGAACCTGTATAGGGTTTCCAAGAAGCAGCTGGTGACCTTGAACCGCCAACCTTGCAGTTCAAACAACTTTGCAGTCTGCCGCATTAACCCACAGCGCCACACTAGGACTCCTGGTGAGGTCAAAACACCCACTTTTTGGTTTATAGCCGAGTGCTTAACCACTGCCACCAAGCTCCTTACTGGAAATCTATTACCAGAAAATACAAAATAGATATAATTTTACATCTACTTAAACATTAAAGATTTCCATGTTGGTGCTGTTGCAGTGAAATTATACATACCCACACCACCAGTGTCTTTTTGGTTCCCTGCTGTATCTATAGAGCCTTGGACATTGCCTTGTTGTTGTTGAAGGTGCCATCGAGTCGGTACCGACTCATAACAACCTTATGCACAGCAGAACGAAACACTGCCTGATCCTGGGCCAACCTCACTACTGTTGCCACTCTTGAGTCCATCGATGCAGCCATTTGGCCAATCCATCTCGTTGGGGGTCCTCCTCTTTTTCTCTGACCCTCCACTTTACCAAACATGATATCCTTCTCCAGCAACTGGTCCCTCTTGACAGTATGTCCAATGTTTGAGAGAGTAAGTTTG
>NW_006408530.1:7265965-7289071 GCF_000296735.1 Chrysochloris asiatica | reverse complement strand
TGGTACGTGAATTTGAATAATTGTGGTATTAACTGGGCTTTTCTGTAGGTACATGGATATTATCCTATCACAGACAGCATTGTACCTCATAACTGATCTGGATATATTCTTTTTGACAATGAATGCAACACCATTCCTCTTCAATTTGTCATTTCCGGCGTAGTAAAGCATGTGATCATCAGAGTAAAATGGCCAATACCAGTCTATTTCAGCTCACTAATGGCTAAAATATTGATGTTTTTGAGTTCCATTTCATTTTTGACAACTTCTAGTTTTCTCAAATTCATACTTTGTACATTCCAAGTTCCGATTTTCATTGGATGTTTACAGCTGTTTCTCTTCATTTTGAGTTGTGCCCCATCAGCAAATGAAGGTCCCATGGGCTTTACTTCATTTGTTTTATCCCGGTCAACTCTACTTTGAGGAGGCAGCTCTTCCCCAGTTGCATTTTGAGTGCCTGACAACCTGAGGGGCTCACTTTCCGGCATTATATCTTACAGTGTTTCTCTGCTATTCATAAGGTTTTCAGTGACTAAATATTTGGAAGTAGTTCATCACTCCTTCTTCCTAGTCCGTCTTCTTCTGGAAGCTCATCTGAAACCTTTCCACCATGAGTGACCCTGCTGGTATTTAAAACACCGGTGGCATAGCTTTCAGAATCACAGCAACTCACAAGCCACCACAGTATAACAAACTGACAGACAAGTGGTGGACATTGCCTAGCACGTAATAATTATACAATGAATGACTATAGAAGCAACTTGGCAATATACTTAAAATACTACCTTTTTCGAAATATAGCCTAAGAAATAATTATGGTGTACACAGATTTACATATAAGATTACTCACCGAAGCACCCTAATTGACTCAACGTACTTAAAATAAGGAAAAATGTAGAGTTTAAATGTAGTTGTTATTAAGTGCCATTGAGTCAGTTCCAATTCATAGTGACCTGACTATAGGGTTTCTGAGGAACAGATGGTGAGTTTGAACCACTGACTTTGAGAGTCAAACCGACTTTGTGGTTCAGTGCTTATCCTATAGAGATTCACTAGGACTCCTTATATGCAGTTGTTGTTGTTGTTGCTAAGTGCCTTCGAGTTGCTTTTGACTCATAGCAACCCTATATAGGGTTTCTGAGAAGCTGGTGAATTTTAACCAATGACCCTGAGGTCCAGTACATTATCCCACTGTGCCACCCCAGGACTCCTTTATATGTAGTAGGGTGTTAAAACACAGTGTACACAACACAGTACACATTCCAGGACTCCTTTATATGTGGTAGGGTGTTAAAACACAGTAAACACAACATAGTATACACATAATATGCTTGCTGTAAAAAACATTGGAAGAAAATAAAAAATCTCACATTACTAAAAGCCAGTATCATTATATGATAGGTAACTGAACATAATTCAAAATGCAGAAAAGGATATTTGCTCAAAAGGTTTAGTATGAGAGAAATGGTTATATACATTACATTAAAATGAAGGATTTACTTCTTGAAATCCTTTCACCTCTGAGCAACAGCCACTACTGCCATCGAGTCAATTTACGACTTATAACGTCCCTCTAACAAAATAGAAATGTTTCATAGCGTTTCTAAAGCTGCAAATCTTCCCAGGAGTCCATTGTCTCATTTTTTTCCTGTGGAACAGCTGGTGGGCTTGAACAAATGACCTTTTGACTAACAACCTAATGCCAAATCTACCACACCACCAGTGTTCCTCTATGCACCACACCAGGGAAAATACTGTGATGTTCAAGTGTAACTAGAATTTCTACTGCAAATCCCAAAACCCCTCATTCCAGAACCAAGGACTCTCCTACCACACTTCTACTAACTCTGATTGATATTTTTTAAATGTGCAACAACGAGTCAAGAGAAACCATTTCCAAGCTCATCTCATATAGGAATCCTTTCCTTTCAGAGATCAGCTTCTTTATCCAAATAATGCAACAGTAAAATAATTGATCAGGAAGATTGCTATGAGAATTAAATTTGATACCATATGGAAAGCACTCAAGATGCAGGACATGCTCAGTAAACCGAAGTTCCTTTCTTTAGTGTAAGTTCCACTATCATCCTAAGAAGCGTTTTCCTGATTTCTCAGTGGTACTTCCATTTCTCTGTATGCCCATTAAAACCACATCATATATATATATATGATGTACACACACATCTCTCAGTTCATGTATATATTATGTGCATACTGTGTATTTTACTCTCTACAGAACCATACTAAAGGCTCTGATAGTGGATATGGACTATATTTCTCCCTTGTAATTCTCTGTGACTGGAAGGCTTAAATATTTATTATTTTTAAGAATAAATCATGTTTTAAGCTAAATTCGTGTTACCTAAGAGGAAGAATCCTTACCCTTCGCCAGTAAGAGCACAGCATGCCTGAATATGCCACTGATGATCTTTAATAGAAGTGAGTTTCAAAAACTGGGAGATTTCTGCTACAGTCATGCATTCTTTAACATCTTGTTTATTAGCAAAAATCAGCAGTCCAGCTTTCTTTAGGTCCTATAGAAGCAAACAAGATTGTAAAGGCCAGTTCAATTTTCCATAAATTTTTGAACTTAGTTAATAAGAGCATTTCCCACTATCTTTGTTGTTGTTAAGTGCCATCGTCCACTATCTTAGTAACCTAGAATTTCTGAACTATTCAACATGCCCATTTGCTGGTAATCTTAGGAAGTACTCTTATAATGGAACTATCCATATATGTTAAATGTGTATTTATATATGGATTCACACATTTCTCATTACAGTCCTAAATTGCCTCTTTTTATGGGGTGTGGTGCAGTGCATTGGACTTTGAACCACAAGGTTGGCGGTTCAAATCTACCAGCTACTCTTAAGAAACCCTATACAGGGTCGTTATTATTCAAAATCAACTCAACAGTACTTGACAAGTGTTATATTTAGAAAATATCACACTTTCAAATGCCTGCAGTTAATGAGGTCTAGAAGGACAAATCACATAGTCCTGGCTCTGTTATTAGCTTAATGGGAACCACAAGTTTGGGGTTCAAACCCACCAGCCGCTCCTCAGAACCCCTATACAGGGTCGCTATGAGTTTGAACTGACTCTACAGCACTTATCAACAACATTAATCTATCTTACCTCAAACAGCTTCTATGAAAGACATGAGCTAGCACTCAGAAAAAGTCTGTATGAAAATGTAGCTATTTTAAAAATTGCTAGAATATCTCATCTTTTTATTCTTACTTCTACTACTAATCCACTTTGTTGTTGTTGTGTTGTTAAGTGCTGTTGAGTCAGTTCCAACCTATAGCAACCTTGTATAGGTTTCTGAGGAGCAGCTGGTAGGTCTGAACTGCTGACCTTGAGGTTCAAATTGACCTTGCAATCCAGTGCATTATCCTGCAGCGCCACACCAGGACACCACTAATCTACTTTATTATTGTTGTTGTTGTTAAGTGCTGTTGAGTTGATTCTGATCCATAGTGACCCTGTATAGGGTTTCCAAGGAGCAACTGGTAAGCTTGAGCCACCAACCTTGCAGTTCACATAACTTTGCAGTCTGACACATTTGCCCAAAGCGCCACACCGGGACTCCAATCCACTTTGGTGGTGGTTATGTGCCGTGGAGTCAGTTCTGACTCATAGTGACCCTGTACAGAGTTTCCGAGGCTGTAAATCCTTATGGGAGCAGAAAACTTCATCTTTCTCCTGCTGACCTTGCAGTTTGCAGCCTCATTCGTAACGGCTATGCTACCAGAGCTCCTTTAATACACTTTAGGCTGAGGTTATTACAATAGTTTCTTAGCTGTGTTAGTTGTCAACTTTGCACTAGGAACACAGAATATGCTCACAGCTACCATGCCTCAAATCTCCACTTGTTTCTGTCTTGTCCTCTGCTGATTAAGGCAAATATTCCAGAAACAATATATTTATCATATGTCTACTCTTACCTATAATCCAAAACTAGATTTAAATGGTTCCCAAGAAATACTCTTTAACATGGCACTCAAGAGTATCCAAAATTCTATCCCAATTTATACTTTTCTGCCTTTCCTTACATACCTCTTGACGTTCTCTACTTTAATCAACCATTTGTTCTCCAAACAGTTTTAGACATTCTTAGCGCTATACTGCTGTTGAAATATGCTTTCTACATATATTCCCTTCCCTCCAACCTCCTAAACCAGCCTTTTACAAACTGGATTCCACATGAGAATTAGGCTCTAAAGAAATGATTTGAATGACTATTATCATAAATCTCCCAATGATGTATACAGTACATAGCTAATACCTTCTAGGTGCATAAGAAAAAAGTTAATTCATCACATACAATTTAAGCTTTATTGTCATAGGGTTTAATTCTAAATTGAGAAGGTCCATGTTAAATCAATTTTATTCATTCTCAGAGACCTAACTCCTTTATCAATAAAAATGTCTTGAATTTGAATATGTAGTAATGGGGCCTTCTGTGATCAGCACTAAACTGATAATACATTCCCAATTAGATAGTAAATTCTACCACTTCTGTGCTGTGACTCTTTCATCTTTCTAGTTTGTTCCTCATCATTAGTATTCACTGATTATCTAATCTGAGCAGGGCACTCACCACACTAACCATTTCCCAAATAAAATCTCTGCAATTTCTCATAAGATTTCTACCAGGTAGGTCTCACTATTCCCATTTAACAATGAAGAAACCTCAGAGAGCAAGTAACTAATAACAGAGCCAGGTTTGAGCAGAGAGTTTCCCACTACACACTATAGCTGCTGTGCTTCATTGGTGAAATGCTGAGATCACAACCTATGTCCTGGGATCTAATTTGAATGACTGAGTGGTGATAAGTAAAGAAGCACTCAGTGCAGTGCCTAGCTTATGGTCAAAGTGCAAACACTGTTAGTCCACTACTGTCCTAAAGGTGAGAAGCATCTCAAACTTGTGCATAGCTTAAAATGTCTGACATAATGTCTTACTCACAAGGAACACCTAGCATTTTTAACCCCTTCCTCCCAGGGCACTCTACACACTTTTTTTGTTTTTTAAAGCCAAGAAATAATCTTGATAATTAACTAAAAGCTATGGACATCTTCCCACAAAAATGCAGAAAAGAAAATGATAATATACAATTTTAGGGGACTAATAAGCTGTTCAAACCCTTCAGCTGCTCCTCGGACACCCTATACCGGGTCACTATGAGTTGGAACCAATTCGACGGTACATAATAACAACAGACAACCTAAATTCTATTCATTGACCTACAGTTAAGAATCGATGAAGGAAAAAAAAAAAGAAAGATTCTATGAAGGATGCACTTAAACACCGCCTTAAACTCACAAAATTTGACCTACTATACTAAGAGATTTCAAAAAAGCTGTGGTTTTGGTGTTATGTTTATATATATACTTTCTCAACTATGTAGAATGTCATGTTTCTTCTTAGAAACTTTAGAGGGATATTTTGGATTCCCACATTGGGACTGTTATCAAGAGGCACCAATCTTTGGAGAAAGACATACTTTGTAGAAAGTAGAGGATCAGCTAAACAGAGGAAGACCTCAGTAAGATGGATCGACACAGTGGCTACAACAACGGGCTCAAACATGGGACAGACTGTGAGGGTGGTATAGGACGGAGCAGCGCTTCATTCTGTTGTACATAGGATACCTATGTTAGAAAAGCTTTGATGGCACCTAAGAGACGCTGTGGGTTAATGCACCAGACTGCAAAGCCGTTTGAACTGCAAGGTCGGTAGTTCAAGCTCACCAGCTACTCCTTGTAAACCCTATACAGGGTTGCTATGGGTCGGAACCGATTCGACGGCGCTTCACAACAACAACAACATTCTGATTTCCAAAAGTGCACGTATATGTGTGGTGTTTGAAACAAGAAAGGCTTCAGCAGGTACAAAATTATATGAGCCCTTATTATTTTATTCTTGTTCACATAAATAATATGAAATCATAAAAAATAAATCAATGAAAAAAAAGCTGCTTCTTTGAAAATTCCAATAAAATTGATAAACCTCTAGATAGGCTAATCAGAAGAGAAGACACAAATTACTAATATGAAATAAACCAATTCCTTGGAAGATGCAGCCTACTAAAACTCATAGAAAAAATAGTTAATATTTATTAAACAAATTCAACCAAAAATAACTTTCCAAAACAGAAAGCACAAGGCCCAGATGGTTCTTTGATAAGTTCTGCCAAGTATTTAAGGATAATATAACAATCCTTTAGAATTTGTTCCATAAAGCAGAAGCAAAGAGTGCACTTCCAAAACAGTTAAGGGACTGAAAAGAACTTGTATACTAGTGTAGCGCTGTAGGATTAGCACTGGACTGTGAACCACAAGGTCTGCAGTTCAAAGCCACCCGTTGCTTCTTGGAAACCCTATACAAGGTCACTATTAGTCAGAATCGACTCAACAGCACTTAACAGCAACCAAAGATTTTAGGAAAATATGACACCAATTGTCTACAATTTATTCTATAAAATAGAAGCAGAGAGATAAACTAAATAAAGAATCAACAGTACAAGAAGCTGGTTCTTTGAAAGAATTCATAAAATTGACAAACCACTAGTAAACCTAACAAAAGATAAGAGAGAGAAGAAACAAATAACACACATAAGAAACCACATGGGTAATGCCACAAAAGAACCAATAGAAATAAAAAGGATAACAACAGAATAATATGAATAGTTGCACTCAAATAAATTTGAAAACCTAGAGGAGATGGATACATTTTTAGAAAAGCACAAACTACCTAAACTTACATTGAGTGAAGCAGAAAACTTGAACAGACCTATAACAAAGGAAGAAATTGACCAGGTCATCAAAAAACTCCCAATCAAAAAAAGTCCAGGTCCAGATGGCTTCACTAGTGAGTTTTGCAAAATATTTAGGAAAAAGCTGTTACCAATTCTACTCAAATTATACCAGAATATAAAAGAGGATGGAAAACTCCCTAATACTTTTTATAAAGCAAGCATAACCCTCATACCAAAACCAGAAAAGGACATCACTAAGAAAGAAAATTATAGATCAATATCCTTCATGAATATAGATGCAAAAATTTTCAACAAAACCCTAGCTAACAGAACACAACAACACATCAAAAAAACATATTAAGGCATGCTGCTGGAAGTTGTTTGGAGGTTGGCAGCGAGGGCCTGAAGTTCCTCAAAGCGATCAAGTCGCACAAACATATTTACTATTCGGACAAATATGGCATGCCATGTTGCCCAAGGATATACTCAACTGGTCCCTAAAACCCATTTGATGTTGGAATCTGAATGGCGGAATCTTGGTGTTCAGCAGCATCAGGGATGGGTCCATTATGTGATCTTTCAGCAAGAACCTCACATCTTGCCGTTCCGGACGCCACTACCCAAGAAGTCAAAGAAATGAAGCTAGGGAGCCACTCTGCAGCCTCAAGCTGTTCACAGCTGTCCTTGCTTGCTAATACCTTCCTCATAATGTTGCCTTCTTATTTCTCATTTTGATATTTAATGGATGTTCAATGCACTGTTTCAATGCGCTGGTGGCTGCTTTGCCTCTTGAACAGAGCCACCACTGCCCAGCCTGATGAGTGCTCTGTGGGCCATAGTCTTAGCCGTGTGTGACTCAGGAAGCCATGGTTACCTCTGTATCCAGTAGAACACACCTGGTAGATGATGGAATTGAAAATAAGACCACGAGGCTCAGTTATAGGAATTGTGTAAACCTGCTATTTTGTTTTTCCTGCCGGGTATTATATGTATGGTGATTGTGGATTTGTGTTTCAATGTACTGGAAGCTTTCCATTTTATTCAAGAAATCTGTTCCATGTTAAAACCCTTGATTAAAGAAGAAGTTTATACATATATATATATAATAACACATCATGACCAAGTGGGATTCATACCAGGGATTCAAGGATGGTTCAACATCAGAAAAATAATCAATGTAATCCACCATATAAATAAGAAAACAAGAAAAGAACCACATAATCATATTGATTGATGCAGAAAAGGCATTTGACAAAATCCAACATCCATTCCTTATAAAAACACTCAACAAAGTAGGAATTGAAGGGAAATCCCTCAACATAATTAAGAGCATAAATAGAAAACCAACAGCTAACATCACTCTCAATGGACAGAAACTGAAAGCATCCTTGTCTGGTACCTCTTCCCCTTGTGAAAAGGTACCAGACAAAGATGCCTTTTATCTCCACTCCTATTCAATTCAATGGTTTGGAAGTCTTAGCGAGAGCTATAAGGCAAGATAGGAAATTTAAAGGCATCCAAATTGGCAAAGACGAAGTAAAACTCTATTTGCAAGTGATATTATCCTATACACAGAAAATCCCAAAGACTCAGCAAAAAAATTACTGGAACTCACTGAAAGATTCAGCAAAGTGGCAGGGCACAAGATCAACTTACAAAAATCAGTTGGATTCCTCTATACTGACAATGCTGAAAAGGAAATTAGGAAGGCAATACCATTTACAATAGCCACCCAAAGGATGAAATATTTAGTAATAAATGTAACCAGAGAAACAAAGGACCTATACAAAGAAAACCACAAAACACTACTATAAGAAACCAAAAGAGACTTACAAAAATGGAAGAATATACATTGCTCCTGGATAGGAAGATTTAACATTGTGAAAATTTCAATACTACCCAAAGCAATTTGCACATATAACACAATCCCAATCCAGATTCCAATGACATTCTTTAGAGAGATGAAAAAGACAATTACAAACTTTATATGGAAAGGAAAGAGACCCAAGATAAGCAAAGCACTGCTTAAGAAGAAGAACAAAGTTGGAGGCCTCTCACTCCTTGATTTCAAATTTGTTACATGGCTACAATGGTCAAAACAACCTGGTACTGGTACAATGAAAGCTACATAGATCATTGGAACAGCATTGAGAATCCAGAAATTAACCCATACACATATAGCCAACTGATATTTGACAAAGCACCAAAGTACACTGAGTGGGGAATACATAGTCTCTTTAACAGATGGTGCTGGCAGAACTGGAAATTGATATGCAAAAGATTAAAACAAGACCTTTACCTCATACCATATACAAAAATCAACTCAGCAAGAATTAAAGACCTAAATGTGAATCCCAGAATTTTAAGGGTCATCAATAAAAATAAGGACAAATTTAAGTGCTCTAATCCAAGGCACACACAGACTACCAAACATTGTGAAAAGTACACAAACAAAAGAAGACAAAATAGGTTGGGGCATTCTAAAAATTAGAAACTTGTGGGCATCAAAGAATTTCACCAAAAGAATAAAAAGGGAACCCACAAAATGGGAAAAAAATCTTTTGCAATGACATATCAGACAAGGGACTAACTTCGAAAATCTATAGAAAACTACAACACCTCTACAAGAAAAAGACAAGTAACCCAATTAAAAAATGGGCACAGGACATGAACAGACACTTCACCAAGAAGACAATCTGGGCAGCCAACAAACATACCAAGAAATGTTCATGATCATTAGCCATTAGAAAGATGCAAATCAAAACAACGAGATATCATCTCACACCAACAATAACAGCAGAGGACAATATATGCTGGTGAGGATGCAGAGAGACTGGGACTCTCCTATATGGCTGGTGGGAGTGCAAAATGGTCCAACCACTCTGGAAAACAGTATGGTGCTTCCTCAGGAAGTTAGAAATAGAAATACCATATGATCCAGCAATTCCTCTACTTGGTATATATCTGCAAGAAATACAAACCATAACACAAGCAGATATATGCACACCAATGTTCATAGCAGCACTATTTACAATAGCAAAAAGATGGAGACAGCCTAAGTGCCCATCAATTGAAGAAAGGATAAACAAACTGTGGTATATATACACAATGGAATACTATGTTACCTTGAAAAACAACAAGGAAGTTGAAAGCCACCACATAACATGGATGAACCTTGAGGACATTATGCTGAGTGAAATTAGTCAATCACAAAAGGAGATATACTGCATAGGACCATTATTGTAAACGCTTAAGAAAAGATACCCATACTAAAAGGGAGAGAAAAAAAAAATCTTTTTTTGGTTACTGGTGAGGGTGAGGTGTCGGGGGGGAGGGGTGGTGGTTAGAGTTTTGGGAGGTGGAAGGAGGCGATGGTAGAGCACAGGGTAGGGGGCAGACACATTATAGTTTGGGTGTTGGGGAGGGCAATATACAAGAAGAGGGAGGGGGTAGAAGAACAAGGTAGACAGGGGAACACTGGGACAGGTTTGCATGGCTAAATAGGACAGGGGTAAATTGTGATGTATGCTCAACCTTAGAACAAGGTTCTGTGATCAGGGATCAAGGTATAGTCTGAAGAGGGGAAATGATACTAAGATGCTTGACTGTCTTATGAATACTGGTTTCCCTTGCTTACAACTGTAAAATACACACTTGAGTGGGACAGAAAGAAATATGGGGAAACATGATTACAGAAAGCTTATATGCCCATCTTCAGCCTATAATTAATTGGAATATCTAAAAAGGGGTTCTAGAACTTGACCAGTGAAATAGGCCTCTTGCAGAGCCTTTGCAGCATATAGGACCTTAGGTGGAATCCTGAGTCCCATCCAGAACCTTCTGAGATGGGACATTCCTAATAGAAAGGACAAGCAGACCAGCTGGAACAGCTAGAGCAACAGAAGATACATCTTCAAAGAAAGATCAGCAGGAAAAACCCATAACAAAAATGGCAGTATAGCAAGAATAAGCAAGTTGTTCGCTGAGAAGTCACCAAGGCAAACAATCAAGTCCCTTCAGGACAAACCCACCTCTAAGACTGAAACTCAAAGGTAACACATGAGCAGGCATGTAACCTTGCTGATGACCACACTGGTCTACTGGTGAGTGGAAGAGGGAGAAAGGCAGCAATGAAGAAATGGGCTTAGTTCAGCCACATTCCATAGACTCCCATTGACCTGGAGATGAGAGAAAAAAAGAGGAAGAGCTGGTTGGTCCAAAGTCTGGTGAGACCTGGGGACACCTGAGCCCATGGACAAGGACAGGGGGCTAGAGCTAAGCATCCAGTTGATTGATATTAAGTAAGTGGAGATACACAAGAACACCCAAACTTGCAGATAGTACCCATTTGATGCAGCCCCGATGGCTTGAAAATCACAACTCTACTAGAGGAAAATAAAAAAAAAATTTTTTTGATAAAGGAAATGAGGGAAAATTGCTACAATTTGATGAACTTGACCTAAACTCAAGGAGGTAGTAGCCCAAAATACCAACAGAGAGGGAAGGAGTCTTCACATGAAGTATCAATCTACTCTGTATACAGGGTAGATAGGGATGGGCAACTTAGACATTGGCTACCTTAAATGAGGGGCAATAAAGGCATGAAGTGACTGGCTTACAAGGTTTCAAGAGGAAGTTTAGTTTAAGAGTGTTGGGGGGAAGACAGAGTCCACACTGAACAGTTTTCATCTTGTCTAGATGGGTCTGGTAAAAGAGATGGGGATAAGTTTAAGATTCTTATGATTCAACAGTGAGCAATTGTTATCATGACTAATTGCAACTGTAACAATTATAAAAGTAATAAAAAATAAAAAAAATAGGGGAGTATTTAATCTTACAGTCCAGAAACAGAGGACCCTAGGACATTAAGGGAGAAGAGCACAAGCAGAATGTGGGACCTTATCAAGAGAAGCAGTGACAAGACACCAGAGATGGAGGCAGAGATGGGAACATGGAGAGAGAGAGCAGCTGAGGACTCTAGATTCATGGAAAGAGAGGGACTGCAAGCTGGCAGCCAGGAGGCAGGCTTGCATAATGTGCCTTTTGGGGGTTTAAATTATTATATGTGCCTGAGTGTTTAAAAATAAAAAGAGCTAAAATGAATAGAGAGAAATACTGTTAACTGATGGTACATGGAGGGGATTATAATCATTGTAATGAAACAAAGCATATGATTTGTTGAATGTAAAACTGATTATCTGCCCTGTAAACTTTCATTCAATTTACAATAAAAACTTAAGAAAATATATATAGCGAGAAGCAGAGAGACCACTTCCAAAAATAATTTGTTTTTGGAACCATCAAGTCAGTTCGGACCATAGCCACCCTGCATAGGGTTTCAGAGGAGCAGCTGCTGGGTTTGAACTGCTGACCTTGCGGTCAAACTCACCTTGTGGCCCAGTACATTATTCTGCATGCCACACCAGGATTAAGGAGAAAAAACAGCCCAATTAAAAAGCATGCAAAAGATCTGAACAGACACCT
The DNA here is from genome assembly GCF_000296735.1 of Chrysochloris asiatica. Taxonomy (NCBI): domain Eukaryota; kingdom Metazoa; phylum Chordata; class Mammalia; order Afrosoricida; family Chrysochloridae; genus Chrysochloris; species Chrysochloris asiatica. The sequence continues at coordinate 7,276,820 of NW_006408530.1, read as the reverse complement.
CACCAAAGACGGCATACAGATAGCAAATAAGAGCATGCAAAGACGCTCAACAGCATTATTGTTACTAGCTGCTGGCAACTCAACTCAGCCCATGGAGACCTTATATGCAATAGAATGAAATGCCAGGTCCTTTGTCATCTTCAGGATTATTGGGTATATCTGAGTCCATCATGTCATTGCTGTTAAGTGCTGTTGAATTGGTTCCAACTCATAGCAACCATGGAGGAGTGGCTGGTGGGTTTGTGGCTTGTGGAATAGTCCAGTGCTTGTTTTACAGCACTACACCAAGGTTCCATTAAGTTGGTACTGACCCATAGCAACCTTATGCACAGCAGAACGAAACACTGCTCGATCCTGGGCCAACCTCACTACTGCTGCCATGTTTGAGTCCATCAATGCTGCCACTTGGCCAATCCATCTCGTTGGGGGTCTTCATCTTTTCCTCTGACCCTCCACCTTACCAAACATGATATCCTTCTCCAGTGAGTGGTACCATCTGACAATATGTCCAAAGTATGAGAGACAAAGTTTGGTCATCTTGGCCTCTAAGGAGCACTCTGGCTGCACTTCTTCCAAATGTTCCATCAGTAGGTCCCCACAAAACTTACACATGAATGTTTACAGAAGCTTTATTCACAACTGCTCATAATTGGAAGCAACCAAGATGTCCTTCATAGGTGAATGAATGGTTGGTGGTTGTCATTAGGGACCGCTGAGTTGGTTCCAACTCACAGTGATCCTATGTACCAGAGAAACACTGCCTGGTCCTGCCGCCATCCTCACAACTGTTCTTATGTCTGAGGCCACTGTTGCAGACACTGTGTTAATCCATTTTGTTGGCGGGTCTTCATTTTTTTCGTTGACCCACTACTTTAGCAGGCATGATGTCCTTTTCCAGGGCCTGGTCCCTCTTGTCCAATGTCCAAAGTACACAAGACACAAAGTCTCACCATCCTGGCTTCTACGGAAGAATCTTAAATGTGTATCACAAAGTGAAAGAAGCCAATCTGAAAAGGCTATTGTTATTGTTATTGTTGTTGTTAAGTGCCGTTGAGTTAGTTCCAACTCATAGCCACTCTGTGTAGGGTTTCTGAGGAGCAGTTGGTGGGCTTGAGCTGCTGACCTTGTGGTTTGCAATGCAGTGCTGATCCAACAGTGCCACACCAGGAGTCCAGGTTACAGTTAGCTAATATACTGTATAATTTCAACTATATAATATTCCGTAAAAAGTGAAATAACAGAGAACAAAATGAGTAGATAGAACTAGGGTTTTTAGAGAAGTGAAACCATTCTGTGTCATACTATAATGGTGAATACTAGCATTATGTGTCAAAACCCACAGAGCTATGCAACACAAAGAGTGAATCCCCTAATGTAAATTCTGAACTTAGTTAATAATGTATTGTTTGCCCATCAGCTGTAAAAAAATGTATCATGTGGACACAACAGTGGACAAAGGGAGGATTATATGGGGATTCTATATAGTCTGTTCAATTTTTCCATCAAGTTAAAATTGTTCTAAAAAATAAAGTATATATATATTTTTAAGTTTAAAAATAAATAAATAAATGCTATAAATTTCTTATTTGATTAAAAGGAACTTACGCAAAATGTTTTACATGACTTTCCAGAGTAACTATTAGTCATGGCGCCCTCTGCAGGATGGCAGATATTAAGGTTAACATAGTTCATCATATAATGTGAACAGCAGAGTCAGAAAAAGATATTACTAGAATGCTAACAGTTTTAAGATTTTATGTTTAACTACTTTCCTCAATTTATATAAAAGGCAAAAATTTAAAGGGACCAAGGAAACAAATATTTTTCTCTTATCCTAAATGGAAAATGGCATGATTATCAACAGTTGATATGTGGCTGATTCAGTGAGTGACTTTCCATAGGATTTAATTACTATCATCCAGGCTTCACTATCTCTTGCTAGTGTGTGTTGAAGTCTTTTATGTAGGTCAGGGTTGCTAATGTTAGCGTTTTCAAAGAAAAAATGTCTGACCTTAGAAATACTTGGCACAAGTTAAAACAGTTTATGCTATTTTATTACTAAGGCTTTGTGTAATGAGATTATTTGGAGGCAGCCCTGGACTGATGTTTGGAAATTATAAGTAATAAAGTTATATAATGAAGGCTCTAAGGAGACCAAACCACACCCCAAAATTCTCAGACTAAATAGAAATATTTTAACAGCCTTGAATATTTTTATTTGGGGTTTATTTATTTATTTTTTTAAGTAGAAGTTCTTTATAATTACTCAGCAAAAAGGAAAGAAAATCTTCCTGTTTTTATTAAGTTACCTCAGAAGTAAGTATACATTATAAGATAACAATAGTAAATATAGAGTAAACTATTCTGTACACATTTTAAACACTTTGAAAACCTTTCTACTACATAATATAGATTTCAGTCTTTAAAGCTTAAGTTATATTTTAGTTTACCAAAGGAGACGAACAGTAAATGCAAGGCACATTTACTAAGTACCTTCTATATTTTAGGCATAATTATCAATTTGTTTTTCAACTCTTCATTTGAGAACATAATTCCTAGAAGTTGTATCATTCTGAATAATTCATGCTTAAACTATTTTATAATTCATGAGTTTATAATGTTTTGCACTTGACATACATAGCATGAGGCTATGAGACATATTATAAAACATTCTACAGTTCAGTATTGTGTAATTCATGCAAAGAATTGTATCAATGATAACAATAAGATTTTGTTGGTTACTGCTATATTATTGTGGCCCCTTGTCCAAATTTGCTTTCAATCACACATTCTACTGCTTTGATCCATTTATCTCTTTTTAGAATTCTTCCAAATCTTCTGGAACCTACTAGCTCCCACCTTCATCTGTAATTCCTTTCCTTTTAGGCAGTCTTCATATTCAATTTTCTTTCACTTTCCAACTAAATCCTCAATTCTTTGTCTTTTTTTGATCCTAACAAAGAGTATGAGTTCCTGAAAAGGTGCCTAAATTCAAATACTCACTCTTAAAAAGCTGGTCAAATTACATAATTTTTCTTGGCCTTAGTTTCCTCATCTGTAATAGAAGAAGTTGGAATCCTGACGTGGCACTATAGGTTAATGTGCTAAACTGCAAATTCGGCTGTTCAAGCTCACCAGCCACTACTCCTTGGAAAACCTAAACAGGGTCGCTATGGGTTGGAACCAACTTGATGGCACTTAACAATAACAACAGATGAAGTTACTGACTTTCCCAAGTTAATGCCCCTAGTTATTAAAATTCAGTGACTTTTTAAGACCCACTCTGTTGCTCTTTACATACTGGTGAATTACAGTAAAAATCAAATAATGAGGCTGTCTGATAAGCAAGAGACAAGTGCATTTGAATCTATTTTCCTTTTTTCAAAGTCATCATTTAACAACAATGAAACAACTCTTTGGTATAAACTAAAGATGAATGCATTTTAACAAAATACAAAAGGAAGAGAAAAAAATCCTTAGCCATCTGACTCTTGAATGATTTACAGCTTGTTTCCCAATCTAGAACTAGGTATGTGGTGAAATGAAATCTTTTAAGTGGTCTTAACCTTGTGCCTTAGTTTTCTACTCTAGAGTGGTTGTTACTTTTGTCCAGATTAACTGACATTTCCTAGGCAAACTGTAAATAACTTGGTTTGATACATTTCATCTGGCTCTGGGCTGCAGCCTGCACTGTGATTGTACATACACACTGCAGGGACTGGTAAGTAAAACTATGCAAATGAGTAAAGTATCTGTAGTCTACTGATAAGGGACTGGGAGGATTGATCAATTTGTGGCTCTGGTGGCAGTGCTGTACCTTGAAATTGACAAGGAGTTTGGTATGAAGGAGTTTCAAGAAGTTCATGGGAAAATTCTATTATTTTTAAATTCCATTTTCCCACAATCTTTTTAAAGCAGCCATCCCCACAGAGGTTTTTAGACAGAAAGTAGCAACAGGAAAAAGCAGCAGGAAAAAAAGAAAGAGAGATAAGGTACTTCTTAAAAGCTATACTATGGGTCAAGGGCTATAATACTGAAGATGGCCAAAGCAGAGCCAACAGAAGCCTGTCCTCAGAGAGCTGAGAGAAGCCGAGAGCTGTACTGCACTGAAGTAAGGAGACTTTGCTCAGGAAAACTCCTACGATAAATTTTACAGATAATTACAATAAAGCTCCATAATCTTTCTACTGCTTCCAGATACATCTACAATTTGATAAGTGGCAAAATAATAAAGCAGGCATGGTCAGCAAATAAACATATTTTTTAATTATGTGAAAGTAGAAAGGACAAATGTGATATAAGCATCCCCCACCTCTAATGAAAAACACTACTTACCTCATGTGCTAACATTTTATAGAGTTCTTCTCTAGTTACAGAAATCCTTTCTCTGTCTGTACTGTCCACAACAACTATTACAAACTAAAATAATTACAAAACAAAATTATTAGTGATTATAGAATTAGATATTGGCAAAATTTATAAACTGCTTATTTGACAGGCTACAAGTATCAAAAAACTAGATTCTTATGGCATTGTTAGAAACAAGGTATTTACTGCATACTGACAGAACTAAAAATGTGATCCATTTCTAGTTCTAGTATATTTATACATGTTTAAGAAAAGATGATGCTAATACCCTAACCAATGCATAATACTTTATTTTTTAAAAATTAATACTCTATTAATAAGACCACATTGATCTATTTGTGTTATAAAATCCATTAAAAAAAAAATACAAGGGGACTTCTATGTAGATATTTATTAATATTTATTTGGAGACCTAAAAAGCATGTGTATAGGAATAAATTAAGGTACTAGTATAAGAAGCCAATTTTTTAAAATCATTAAATTAAAAGATCAAATTTATGTCTAAAACCATGCTGTCTTCTTTATATGACTGGTACCATGCACCTGATGGTGTGGCTCAGTGGGTTAATACACTGGACTGCAAAGTTGGTTTGAACTACAAGGTCAGCAGTTTAAGCTCACCACTCACTTCTTGGAATCCTTATACAGGGTTGCTATGGGTCAGAACCAACTCGAAGACACTTAACAACAACCTGAATACAGGCATCCTGGTATTGCGCTGTAGGTTAATGCACAGTACTGCAAGGTGGTCGGAAACCCTATACAGGGTCGCTACGAGTCTGAACCAACTTGACAGCACTTAACAACAACAACCTGAAAACAGGCCTTTGCCTGAACTGGCAGTGAGGCTGGTATGAGAAGATGATATAAAAGATATACAAAAGGCCTATGCAGGATTGAGCCACACTGTACCTCATCCTTAACTCTATAGGCACAAAAATACTCAAGGCCAACAGGAGTACCTAAAGAGTTAATGCAATCATTTTACAATGACATATAAAATGTCCAAGTTTACACTGACTACCTATAATGCCGTAAGGAGCCCTAGTGGTGCTGTAGGTTAGGCACCGTGCTGCTAACCACAAGGTGGGTGGTTCAAACCCACTAGATGAGGCTGCCTGCTCCCATTAAGATTTACAGCCTTGGAAATCCTATATAGGGTCATTATGAGTCAGAATTGACTTGATGGCAATGGATTGGGGATTTTATTATTAAAATGTACTATCAATTTTTTTTTTTTTTACTTCCAAGTAGACATGTGATTTTAAGAACTTTTTCTTTTCAAGTCTTCAGATTTCATCAGAAATAAGATAGATGGGATGACGCAATTCTGTACTCTTTTTCTCATTTAATAGCTAACTGACAGGTTGTTCTGTCACTAGCTGTTAAATTTCCAGTATTGGAAATTTCCAGTATTGGAGTTTGATATGTACAGCATTATATACTGCAGCATTATACATAGGAGTACTAACCACCTATACCTTTTCTTCTCCACAAAAACCATTTCAAATGCTTAATGCACTGTTTGGAGATCAGGTCATTAGATATGTAATAGCTATCTGATATACCTTATATCTAGATATGTATTTATTTATAATCAACATTACAAAAACAATTGCCATAGTCTTTCAATTCACAAGTTCTACATAATGAAAGTCTCAAATATCTGTAATGTCCTTTCAGGAATAACATGTAACATAAAAACATATGATTACGTCTAAATTGCTTCATAATGAAAAGAAAAAGAATTATTTACTGTGTTTTGTAAAAAATGCAAAAGTAAACTTTGGTTAGGAATCAAACCACCAGAGCTTTCTATTTTAACTAGGATTTCCCCACTCAGCCAAACATAAATATTAAGAAATGGATTTAATTTTATAGACCAACTCTTTTTAAGATGAGTTCTAGAATCAACACACAATCATGCTAATTAATTACAAATTCTACTTATACATGTTCAAAGACTCTGAAACCAAAGATTTTACTATGCTTAAACTCTACTTATGTAAGTCTGCTATTAGGGTTAAGAAGGCATATTGCAAGAATTCTGTTCATTGAAGTTTTAATATATTAGAAAAATATTACCTCAGTGTTAGTATAATAGGTGTTCCAGGAAGAACGAAGAGATTCTTGGCCACCAATATCCCACATTAGGAAACGGGTATTATTAACGACTATCTCTTCTACATTACTTCCTATTGTAGGGGATGTATGCACAACTTCATTCATAGAACTGAAAACGAAAAATTCATAAATACTATAATTAGCAAAGAAGCTAGCTTGCTTGAATAATTTTTCAATCAAAGAACAAATCAACATGACTTCCTTTTATACTTTATACTCAAATATCCCTTTTCTACTACCTCAAAATGAAAGCAGGCTAAGGGTTGGAAACCCCAGTGTCAGGGTCCCTAGGAGTAGAAAGGGACTACAGGACACTTAACAACAACAATAACAATAAGGGTTTACAAAAGATCTTTAGTGCAAAACAAATCAACGACAAGCTCAACGTCATGTAAATTTCTAGCTCTCTTGAAACCGTTGTTTCAATTTGGTTCCTGGTTTATGGCCAGCCTGCCTTCTTATAGGGTTAACTTATGGTTCCATATATATATATTTTTTTAAAGTTTTCCTTATTCAAAGCTCTTCCAGGCAGAAAAAAATAACTAGAAACAAAATATTTTTTAAATAGCTAATACTTACAATTGGTAAAGAATGGTAGTTTTCCCTGCATTATCCAGCCCAACAATGATAACTTTGTGCTCTGAAATTAAAAAAAAGTCCAGTAATTTATTAATTATAAACAAAAACCAGCAGGCCCTTATTTCAGCCATTCTTTCTGTCTATCTGTAGTATAACTCGCTGTATGCCACTGAATACGTTCTTAGAATTCAAAGGAACACTTTAGCAAGGCCAGCAGCTGTACCACTAATCTCACTCTCCCTCACTCCTAGTCTATCTCAGAGACCTTTCAGCCTTCCTATCTACTCTCTAGGAGGCCAGAAGCATTCTGCTCCAGTCCTCAGTAACGTACACCAAATGCAACCACAATTTTGGCAGTAAAAGCTCCCCTCCAATTCCCCGCTTCAGAGAGATCACTTTCCCCTAGTTTTCTTCTGTATCTTGATGTTCATTATTAATTTTTTCCACTCCTCTTTGTTAAACCATACATCCTTTAACATTTAGCTGCCATCTTGTTAAGTGCCGTGGAGTTGATTCTGACTCATCACGACCCTGTATAGGGTTTCCAAGGAGCAGCTGGTAAGTCTAAACTGCCAACCTTGCAGTTCAAACTGACCCTTGGTGCTACACCAGGACTCCTTAGCTCTCTTAGGATCCATCCATTTCCATGCTATCACCCATTTCTAAAGAGAGCACAGTGTAGAAGATGCTGATCTCCAACAACAGCCTCTGCATAGCCATGCCCTATGTAGCCTCCTCCCCATGAATCCCGGCTGCCTCAGTGACTCACTTTTAACCAACAAAATACAGCAGAAACTATGATTATGCAACTTCAAGGCTAGATCATCAAACAACTTGAAGCTTCTCCCTGGGGTTCCTTTGCCATAATTAGCCTAGGGTAAGTTAGTCACCACAAAAGAAGGCCAACTCCCCCAAGGATGCTATGCTGTTGAGTGAGAAAGACCAAGCTAATTGTGTGGAAAGAAAGGCCTTGTAAAGAATGATGTACCATCAACCCCCAGCTCTGCACGAAGTCATTCTAGCTCAGATAACAGATGGCGCGGTGGGGTGGGGTGATGCTGGTGTGTCTATACATGGTTTCCAAGGCTCATCTTTTTCCCATGGAGTAGTTGGTAGGTAGGAACTGATAATCTTGTTATTAGCAACTCAACCCACTATACTACCAGGGATCCTCACAATTCAGTAGGCCTTATTTATTTTTTAAAAAGTCAAGGAGTGAAGTGAGTGGTATCCAATCTGTCTAGGTGGGGCTGATGAAAGGAAATGCAGATAGGTCTCTTGTGATACAATAGTGAATAATTGTTATCAGGACTGCTTGTGAGGGTTGGAAATGTAAAGGTAGATGTTTTGTAGCAAGGAGGGGAGTGATTAACTTTCCAGTCTAGGAGCGGAGGCCCCTGGGACCATGAAGGGAGAAGAGAAGAGAGCAGGACCCTACCCAGAGAAGCAGTGATCCCTGAGATGGAGGAAGAGACAATGATGTGGAGAGATGGAGCAGCTGGGGACTTTAGAGGCTGGAGGGTGGGGGGGAAGGCTTGTAGGATATACCCTTTGGTTGGTTGATGATTCATGGAGGGGACTGTAACCATGGCAATGAAACGATATACAATAGGATGAATGTAAAACTAATGTTCTCCCATGTAAACTATCACATAATTCACAATAAAACACTAAAAAAAAAACAGTCAAGGAGTGAATTGCAAAATGGTACATTAAATTTCTAATTTTCTTTTAGAAGACTAAAGTGGTTTCTAACTGACTATTTAGAAGACTAACTAGTGGTCTATAACTGACTATTTCAAATCTCTGTATAACTAACTCTCTTACCAGTTGAGAGTCTCACCCTCAAGGACGTGAACTCTTCATAAAACCAACTTGACTCAACATAAATTATAACACGTCTATACGTGTAAAAGCCAAGGTCACTTTTCCTACTGGCTCTGTATTTTAATACGGCCTGTGTGACAGAATACATTACAGCAATACTCATCAGATGGGTTTCTGTGCCCAGTGATGAACAGATGGAATCATGGAGGTAACCTTAGGCTGAACACCCTGAATACTCTGGTTGCAAATGAAATGGAAGCAGGGTAACAGAAACAAGAATCAAAAAGCTGTCTTAAATATGCAGCCTAGTGGACCCTTCAGATGACTCTGTCGCATCTGCCATCTTACTGCAACCAAATGAAATCCCTAAATCAGAATTTCCTGGCTAAGCTTAGTCAACTCACAGAACCATGAGAAGCAGTAATAAATTATTACTTTAAGTAATAAAATTCTGCTTTAAATTTACATAGCAATAAACACTGTTCAAACTCAACAGCAGCTCCTTGGGAACCCTGTACAGGGTCACTACTAGACAACACTTAACAACAAGTAACACCACGGAAAAATACAGATTATGTAATCTTGGAATTTATTTCTCTGAATCTAAGTTTCCTCATTGTAAACTAAGGACAACACTCCCTATCTTTCTGGACTGTGTAATAATTAAGATGGTACAAAGTAGTGTCTACCACTAAGGGAGTTTCCAATTTCTGTTTCCAGTTCTCTAAGCTCCAATCTACCTAGTGGATTGATACAATATCATTCAACATATCCAAAAACAGACATGCTAGGCAATTTTTTATTTCTTTATTTCCTAATTTGATTAATGGTACTACTATTAATTCAGATGTCCTTGGAGTTCATTCTCGTTAGCCATCCAAAATCAGAAGCCACCTCCTTTACTGCTTCTGCTCCAAGTCCTACTTAATCCCCTTATTTAGCTGAAGTACAGAGTTCCGGGACCATTCTCTAAATCTGTTTCATACGGTTATTTCCAGTTTTTACTGGTGGAGGTCTGCACAGCCTTTCTGCTTACTCTTGTCATCAATCCCCAACTCTCACATGTAGATTCTTAAACATTTTTAAATTAGCTTCCAGACTAAGACAGAGTAGGAAGGAGAGATGGACTCCTTCTGAAGGGTTAGCCACTGGAAACCACTGTTTTGACATAGTGCCGGAAGACGAACCCCTTAGATTGCAAGGCACTCAAAATATGACTGGGGAAGAGCTATCTGCGCAAAGTAGACTTGACCTTAATGATGTGAATAGAACAAAGCTTTCAGGACTTTCATTTACTGATGAGGCACAACTCAAAATGAGAAGAAACAGCTGTAAACATCCATTAATAATCAGTATGTGCAATATACGAAGTATGAGTCTAAGAAAATCGAAAGTTGTAAAAAGTGAAACAGAACACATAAATATCAATATTCTAGGCATTAGTGAGCTGAAATGGACTAGTACTGGCCATTTTGAATTACACATTTAAATGGTTTACTAACCCAGAAACAAACTGAAGAGGAATGGCATCACATTCATCATCAAAAAGATCATTTCAAGAACTATGTTAAAGTACAATGCTGTCAAGGTTGATGTTTAAGTACAATAACATAACATCCATAATAATAGTCAATATCACTATTATTCAATTCAAGCACCAATCTCTAAAGCCAGCGATGATGAAACTGAAGAATTCTAACAATTTCTTCAGTCTGAAATTGATCAACATGCATTGATAATTACTAGTGATTGGAATACAAAGAGGAAAAAAGCTCAGTAGCTGGAAAATAGGGCCTTAGTGACAGAAATTATGTTGATGATGTTGTTGTCAGGTGCCATCGAGTCAGAACTGACTCATAGCGAACGACACCATGCACAGCAGAACAAAACAATGTCTGATCCTGGGCCAACCTCACTACCACTGCCACACTTCAGTCCATCAATGATACCACCTGGC
>NW_006408530.1:7257975-7265260 GCF_000296735.1 Chrysochloris asiatica | reverse complement strand
GTATTATTTGCTCAGCATACAGGTTGAATAAGTATGGTGAAAGAACACAACCTTGTCGCACACCTTTCCGAATTTTAAAACATTCAGTGTTCCCATGCTCTGTTCGAACATGCTGATGATAGAATGATAAAATTTTGAAAGATGAAGGACTTATTCATTTTCAAATACCTTTATTCATCAGCATAAAAAGATTACTATACCCATGGACCTCACCAGATAGAATACACAAGAAACAAACTGACTACGTCTGTAGGAAAAACAACCAAGAAGCTCATTATCACCAGCCAAAACAAGCCATGGGTAAACTTTGAACAGACTATCAACTGCTCGTTAAGTTCAGGTCGAAGCTGAAGAAAATTGTTGTTGTTAAGTGTCCTGGTGTGGCGCTATGGGCTAATGAGTCAGAAAGCAAAGTCGTATGAACTGCAAGGTTAGTGGTTCAAACTGACTTTGCAGTCCAGCACATCAACCCACAGCACCATAACAGGATTTTAATGGAAGAAAATTAGAGAGTCAAAATATGACCTTGAATATTGTTGTTCAGTGTCGTCAAGTCGGTTATGACTCAAAGTGGCTCTGACTAGGGTTTCCTATGCTGTAAATTGTTGCAAGAGTATAAAGTCTCATCTTTCTCCTGCAGCTGTTGGTGATTTCAAACTGTGCTTATCCTACAGAGCCTCTGTGCCCCACCACCTTGAATATATTCTACCTGAATTTAAAGACCATCTTATAAGAACAAATTTGATGAAGTAGATACTGATGACAGAAGACCAAAACAATTGTGGGATGACAACAAGCACATCATAGAAGAAGAAAGCAAAAGATCAGTAAAAAGACAGGAAAGAAAGACCAAAACGGATGTCAGAATAGACTCTGAAACGTGTTCTTGAACATATAGAAGCTAAAGCAATTGGAAGAAATGAAGAAGAGCTGAACAGAAAATTTCAAAGAGCAAACTCGTTAAGACAAAGTATTATAATAAAATGTGCAAAGACCTAGAAGTCTGAAAACCAACAGAGAAAAACACACTCAGTATTTAAGCTGAAATAACTGAAGAGAAAATTTAGGCTTCAACTTGAACTACTGAAGGCTTCTATGTGTAAAATTGAATGTTGCATGGAGCATCAAAAGAAGATGACAAGCAACATAGAATCACTGTACCAAAAAGAATTGGTAGATGCTTAACAATTTCAAAAGTCAGCATGTGATCAAAAACTGATGGTACTGGAGAAAGAAATCCAACCAAGCTGCAATGAAAGCATTGGTGAAAAACAAGGAATTGATGCAACACACATTGAAGTGTTTCAACAAACTGGACGCAGTAACTCATCTATGCCAAAATATTTGAGAAACAGTTATCTGGCCCACCGATTGGGAGATCCATTTTTTTGCCCATTCCAAAGAAAAGTGACCCAGTAGAATGCAGAAATTACTGAACAATATCATTAATTTCACATGCAAGTAAAATTCTGCTGAAGAGCATTCAAAATCAGTTGCAGCAGTATACTGACTGAGAGCTGCCAGAAATTCAAGCTATATTCAGAAGAGGATGTAGATATCATTGCTGACAGCACATGGATCTTGGCTGAAAGCAGAGAATACTAACTATGCAAAGACATTTTCCTGTATAGATCATTAACAAACTATGGATAACTCTGCAAAGAATGGAAATTCCAGAACATTTAATTGTGCTCATGAAGAACTTGTACATAGACCAAGAGAAAGTCATTCAAACAGTACAAGGGGATACTGAATGCTTTAAAATGAGGAAAGATGTGTGCCAGAGCCGTATCCTTTCAACATACTTATTCAGTGTATGGTGATAAAATAATCCAACCAGCAGGATTATATAAAGAAGAACCTGGCATCAGGATTAAAGGAAGACTCATTTAAAAAGTACAAAATGGAGATGACACAACCTTGCTTGTAGGAAGCAATGAGGACTTATAATAATTACTCAAAATAAGATCAAAGACTACATACAGCTATCAGTATGGCTTGTACTTCAATGTAGAGAAAACAAAAATCCTCACAACTGGGCCAATGAATAACATCATGATAAACATGGAAAAGACTGAAGTCTCAAAGACTTCACTTTGCTTGGATCCACAATCAGTACTCAATGAAAGAAGCAGTCAAGAAATTATGCAAAGACCTCTTTTTAAAGTACTAAAAAGCAAAGATGTCAGTCACTATGGGGACTAAGGTAAACCTAACTCAAGCTAAGGTGTTTCTAAATCACCTCATATGCAAGTGAAAGTTGAACAATGATTAAGGAAGATCAGAGATAAATCAGTGACTCTGAATTACAGTGTTGGAGATTATTGTAAGTACCACAGACTGCCAGAAGAACATACAAATGATTTTAGAAGCAAGGATGGGGAAACGTTGTCTCTTGTTCATTAGAAATATTGCCAGGAGAAGGACTTAGTGCTTTGTAAAGTGGAGGGTCAGTGAAAAGAGAGGAAGATTCCCAAGGAGATGAACTAACACAGTGGCAGCAACAATGCACTCAAACACAACAATTTTGAGAAAGGTGCAGGGCTGGGCAGTGTTTCTTTCTGTTGTCCATAGAGTTGCTATGAATTAGAACCAACTCCACAATACATAACAACAGGACTCAGTCTATTTCAACCTTAAAGATGACTAGGATGGTGTAAATGGTTACTTCTCTTATCGACTAACTGAAAGGTTGGAGGCTCAAGTCCACTCAGAAGCTTGGCAATCTACTTCCAAAAATGATCCACTGAACACCCACCCTACGGAGAACAGTTGTACTCTGACACATGGGGCCACTATCAGACAGAACTGACTCAATAGCAAGTCATGGTGGTGGTGGTAGAGTGAAAGAACTGACATTGATCAAGTACAAAGAAGATACTTGTTGAAAGGGGAGGAGTTTAATGGTCAGACAGAGAACATGTCAAGGGAAGGTCAGTTGAAAGACCACCAAGGGTTCTCATCAGGTGGCATTTCTCTAGCAAATTTACGTAATATATGTATGGATGGCCCTTAAAGTCCTGGTGTGGTGCGTAGGATAAGCACTGGACTACTAACCACAAGGTTGGTGTTCAAATCCACCAGTCACTCCTTAGAAACCCTATACAGGATCGCTATGAGTCAGAACTTACTGGAAGGCATTAAGCAACATGGATGGATGGTCCTTAGTTTCCAGGTCCATAAACACAATCCTGCTCCCATTCTAGAGTAAACAGGAATCAGATAAAGGAATACACAGAAATGACTAATAATAAATAAACAAGAATGCTAAATGAATAACAAATGTTTAAAACTGTCTGACAAATGCCATCCTTCCCTGAAGAAAAGTAGAGAGGGGACGAATTAAATCAGAAGATTACTTGGTAAGCATGGGATGAAATCAAAACAAGTACTATAGACTGTGATTGAATGAATTCATCCTCATAGTAGGGCCATGCATGCATCTGATCAGGGTACCTATACACCTGGGAAGTTGAAATTTTATCTAAAATTCTACATTTTTTGTGTTCCAAAAGTAAGCATTCCCCTTTGGTGATAAGTTCTCATTAATTCCATTAACACAAGCATCTAACCATAAATCTAATACATGTCAGGTCATATCAGAATCTCTGACTTAGATCAAAATTTTTAGATTCACACTTGAAATTTATTTTTAGTATTCTTTTCATGTCTTCTTTCTAATTCCCATTCTATAACGCCCCCAACTATGTATTAGCTGTAGAACTGTATTATAGAATTGCCAATACTAAAAAAGAAAATACAATTACTACAAGCAATGAGAGAAGTGCTACCCTAAACTGCCCTAAATACAGTCTAGAATGAATAGGCACAAACCATACAACAAATACAGACCAGAATCTATAACTAAAAGAGTGACTAAAGTATGTCTCTTATTATATAAAAATATAGATAGATATAGATAGACACATATTTATCTCCTATACTTTAATATGCACACAAGTACATGTGTAAATTTGTGTATAAGTAATACACAGAGACAACAAAATGGAACACTGTTTCTTACAAAGAACTTAATCACTTATAAGAGTTTAAACACTTATTCTAACCATGCTACCATTTTTCAAAATGTTTCTTCCATTCTTTTACAATTGCTTTCAAAGTCTGGAGTACACGGTTTGCACATTGAACATGGATGGCCTAGTTTTAATCTCTAAAGATAAATTTTATATTAAAGAGGGAGGAGGAATATCTGGTATCACTTTGGGCATGTTGTTGTTAAGTGGCACTGAGTCAGTTCTGACTCAGTGATAGGGTTTCTGGGAGGTTTGAACTGTCAACTTTATGGTTAGAAGTCCAGTGCTTATCCTACTGTGTCACACCAGGCATAAGGTAAAGTAAAAGGTAGCTAAAATGAGTGCCCTTTTTATGATCTTAAATGATGTATTATCCCTGAATGCTAAAAATGTAGAAATTTGTCTCTAAAGAAATTCTAAAGTTTCCAAAGAGATTTACTTAATAATGTCAGCAAAAAACTATCTAATTTCCTAACTTAATAGTTTTGAAGGTAACAACCCTCCTTTGGACATGGGCTTCAGTGTAGGTGTTTTTTAAAGTGATGTCAACTTTAGCTATGCCTACTGGTATTATTTTCTGGTTCTAAACATTCCTTCTGCAAGGAAGAAATAACTAGGTAAAAAAAAAGTACTAAAGAAAAGTTTTCATCAGGCTTGACCAAGAAACAAACATGACAAGAGGTAAAACTGCTGGGGAAAAAAACCCCCAAACTATTATGACAGAGACAGAGTGAGGTAAAGCATATGTCAGAAGAGGCTGAGCTCAGATAAAGTCTATCTTCTCTACAGGTCACTTGCCTACTGAGGATAGGATGAGGTTAAAGGTTCAAGATATGTCATATTTTACTGTCACTGTATAAAATGAATTAAAGAAGCAATAAGCTGAAATGAGATAACATATCCAGTGGTGATAAAGACTTAACTCTTCAAAGCTATGTATTTGTTAGGTGTTACCAATCTGCTCAACTCAGCGACCCCAAGAACACAGAACACTGCCCAGTCCCTGTTCCATCTCACAACTGTGGTTAGGTTTCAGCCCATTGTGGCAGCCATCATGTCAATCTATCTCATCAGGGGTCCATCCTTCTCCAATGAGTGCTCTCTCCTGACAACAAGCCTCAGGTACAGGAGACAAAGTCTCACCATCCTTGCTTTAAAAGAACAGTTTAACTGTACTTCTTCCAAGACAGGTTTGTTAGTTTTTTCTGGAAGTCCATGGTACTTTCAATATTCTTCACCAGCACCATAATTCAAATGCATCAATATTTCTCCAATCTTTCTTATTCATTGTCCAGTTTTGACATGCATAGTAGTGGTGGTTGAGTGCCATGGAGTTGGTGCCAACTCATTACTACCCTGTCTATAGAGTTTCTGAAGTTGTAAAGCAGAAACCCTCATATTTCTCCCATGGAGTGACTGGTAGATACAAACCGCTAACCTTGCGGTTAGCAACCCAACTCATAACCCACTACACTACCAGAGCTCCAGTATGCATACTATGTGATTGAAAATACTATGGCTCGAGTCAATTTCACCTTAGTCTTCAAAATGACATCTTTGCTCTTTAACACTGTAAAGGAGCTCTGGCACTGTAGCGGTTATGAGACAGGTTGTTAACTTCAAGGTCAGCAGTTCAAAAATACCTGCCATTCCATGGGACAAAGAATGAGGCTTTCTGCTCCCTTAAAGACTTACAGCCTCAGAAACTCTACACAGGGATGCTATAAGCCTGAACTGACTCCACAGCACACCACCACCACTTCCATTAGCACGGATGTGGATCCAAGTAAAATGAATTCATTGAAAACTTCAATCTCTTCTTGATTTATCATGATGCTGTTCACTGTTTCAGTTGCAAGGATTTGGGTTTTTTTTTTTTACACTGAGTTGTAGTCCATATTGAAGGTTGTATTCTTTGAACTTCATCAACAAGTGCTTCAAGTCTTCTTCCCCTTCAGCAAGCAGATGTATTATCTGCATAACACAAGTTAATGAGCCTTCCTAGGATCCTGATGTTCATTCTCCTTCATATAGACCAGCTTCTCAATTATTTGCTCAGCATACATGGTCCCTATGGGTCAGAATCGACTAGATAGCACTTAACAACAACATACAGACTAACATGTATGGTGAAAGGATACAATTCTGATGCACACTTTTTCTGATTTTTAAACCATGCATTTGAATGACTGGTCTATGTGCAGGTTCCACATGAGCACAATTAAAATGCATCAGGAATTCCCATTCTTCACAATGTTATCCAGTTTGTTATGATCCACACAGTCAAGTGCCTTTGCATAGTTAATAAAACACAAGTAAACAAATTTCTGGTATTCTCTGCTTTCCATCCAAGATACATCTGATGTCGGCAATGACATCACTAGTTCCACACCCTCTTCTGAATCCAACTTGAAATTCTGGCAGCTCCCTGTTAGTGTGCTGCTGCAACCAGTTTTGATTTATTTCAGCAAAATTTTACTAGTGTAAAATGTTAATGATATTGTTTGATAATTTCTACATTCTGTTGGGTCATCTTTCTTTGGAATAGCTGGGTAATTGTCTTCTAAATTTTTTGGCATAGACTAGGGAATGCTTCCAGCACTACATCAGTTTATTTAAACATTTTGTGGTACAGTAAATTATTTTGCCATGGTCCCGGTATTCCCACCAAATGATTGGGTAGGCCATGCAAATAGAATGTGTGTGGCTCTAAACACTGAGATTAGTTAGCTTTGCCATCCTGCTAGGTTTAAAAAGGCATCTCAGAAGCAGGTCAGACGATCACAGGATCATCAAGAAAGAAGAGCCATGAGTGGAATCAGAGATCCCTACTGGAAAAGTGGCAGGGGCAGACATGGCTGCATGGAGACAGCAACTGTGGGCTTCTGGGCCTATTACCCAAGTAAAGTCAAGTGCCCAAGGGCAGGAGGCTGGCTTGCAAAATGTGCTCTCTGGGCATTGACAGACAGTACTAAAGGAGCTCTGTAACACTTGCCCAACCAAACAGGGCAGAGGCCAAGGGGCCATAAGCTGAGAGGCCAAAGACAAGAGCTGAGATAAATGTGCAGTATGGCAGAGAAGAGGCATTCGTGACTGGAGGACTGCTGCATCCCAAGTTGTTTCTGCTCCTGAATTGTACCCCATTCACTTCCTTGAAAAAACCATAATCAGAAGTTATTGCTGTTGTTAAGTGCCACTGAGTCGATTCCAATTCATAGCAACCCAGGAGCTGCTGGTGGCTTTGAACTGCT
>NW_006408530.1:7243615-7256295 GCF_000296735.1 Chrysochloris asiatica | reverse complement strand
AATCTGTGTTAGAAGAAATACAGCCAGAATGGCCAGACATTATCTCTCGTACTTTGGACATGTCCGGAGGGACCAGTTCCTGGAGAAGGCTATCATGTTTGGTAAAGTGGAGGGTCAGAGAAAACGAGGAAGACCCCCAACAAGATGGACTGGCACAGTGGCAGTAACAATGGACTCAAACATAGCAACAACTGTGAGGTTGCTGTTATACATACTGTCGCTCTGAGTCAGTACAGACTCAATGGCACCTAACAACAAAAAGACCAGTTAATACCACCATTGTTCAAATTTATGCACTAACCACTAAAGCCAGTGATGATGAAATTGAAGATTTCTACCAACTTCTTCAGAGTCCTAGTAAATGCACCAGACTGCAAAGCTATTTGAACTGCAAGGTCAGCGGTTCAAGCTCACCAGCTGCTCTTCGGAAACCCTATACAGGGTCACTATGGGTTGGAACCGACTTGACAGCACTTAACAACAACAACAACAACCAATGTCTTCAGTATAAAATTGATTGATCAACATGCATTGATAATTACTGGTGATTTGATTGCAAAGGCTGGAAACACAGCGGAAAGATCAATAATTCCAAAATATAGCCTTGGTGATAGAAATGATGTTTTTACAGTGAAGCACTGATGACTGTTTTTAACAGTTTCCTATATATAAGGTGTGTTGTTGTTGTTACGTGCTGTTGAGTCAGTTCTGACTCACAGCAACCCTGTATGGGGTTTCTGAGGCGTAGCTGGTGAGTCTGTCTGAACTGCCAACCTTGCGGTTCACACAAATCTGTGGTCCAGTGCTTATCTTACAGTGCCATACCAGGACTTAAGACATAATTGTGTAATGGGCTCAAAGATTAAGGTGCCAACTCAATGGTGACAAAGTTTCTTTCCAACGATCTTTCAGACACTTTCTAGTACTAAATCAATTTCCTTTGACCTTCCTTATTGTTGTTATGTGTTGTGCAGTTAGTTCTGATTCACACACAGTGACTTATACACAACAGAAGGAAACACTGCCCGCTCCTGCACCAACCTCACAATTATTGTTATACTGGAGTTCATTGCTGCTGCCATTGTGCCAGTTCATCTCTTTTGGGGTCTTCTTCGTGGACCTTCTACTTTATCAAACATGATGTCCTTCTCCAGGGATTGGTCCCTCCTGATAATATGTCCAAATTGGGAGAAACAATGTTTCACCATCTTGGCTTCTAAGGAGCATTCAAGGCTGTACTTTCTCCAACACACAGATTTGTTTGTTCTTCTGTCAGTCCATGGTACTTTTGACTTTCCTTAGTCTCTCATTAGCAAGAAGGAATAGCATTCTATGTAAAATCTACAACCAAAAAGAGTCACAATGCACTTCAAAACAAATACTCTATAGACCTAAAATACCATGTGTAAAGTCAAAACAACCAACCAACCTGCTGATTCCGACTCAGAGCAATCCAATGTACTTCAGAGTAAAATTCTGCTCTAATACTTGATTTTTCTAAGTACATTACCAAGCCTTTTTGAAAAGCCACTCACTGGATTCAAACTACCAACATTTCAGTAAGTAGTAGACTACTTACATTTGTACCACCCAGGGACAATGAAAAATGTCATTTTATTTTGGGCAAATAAAACAAAATTTTTTGGTCATTCTAATTATTTCATGAATGTGAGTCATGTTAAGTGTGTGTACCTAAACTAGATCACTACCTAGGAGGATTTTCCTTTTAGATTATCTATGCAACAGCATCTCTGCATTTACTCAGATGAACTGTTACCTACTTGGATGGAATTTTGAGCTTTAGTTTCCCAATTAACACTTTACTGCTTTGTCGTGAAAATACCTCCATGTTTTTCTTGTTCCGCTTCTCCTTTATTTTTTCTTGACACATCCTGGCAGCATACCAATTTCATTTACTGCTAGTTTCTAAAAATTAACAGTATGCCTGTACTGTTAAGAAGGCCTGGTGGTGCTGTAGGATAAGCACTGGTCTACTAACCACAAGGTTCATGGTTCAAACTCTCATTAGCGCCTCCACAGAAGAGACATGAGGCCGTCAGCTCCCATAAAGATTTATTAGTCTCAGGAACCTAAAATATGATGATCAGTCAGATTGTGGGGGGAGGGTAAACTGGCAGCCTTCTATTTCTGAATCCATAAAGTTAAAAAAACTGGAAGTCATCCTACTTCACTCTCACCTGCTATCTAAACTGCCACAATTCCCATCAATTCTATTTCACATAGAGAAGATGCAATTCTGTCATGTTCGTTATAGCTCTCTGTGTGTAGCACAGACCCTGGAATAAAGCATGTATCCAATAAAGCATTTTTCAATGTATGTGTAAGTAATCAGATCTTGAAGATAAAAATGTTAGGAGGAGATGTCTGAACAACCAACTCACTTTGTATTAAAAATGTAAGTTTATGGCTTCAAAGTACTGTCAATACAAAGCAATGAGTATGCATGGCAAAATTAGAGAACCAATCAGGAAACGAAGACTTGAACAGAGAAAGCTTAATATAAAAAAATTACTATGATGGGATTAGAGTAACAAGGGATTGGCTAGCACTGAGACACAACTGTAAAGATTCCAGGAACGACAACCTAAGGAGCACCCACTACTCACTGGACTGAGAAAACACTCTAAGAAGGGCACCCTCAGGGATGAGATTCAAACATCCTTGGAGGACATGGCCAATAAGAACTTGTGATAGAAAGCTGTCCATTGGGAAGTGTTTCGGTATTTCAAAACCACCTTAGGTGGGTGCTGGAGGAAGCTGCTGGCTGCAGCCAACACTTGAGAAGCTACTTGAGCTCCAATAGCCGGATAGACACTGCTTAAGCGAGCACATGGTAACTACAAGAAAAACCCTCTTTCCTGTAATGTCTCCCTCCACTGCTATCTACTGTGTGCACAAAGCTTAACATTGTGCCAATGAATGTAAAGTGAAGCAATAAACAGTCCATCCCTACGTACTCTCTGGGGTCCTGGTGTGGCACTCTCGGTTAATACATTTGACTGCAAGTTGGTTTGAACCACAAGGTCAGAGGTTCAAGCTCATCAGCCACTCCTCAAAAACACTTTACAGGGTTGCTATGAGTTGGAATCAACTCAATGGCACTTAACAACAACAATAAAATGTACTCTTCAGGGGTCCTGGTGTGGCGCTGACAACAACAATAAAATGTACTCTTCAGGGGTCCTGGTGTGGCGCTGTGGGATAATGCACTGGCCCAATAGGTCAATTTGAACTACACGGTCGGTGGTTCAAATTCATCAGCTGCTCCTTGGAAAGGGTTACTATGAGTCAGAACTGACTGGAAGGCACTTAGCAACAATGTACTCTTCTACACATCTTAGAACTCTCAAGTAATTATAAAACAAAAACCGAAACCAGTAGACTCCCCAGCATGAGACTCCTGAAATATAAGGTAGTTTCTCCAACACTCATTGTTCTTCCCCTCACCCCAAAACTGTTTTACTGTGAATAGAGTACATGATCAGTTTCACATTCAGGAAATCAAACCATACACTTTATTTCACCTCAAGCACTGCATTACCCTAACTGCAACAACACTTATCTATCATATTTCCTCCACATGTTTGTTTCTAATCCTCCTCCTTTCCCAACCATGCTGAACTTTGTCCTTGGGTAAATGCTGTCCTTTTGATTTTGAAGGGTGTACACCGCACTAGTGTTGTTGTCCCCTCTAGGGACCTATCTACTGCTTGGTTGAAGACTGAGCCATGAGGGTGAGGAGTTCAGTGCCAGACCTGAAGGTTGACTAAGGGCCATAGTCATTCAACATTCATTCTTTAGAACTTGTAATTCCTTTTCTAAGAACCAGCCAGGTGAACATTACAAGGCACCAAACAGAAGAGAAATATAAATAAAGCTATCAACTGGGAAATTCCACAGCTTCTTTCACAGTTCACCTAAGTGTCAGAAAGTTCTTTTTATCATCAATCTTTTTTTATGAAAATAAGTGTGGATAAGTGCAGTACTGCATAGTAGGTTTAAACAACAAGGTCAGCAGTTCAAACTCACCAGTCGCTCCTCAGAAACCCATACTGGGTTGCTATGAGTCGGAACTGACTCAACAGCACTTAACAATAACAAAGTGTTTTTATGAACATGGGCTCTGGCAGCAGACAATCTTGGTTAGATTCCCAAGTCTACCACTTTTAATTCTAGGACCTTAAGCAAGTTGTCTAGGAGTCCGGTTGTGAAATTGTAGGATAATGAATGGGACCACAAGGTTGGTTTGGCAGTTCAAACTCACCAGCCACTCCTTGGAAACCCTATATAGGGTGTCACCATGAGTTGGAACTTACTCAAAGACACTTCACAACAACAAGCAAATTGCCTAGACTCCTGATGTGTCTCTGGAAGACTAGCACTGGACTGCCAACCATAAGGTCAGCAGTACAAACCCACCAGCTCCTCCTTGGAAATCCTATAAAGGGTCTCTATGAATCGGAACCAATTTGTTGCCTAATGTTTCTTTGCCCCTGTAAAATAGGGAGCTTACATTCTGTGGAGCTGTAGGATAAGCACTTGACAGCAAGGCTGGTTAAACTGTAAGGCTGGTGGTTCAAACTCACCAACTGATCCTTAGAGTAGGGAGGCCATGAGTCAGAACCTACTTGAAGAAGACACTTAACAAAAACAACACTATTTACCTCATTAGGTTACTGTGAAATCAACTGAGTGAAGATTAAATCAACTGACTCATGTAAAACACTTAGAATCTAACTTTTCAAAAGTCAGGAAATGTTAGCTACTATAAATTAATCTGTAGAGATGGAGTTAGTTTCTTTTCTATCACTCCAAAACAAAATAAAATGGTACATAAGGGCAAAGGACTTTGTTTATTTCATACCTTATCCCCTTCACCTAGAAGTCTCCAGCACAAGGTGTTGTGGTTAAGTGCGTGGAGTTGATTCTGACCCACAGCCACCCTGTACAAGGTTTCCAGGGAGCAGCTGGTGAGCCTGACTGGCACAAAGTAGGTATTCAAAAAATATTTATTTAATACACAACCATAGCACAAACCTTTCTTTTCTAAGACATTAATGGCCACTATTCAAAGTCCTAATGAACAGGGTCTGTAGTGTCACAATGGTTAAGCACTGAGCTGCTAACTAAAAGGCTGATGGTTCAAACCCACACAGCTGCTTTGTGGGAGAATGACCTGCTCCTGTAGAGTAGAGCCTAGAAAACTCTATGGTATAATTCTGTCATGTGGGGTTCTATGAGTTGAAATCGACTTGACATGACCTAACAGCAACAACAAAAACAATTCAAAGTCCTAAAGTTGTAAAGACTTATTAGCTTAGTTAAGTGAGGAACAGTTAACAGGGAAAGGAAAAAAAAAACTTCACTGGAAAAAATGATGTCAATCTTTTCTTTAAAAAGACCAACAAATCAGTAACAAAACCCTTAAATGTCTTAACTTGCCTGGCTCTGGCGCATACAGTTGTGTGACCTAGAGAAAAATCATTCCACTTAACCTCAGTTTTCCTTTTATCAGAGAAAAAGAACAATTACTTCAAAGGATTCTTGAAACATTTAAAAACAACAACAACCATACATGACAACATCTAGGACAAAGTTCATACTCTACTTAATCTAAACATCACCTAATGCAATCTCTGGTTTTTCTAGTTCGAACAGTACCCAATTATATGCTTTCATTGTGAACTCAGCCTATCTAAACTTCAGCATGACAAATTATGTAATACCCCAATATCTTCTTCCAATGCATTTCTGTGAAAAGAATACAGGATTGTCTTCTGTTTCTTCTGAAGGTAAAAATAAAGCACCCATATTCAATTTAACACAAAGCCAAATAAATCAACAAGTATCTATCATATGTTTAACAGGGAATATTTAGAAAAGTGATACTACTGTTAGGACAACCACATCAATTAGCATAGGAGAAGATAGTTTACCACATTTTCACATTGTTATTGTTTGCTGTTAGGTCAAGTCTGTGACAATCCACTGACCGAAGGTACAACAGAATGAAACACTGCCCAGTCCCTACACCATCCCCACAATTACTTAGCTGCTGGTACCACTATGCCAACCCATCTCATTGGGGGTCTCCTCTTTTTTGCTGACCCTCCACTTAATTAAGCATCATCATTTTGTAATACTGATATCTAACTTCCTAGAACTTGACTTCATTAATATTTCTAGCCATTAATATCCCAACACGGAAGTAAACGTCCAGTCAAAAATTACCACAAAATAAAAGCAATAAGAACACTACTATTAGTAATGTTTAGCAGTCACAATGCATATAACATTATTATTTATTATTGTTAAATAGTTGTGGGCAAAGCTCTATTCATTTTTTAACTTTTTACTGTGGCTTGAGTGAAGGCTCTAGTTCATTCTTAAGTTACAGAAACCATTTTATCACTGACTCTAGATGCTGTGGGTTAATGCGCCAGACTGTAAAACCGTTTGAACTGCAAGATTGGCGGTTCAAGCTTACCAGCTGCTCCTCGGAAAACCTATACAGGGTCACTATGGGTCAGAATCGACTCCATGGCACATAACCACCACCATTATAGTTCAATTAACAAGCAAAGGGTTTCTAAAATTCATAGCAGGGTTGTAACAGATTTTGGCTAAAAACCATATACAATTTCGGACATTAAAACTAGATCTTATCTACTATAAGGACCACACGTCTTACAGAGCTCTACGTTTTTCATTGACTTTATAGATATCTGTGATGGAGAGAGTTTTAGGCTCCACTGTCATTGGAGTAGAGTTGCTGGAGCTACAGGTGAGAATAACTAGCTAGGTCTGATGAAGTTAAGTGGCCTGTTCCCCACTGTGTTGACACAGCCAGCCAGAGACAGTGTGGATTCCAACTAGTTTTTTTCCATTTTATAGGAAGTCTCAACATTAGATAAATTATGTGACCAAGAGTATCACTCTCTCTCTTTAAATATACACAGGGATTTTAAGTTCTTTCTACTCCTTTCCCATCACCTTCTAATGGGAGGAGCTGAATCATGAAGGAGGAGGTTGGGTAGTAGGAATAGAAGTCACCATTCATAAGTGGAAAACTGGGATGTAATACCATCACCAAGTTCCTAGTAGTAGGAATTATGAATCACCTAGTTTGAGTTAAAAAGAAACAAAAGCACACTACTACATTATATCTAACAACTGAAATATTTTATCTAAGCTGTTTCCTCTGTCAGTTTTTAACACTCCTCGGTTTGTAACAAGTTTAAATAAACTTGACCTGCATGTCAAAGCAATATATAAAACTGGAGTCCTGGTGTGGCGCTGTGGGTTAATGCGCTAGACAGCAAAGCCGGTTTGAATCGCAAAGTCGGCGGTTCAAGCTCACCAGCCACTCCTTGGAAACCCTACACAGGGTCGTTATGGATCGGAACTGACTCGACGGCACTTAACAACAACATATGATAAAACGGAGTCCTGATGTGGTGCTGTAGGATAAGCACTGGACTGGTAACCACAAGAGCAGCGGTTCAAACCCACCACCTGCTCCTTGAAAACCCTATACAGGGTCGCTATGACGTAGGTTTCTACAGCACTCAACAGCAACAACAAATAATAATACAAATACATTCTAAACTTGGTAACGTACTAGTTTCCCACAAATAAGAAATGTATCATATGGTATGGGTTTGAAGTGCTTTCAGTGAAACACTTACAAACATTTTTAACTCATGGGAGAAAAAAATTAATGAAATAGGCAAGAGGCAAATGACCTGATCGTACGTAACCTTAAACACAGATATAAACACAAATATAAAAAAAGCGAGAAGGCCATCACTATTCAGGGAGCATAAGAGGTCTCCGCAAAAGGAGCGCTACGGGGGAGGAAAGGCTCTTTAGGGTCACCGGGCAATTCAAGAGCTATTGCTCGTGATTTCCGCATTCTGCAAACCTCAGAAGCTCGGTGTTGCGGCCAGGGCCATAAGCTGTGTAAGCTTCCTGTCAAGAGGATCCAGCATTTCTGCGTAATTCAAACACAATTGTTGGAAGAAGACAAGCTGTAAGACCCGTGGGGCGTGGAACAAGAAACCTGTACCACTGGCGATCGCAATCGCAGCAATGGGTGTATTTGCAGAGTGGACACCTTAGAAAGGCCCCATGAGGCTCAGGGCAGCGAGTCGGGAACCAAGCCCAAGTTGGGAGTGGGGAACGATGGGCGCGGGGCTCCCGGGCACCTGGCTCGGTGTGGCGCCCGACTGCGCGGCCCACGCTCCGGATGTACTCACAGATCCCTGCCCTGCCCGCCCGCCCGCCTGCCCGCGGCCGGAGCCCCTCACCCTGGTGATTGAACAGTCTCCAGATCCGGGTGAAGAGAATTCCCATTCTCGGGCAGCGGACCCCCTCTAATCCCCCGGGCCGCCTGGCCTCCCCGGGCTCAGGCTGAGGCTGAGAAGAGAGACGCGCCAGAGTCTCCGCCTGTGCCGCTGCTGCTCCTGCACTTGCCGCCGGCCCGCTTCCCGGGAACCGGACGGAGGCCGAATGCCAGGCCGCCCTGCCGCATGCGAGGCCCCGCCGCTGCCGCCGCGGCACTAGCCTGTCTCGCGGACATCGCCGCCGCGTTGTCTGACAGGAGCCTCGCCGGCAACCGTCCACCCCAGCTCCTCCCGGGCGGCTGCGGTGGCGGTGACCACGCGGGCGGGGAAGGCGAGGGGTGGAGCAGGGAAGGCGCAGGCGCCTGGCACAGTGGGCGGGGCCTGGGGAAGCTCGCCCGCTTGGGTAGAGTTTATAAGCTTAACGAGGCGGCTCGAGGGCCACGGGTGTAGACGCTGAGTTGGGGCTGGTGGCTTTTGATAGTTTATTGTTGTGTCCTTGCTGAGTTTTTTGTTTTGTTTTTTCGCTCTGCATTTTCGCCACAGAGCCTTAATGTAAATAAACATATGGAATGCCTAGTTCCCACACCTTCATAACAAAAGCAAATTCACTCTGATCTCAACAACCCTATAGAAAAGAATAGACTTGCTCCATTGCCTCGGAAACCCTGTACAGGGTCGCTATGGGTCGAAACCGACTTGACGGCACTTAACAATACAACAGTTGGGTTTCCAAGTCCTTGCCTTTCTCTGCGGAGCGACTGGTAGGTTTTGGCAGTCCAGTGCTTTAGCCATCGTGCTACCAGCGATCCTTTGTCCTTCATACACAAACAGACACTAACGCACAAGTCCCACATCCTGGATCTCAAAGCCATGATATTCCATAAAGGTTATTGAGAGAAGTTACCACTCATCTGTCAGTTTGTCTATTGTGGTGACTTGTGTGTTGCTGTGATGTTAGAAGCTATGCCACTGATATTTTAAATACCAACAGGGCCACCAATGGTGGCGTCTTAACGGAGCTTACAGACTAAAACCAGAACAAGGAGAAACAGACTACTTCTGAATGTTTAGTCACTGAAAACTTTAGGAATAGCAGTGGATTACAGTCAGAAGGCACCAGAAATCGAATACTGAAACGTAATGAAGAGCATCAGAATATTGTCAGATATAGTGCTGGAAGATGAGCCCTTCAGGTTGGAAGGCACTTAAAATACCACTGGGGGAAAGCCACCTCAATGAAATAAGAGTTGAACACGATGATGAGAATAGAGTAAAGATTTTGGGACCTTCATTTGCTGATGGTGCACAACTGAATAGGAGGATAAAAAGCTGTAAACATTGAAATACCTAAAAGGGGTACTAGAACTTGCCCAGTGAAATAGGCCTCCTGCAAAGCCTTTGCAGAGTATAGGACCTTAGGTGGAAGACTGAGTTCCATCCAGAACCTTCTGAGGTGAGATATCCCCACTAGCAAGGACAAGCAGACCAGCCTGGAACAGCTAGAGCAATAGATGATACATCTTCAAAGACAGATCAGCAGGAAAAACCCAAAACAAAAATGTCAGTGTGACTGGCTACTACAAGAATAAGCAAGCTGTTTGCTGGGAAGCCATCAAGGCAAGCAATCAAGTCCCTTCAGGACAACACCCCCACACCCCAAGACTGAAACTCAAAGGGAACACAAGAGCAGGCATGTAAGCTTGCTTGCAACCACATTGGTCTACTGCTGAGTGGAAGAGGGGGAAAGATAGCAGTGAAGAAATGGGCTAAGTTCAGCCACATTCCAGAATCCCATTGACCCGGAGATGAAAGAGAGAAGAGGAAGGGTTGGTTGGTCCAAAGCCTGGTGAGACCTGGGGACTCCTGAGCCCATAGACAAGGACATAGTCACAGAGGACTAGAGCTGAGAGTGAAGCATCCAGCTGATACGAAGTGAGGGGAGATGCACAAGAACACCCAGACTTGCAGATAGTACCCATTTGACCTAGCCTAGATGGCTTGATAATCAGAACTCAACTAGAGGAGGATTAAAAAAACAGAAAATGATTTTGATAAAGGAAACAAAGGTAAATTGCTACAATTTGATGAACCTGACTTATACTCATGGAAGTAGTAACTCTAAATACCAACAGAGAGGGAAGGAGTCTTCACATAAAGTATCAATGCTATCTCCTCTGTACACAGGGAAGATAGGGATGGACAACTTAGACATTGGCTACCTAAAATGAGGGGGCGATAGTGACTGGCTTACAAAGTTTCAAGAGGGAACTTAGTTTAATAGTGTGTGGAGAAAGAAAGAGTCCTCGCTGAATAGGTTTCATCTTATCTAGATGGGTCTGGTTAAAAGAGATGGGGATAAGATTTTTATGATTCAATAGAGAGTTAATTGTTATCATGACTAATTGTGACTGTCACAATTGTAAAGGTAGAAGTTTTGTAACAAAAACAGGGGAGTGGTTAATCTTATAGTCCAGAAACAAAGGACCCTAGGTGAAGAGCACAAGCAGAATGCGAGACCTTAATGAGAGAAGCAACACCAGAGATGGGGACATGGAGAGAGGGAACAGCTGAGGACTCTAGATTTATGTGAAGAGAGGGAGTAAGAGCTGGCAGCCAGGAGGCAGACTTGCAGAATAGAATGTGCCCTTTGGTGGTATAAATTATTATATTATGCCTGAGTATTTAAAAAAAAAAAGCTAAAGTGAATTTGTTGAATGTAAAACTGATCATCTGCCCTGTAAGCTTTCACTCAATCCACAATAAAAACCTTAAATAAATAAATAAATATAAAAAGCTGTAAACATCCATTAATAATCAGGACATGGAGTGTATGAAGTATGCATCTAGGAAAATTACAAGTTGTTAAAAATGAAATGGAAAACATAAAGATCGATATCCTATGTAATAGTGAACTGAAATGGACTGGTATTGGCCATTTTGAATCTCACAATCAAATTGGGAAGGAATGATGTCTCTTCATCTTCAAAAAGAACATCTCAGGATCAATGTGTAGGGTAATGTCCATGTCTACAAGAAAGACCAGTTAATACCACTATTACTCATATTTACATACCATCAACTAAAGACATTGATGATGAAATTGAAAAAACTCTACTACTTCTTCTGCCTGAAATTGATCAAACATGTAATCAAGATGTATTGATAATTGGTGATTGGAATGCAAAGGTGGTGAACAAAGAGGAAGGATCAGTAGTTGGAAAACACGGCCTTGGTGATAGACATGATGTTGGGATCACATGCTAGAAGTTTGCAATACCAATGTCTTGTTCATTGCAAATAATCTTTTTTAGGCATCATAAAAGATGACTATACACATGGCCCTGAACAGATGGAATACACAGAAAGCAAATGGAAAAGGTCCATATCATCAGCCAAAACAAGGCCAAGTACAGACTGTGGAACAGACCATCAATTGCTCATATGCAAGTTCAGGCTGAAGTTAATTCGAAGAAAATTAAAACAAGTCCACAAGAGTCAAAATAGGACCTTGAACATATCCCACTTGAATTTAAGAGATCATCTGAAGAACAGATTTGATGCATTGGACAATGAAGACCGAAGACCAGAGAGAGTTGTGGGATGACATCAAAAACATTATACATGAAGAAAGTAAAAGGTCATTAAGACAAGAAAGAAGGAAAAGACCAAAATGGATGTCAGAAGAGACTGTGAAACTTGCTCTCCAGCATAAAGATGCTAAAGCAAATGGAAGAAAAGAGGCAGTAAATAAACTAAATAGAAAAATTCAAAAGGCAGCTTGAGAAAACAAAGTCCAGTATTATTTAAATATACGCAAAGATCTGGAGCTAGAAAACCAAAAAGGAAGAACACATTCAGCATTTCTCAAGCTGGGGGAACTGAAGAAAAAATTCAAGCCTCAATTTGTAATATTGGAGAATATTGGCAAAATATTGAATGATGCAGAAAGCATCAAAAGAAGATGGAAGGAATATACAAAGTCACTGTACCTAAAAGAAATGGTCGATGTTGAACCATTTTAAGAAGTAGCATATGATCAAGAGTCAATGATACTGAAGGAAGAAGTCCAAGGTGCACTGAAGACACTGGCAAACAACAAGTTTCCGGGAATTGACAGAATAAAAAATTAAAATCTTGCAACAAACTGAATAAGCACTCGAGGCACTCATCTATGCCAAGAAATTTGGAAGACAACTACCTGGCCAACTGACTGGGAAGGATCCATGTTTGTGCCCATTCCAAAGACAGGTAACCCAACATAATGTGGAAGTCATCCGACAATATCATTTATATCTCATACAAGTAAAATTTTGC
>NW_006408530.1:7240170-7242350 GCF_000296735.1 Chrysochloris asiatica | reverse complement strand
CTCAAATGTAGCAACATTGTGAGGGTTGCCAGGACTGGGCAGTGTTTCGTTCTGTTGTGCATAGGGTCACTATGAATGGGTACCAACTCGATGGCACCTAACAATAACAACAACAATAACAATCTTGTTCCTTCCATCTCTCCTTTCACTTTCAGATCAATCTTGTCTATAGCAAGAATTTAATCAAGTCAGCTGCCTATTTAAATACTTTCTGTGGCTATTAAAGCTGTTTTAGCAGGAGAGTACAGATACCTTAGACTCACTGTGCCCTACAGTATGGCCCTAACTCCTTTCTAACTGTATTGATCAGAAGTCTAATTCCCTTAGACCAGTGTTCAAATGTTTTCTCCTCTTCAGTCTTGTCTGTACAAGTTGAGTAACTATTGACGTGTCACATTGTACTAATCAGTCCTCTATAATGGGATGGAACCCTGGTGTGGTGCTGTAGGATAAGCACTTGACTGCAAGGTCAGTTCTAAATGCAAGGTCAGTGGTTCAAACTCACTAGTTACTTCTCAGAAACCCTATACAGGGTCAGAACTGACTTGATGGCACTTAACATCATCAACTGTGGACTCTCTGGTTGAAAACTAATGCATGTAAATTATTAGTAACTAGCCATCAATAGTTTTGTTCCATATGTTTTGGGGTTGTTTTGACTCTAGAGTCCTCAACTTTCTTTTGGTAAAAGCAAAAGGTTCATGTTAGTAGCCCAGACTGCAAAGTAGTTTGAACTGCAAGGTTGGCAGTTCAAGCTCACCAGCAGCTCCTCAGAAACCCTATACAGGGTTACTATGGGTCGGAACCTACTCGATGGCACAACATAGGTGCATGGTGCTATAAGATAAGCACCTGACTGCAAGGTTGGTCTAAACCATAAGGTCGTTGATTCAAACTCACTAGCTTCTCTTCAGAAATCTTATACAGGGTTGCTGTGAGTTGGAACCGACTTGATGGCACTTAACAACATATATGTGGCATTGTGGAGTTCTGGTGTAGTGCTGTAGGATAAGCACTGTACCATGAGGTCAGTTTGAGGCTCAAGGTCGATGCTTCAAACTCACCAGTTGCTCCTTGGAAATCCCTAAGAGTTGGAAGCAACTCTACGGCACTTAACAACAAAAATAAAACATGGGTATGGCACATGGGAAAACACTGGACTGCTTGCTAACGACAGGGACGGTAGTTCAAACCTCGGAAACCCTATACAGGTTCACTATGAGTTGGACCCAAATCAGCACTTAACAATAACAACAACACAGGATAAGCACTAGACTGCTAACCAAAAGTTCAGCAATTCCAACACACTAGCTCCTCTGCGGGAGAAAGAGAGGGCTTCCTACTCCAGTAAAGATTTCAGTTGAACTGAGTTGAGTTCCAAAACCAAATACAACATCCACTTATCGACAGAGATGTGCCATCAAATGGAGTCAGACTCATAGAGAACCTGTATAGGGCTTCTGAGGCTGTAAATGTCTACTGAAGCAAACAGTCTCATCTTTGTCCTTCAGAGGGACTGGTGAGTTTGAACTGCCAACCTTGTAGTTAACAGTCTAGTACTTACCCTACAGTACCACCAGTTCTCCTTTTGAATAGCCTATATTTACATCACTGGAGCTTTAGTGTGGCGCTGCAGGATAATGCACTAGACCGCAAGGTTGGTTTGAACCACAATGCCAGCAGTTCAAACTTATCAGTCGCTCCTCGGAACCCCTATATAGGGTTGTTACGAGTTGTAACCGACTCGACAGTATTTAACAAAAGCAACAGCATATTTCCATTATTAAGGTCACTTACTGATGTAAATATAGTCTTGGATCGATACATTGATTTTCTTTCCTTTTCTATTAAGTCTCCTTGAAATTTTCCTTTTAACCATAAGCAAGTTGAGATAAAATGGTGTATATAAAGAAGTTGGAAAGGAGAAATACTGCATAGGACCACTATACATATATATATAAATATATACTATATATAGAAATACTATATAGAGAATTATAAATACTATATATAGAAAGGTTGGAATTTTATTTTCATTTCATTCAGCTCTTTTGCGTAGACAAAGCAGTTCAAAATGTCTTTTATGACTCCAAATTTTTCTTCTTCTGTAGGATAAGCACAGATTGCTAACCTCCAGATTGGGGTTTAAACCCACTAGCTGCTCCTTGGAAACTGTACAG
>NW_006408530.1:7190231-7238737 GCF_000296735.1 Chrysochloris asiatica | reverse complement strand
GACTTACAAGCTTTCTATGGTGACATTTCTGGCTATTCCTTTGTCTCTACCTCAAGTGTCTATTTTATAATGGTATGCCGGAGAAACCAAGATTCAAAAGACAGTCAAGCATCTTAACATTATTTCCCCCTTTCTCCCCTTTCCAACCATGTCTCAATCTCTTTTTTCCAAAGCCCTGTTGTTCCAAGGTTGTGCATATGTCATTATTTACCTCTGTCCCATTTAGCCCATGCAAACCTGCCAAATTGTTTTCCTTTATTCCCTTCCCTGTGCTCCACCTTCCCCTCCCTCCCCTCACCCCACCCTTCACATCCCTATACCCAGCAAAGGATAATAGCCCCCCCCCTTTAGTATGGGTTCTTTTTCTTAATCTTTTAGAATAATGGTCCTATGCAGTATTTCTCCTTTTGTGACTAATTTCACTCAACATAATGTCCTCAAGGTTCACCCATGTTATGCAGTGGCTTGCAGCATCCTGCAAACAAGTTCTTTTAAATGTGAATTTATCCATGATGATTGTTACTGTTTCAACTTAGAGCAACTTCATATAGGGTTTCCAAGGTTCGTGGGTTTGAACTACTCACCTTCTGGTTAGCAGTTCAGTGCTTATCCTATAGCACCTCCCTAGGGCTCCACTCCTATGATGATAGTGCTGTACAAAATGTTATTAGAGCAACTTCTGCTTCCAGCCATGAGTGAGTAAGATGGTCTAGAATTACTCTCCTAGCATAAACAAATAGAATCCTGGACAAAGTGTAGGGAACAACTGTTCTCAGATGTTGGACAGTACACAGAGCAGGACTGTGATCCCTGGCCAAAGGGAAATAAGAAAAATGAGTCTTAACATTGCTCAGATTTGATGTGGCCTGGAGGCAATCGGCAAACAGCTACAGAATGAGGGGGAATGGGATAGAATCTGGTTATCTCTGAGTTAAGGAGACAGATCCGCTTTCCAAGAGGCTAAGATGGCTATAATTTGTGAAGCTGAGTAACTGAAAGGAGAGAGGTGTACAGAGAAAAGTTCCAGAATCCTGCATATCGGGCCAGCTGAGCCTTTGACTACATATCAGTGTAAGTTTATGTAGGGTAAATCCTCATGAAACTGGCTGAAACAATTTCTGCAGAAAAAAAAAAATCATTACCAATAATTTTAAGACATATAATTCCCAAAGTCCTGGTGTGGCATGATAGCATAAGCACTGGACTGGAAGGTTGGTTTGAACTGCAAGATTGGCACTTAACAACAAAACAGACTCATTGGAGTTTTCTCCAGCCACAGTGTTGAGAGCTCACAGAATGTATGGGACTTCAGTAGAAACCATAGAGAAGCAGGTCATAGAGGAGGACCTAAATTAGCTTAAGAAAAAGTGGTATTCTAGATAAACCTTAAAAAAAAATCAAACGAACCCAATATTGCATGTCAAAACAAGTCTAAAATTCTCTAAAAGAATACAAGATCGAATCATCAACAATGTAAAACTTACAATGCCTTGCATCCAATAAGACATTACTGGACATACAAAGAAACAGGAAAATGTGACCCATAACCAAAGAAACCCCACTCTACAGAAACAGATCCACATGCAAGAAGATTAAGTGACTGACCAGACTTTGTAGCTTATAAATGCTATATCTGGCTTTGAACCCAGGCAGTGTGCCTTCATAGACCACAATCTAACCATTCTGCCAATAGGCATGCTGTATGAAAGAACAAACAAGATGTTTTCCTCCATCATCCATTTTATTAGTGATTTGCTGATGACAAGAAAGGTGGCTTCAGGCAGATGGCCAAGTTGATATGGTGCTAGCAGTGAGCTACTGTAATGTTTCTGGCTGGGAGTTTCAGATGGTTAGTTAGGACGCTCTAATATCTGACAGATCACTCATTCTGTCAATATTTATTGTATTCCAGGCATTGCTTTGTATGCTTCCTATTAATACCTAGAATAAAAATATTATATATTATTATTATTTTAGTAAATTACTTCCAAAGGTTACAATAAGCTTTGGTTTCCTTCTTTATAGTTAGTTCTAATAATTCATGGCCTACCTACTTTCCTGAAGTCCTGGTGTGTTGCTGTGGGTTAATATGTTACACTGCAAAGCTGTTTGAACTGCAAGGTTGGCGGTTCAAGCTCACCAGCTGCTCTTCGGAAACAGGGTCGCTATGGGTCAGAAATGACTCGACGGCACTTAACAACAACAACAACCTATTTTCCTGGTGTGGTTCTCTAGGATAAGCACTGAACTGAGAACCACAAGGTTGGTGTTTCAAACCCACCAACTGCTTCTCAGAAACTCTATACGGGGTTGCTATGAGTTGAAACTGACTCAATGGCACTTACCAACAACCACCTACTTTCCAGGGTAGTTAGATGGATTAAATGGGATTATGTTTGTGAAATAACTTGACATGATTCTATTGCAGTGATAGTAATCAACTTAGTACACAGAGTACACATCTCTTTTGAAACTTCTATGTATTGTAATAAGAGAAAAGTAAAATGATGATCAAGTCATAGTTGGTACTAAGCACATCTAATGTCAAGTCATAAGTGATTTATTATCCATAGAATTCGTACTGGTACAAGATACTTTTGGAGACTTTGGATATAACTGCTACATTAATTATTTAGGGTTGCCTTATGAACAATAAAGGAGGCACAGTAGGTTAAGCAATGGGCTGCTAACCGAAAGTTGATTCCAACCCACCAGCGGCTCTATGGGAGAAAGATGAGATTGTCTGTTCCTGTTAAGATTCTCATTCTTGGAAATGCTATGCTATGATGCACTTCTACCCTGCCTTATGAGATCGCTATGAGTCAGAATGGATCAGGCGGCAGTAGGTATGTTTTGTTTTTGTGTGTGTGAACAATAAAGTTTGCCTTGTTATTGTTGTTGTTAAATGCCATCGAGCTGGTTTTGATTCATAGTGACCCTGTATAGGGTGTCCAAGGAGAGGCTGATGGGTTTGAACAGCCAAACTTGCGATTTGCAGTCCAGTACTTATCCTACAATGTCACATCAGATCTCTATTTAATATTGTTGTTGTTGTTGTTGTTAAGTGCCCTAGAGTCAGTTCCAACTCATAGCATCCCTGTGTAGGAGCAACTGGTAGGTTTGACCTGCCAACTTGTGGTTAATAGTCCAGTGCTTATTCTACAGTGCATACCAGGTCTCCATTTAATATTGTTGTTGTTAAGTGCCATCAAGTCAGTTCTGACTCATAGCTATCCTGTATAGGGTTTCCAAGAAGTGACTGTGTGTTTGAACCACCAATCTTTTGGTTAGCAGTCCAGTGCTTATCCTATAGCATCACTCCAGGACTCAGTTTAATATTGTGCTAAATCCTCAGTCACACATAACGTGAATGTGTATGGGTGTTTAATTTACAATTCTTTCCTAATATAGTACTTCTGTTGTACTCACTCATAGCACCTCACATAGTATTTAGGAAAGCATCATTTAATTGAATCTATTGTGAGGGAACATTTTCAGACTTTTTTCTCTATAAGAGGCATAGGAATATATCTATTGATTTTTAGTATTTACTCAGTATATCTCTAGAAAAATATAAAGCAGAGGTAAAACGCTGGTTTGAGTGATTTTTTTTTTCATTTATTATATAAAAGAAAAAATTTATGCAGTTGGTTTGTACACATTTAAATTCCATAAAACAAATCCATAGAAATTAGGATACTATATGCATGCACTCTGCATTTTCTTTGCTAAATGTTTTTGTTCACAAAAATAACAACACATGTGTTTTTCCTTTAAAGCCACTAAAGCAGAGGGAGAACAAAACATGCAGCACTGTACACATTTGCATAGTATAGTTTACCCAGCATGCCTTGTAGAATGCTACACATACCTATGTAAGAAAAATAAAAGGGGTAAGTTATCAAAATAAATAGATAAAATTTAAAGAAAGGAAAAAAAAATGTTGACAAAGGCAGTATTTTTTTCCACATTGAAATCTGGGATATAAACAGCCCTCTGAATAGTAGGGAAATTCTTTTTACAAACATCTTGCCATATTTATTTATAGTATATTTGATATTAATAAGTTTGCCTATGTTTAATTCCCTCCCACCACCCCTTAAAAAAAAACAACTAAAAGCTTTAACTTATATTTCAATGTAGTATTCAGTGCAAAACTAAGGAATCCCTAAATACTATTTTATTGTTGGGACAGCTTTTCTTAATTATTCTGATTCTAGGCTGTGAAAAATATAAAATATTTCAAACATGTCCAAAGTTATAAGAGCCCTACTTATGAGCTCACCTACTATCACTGTTTGTAGCTATTAGTGAAGGAGAAGAAATAAGAACAGTGAATATTGTATGAGTCTTATCACAAAATAAAATTTAATAAGTTTGAATGGAAGGGAATAAAATAAATCACATCCACAGATTGCAAGGCAATGAAATAAAATTGCTGGAAAAGTAGCAAGCAGCAAGTTAAAAAGATGGTAGATGAAATAATTCTGATAAAACTTAGAACTAAATCTATATATATTTTAAAAAATACAACTGCCAAATTTAACAGTGGATTTTGTTGTAAGTTTGTGCTATAACAAATGTGCTTCTTTCTCCTCAGTCTATTTTCATATTATTGGCAAAATATATATATTTTATAATTTTGTACTGTACAATATATGTTTTTGCTACATTATTTTTCTACTGCTAATGCAGATTAGAAGTGACAACATAGATTTATTTTGGCAAAAAAATTCTTTCGTTTTAATAACGTCCCAGAAAATATTTGTAAGGCATATGAGAAATAGTATGCAACAATATAGCATTAATGATCCTGCATCTTTTATACATCCCTTATGCATACAGAATTCACACTGATTTCAGTTTAAAATGTGTGAAAGTGGCATGCAAGTAGGACAAGAGTAAATATAGATATAATAAGACAGCCATTTGTTGAGCAATTAAGTGTTCCAAATACAACCAAGAACACTTACCAAGTATTGAAAAACTAGAGGCCAGTCACTTTTGGTTTTCAGATAGTTCTCATTTTAACTCTTCAGAATTTTCAAATGAAGAATTATCAGTGTATTCCCTCAAACACTCTAAATTCATTAGTACCATTCTCTACCATCTTTCTGCACACAGTTTACATACATAAAAACAAAGGAACATTTCAGATGCAATTGGACTCCTCAAAACTCATTGCTATTTACTTAAAAAAATTCATTTTATTTATACATTTTTCAGGACAAGTGGGTACAGCCCTTAGTCAAGTTCATTTGATGACATATTTTCTATTTTCCCATAATGGCCCTCAATTACATGAAGCATTTGGGATTAAGTCATCCACAAGAAACTAGAGATAATTGCCATAAGAAGACATATTTCATTTGAGACTGTTTTCATGAAAGAAGAAACCTCTAAAAACTATATTTTGAATTCTGTAGCTCTATCTGACCCTATAAACCAGTCTTACAACTTTAACTAACTTTACTGCTTAAGTTGATTAAAAAAAAAAAAATTATCCTTACTGTCTGTATGACAGCTATTTCATTGACTGGTTTGATCACGATTTCTGTTCAGAATACACTATAGACATGGCTTCAGTGAATAGTAAGTTTCAGTATTACCAGTATTTTAAGGTATGAGGAACTCATGAAACAAAATTTTATTACATAATATTCTATCGAGTTTTTATTCACATAGTCATTCAAGGGTGAATCTTATATAATTAAAAAAGAACAGCATGCAACATTGTCATGAAAGACAAAGGCAGAGCTATAAAAAGAATAAGGGGTAGTTTTGCATTGATTTGAAACATTTATTTGAACTCTGTTTCAATTCCAGGGGAGTCGAATATAATATCCTTTTTCATGAATGCTCTGGGCATCCACAGGAGAAATCAAGAAGTCAATAAAATTTGAATTGCAAGCCAGCTGTACTTAAACATCAAATCTCTGGAGTTTGGGATTTAGAGCTATATATGTCATAGCAATTGACACACCAAAGATGAGTCTCTTGAAGTTTGTTTTCCTCCCTGTGATGACTTATTTATTAAGTGAACTTAGATTCATGATAAACTGTGAGCCCATTTAAAGAAAGCTTCACTGACAAGGAAGGGGAAAATATTGTGGAAAACAGTTTAAAATCCAAAGGGAAGATATTTTTGAACATTTTGTGCACTGAAATTTGTAGCAAGGCTAGCAAGTATAGTGATAATAAATTTGATCATGACTTATTGATGAATGTTTTTCTCTTTAAAGACAGTCTTCTCTAGAGAAGAGGTAGTACAAATATTAGTATGTAGAGCAATTTCTTTGTTTCTTTCTTTAAATACTAATACACTGTTTCTTTCTTTAAATACTAAAATAAAATTGTATAACTAAGGAAATATACTAGCATGCAAACAGGTTGCCTAGAAACATTCTTAACTGACATCCTCTGTCTCAACAACAGTTTAAAGTATGTTCATTTAAAGAGTTCAAACTTGCAAACTATCTTTTGATATAATAATTCCTTCTCTCCCTCCCTTTCAATGCCTCTAACTCCTACTGTGAATTTTAAGGCCCCCCACAAAAGACAAGTTCAAGTATGTAGGAATGAGAAAAATAACATTCCAAAAATACAATGGCAAACAACAGTTACAACTAAAAATAAATAACAAATTACTTAAGGGAAACAACTTTCTCAGAATTTGTTTTATACTTTAAAAAGTCATTTCATTAAGGATTAAATGCAATGACTTATATCACATATAAATCATATATTTAAGAAAGACCATCAGTCTAAATTGTTAACAATTTCAATTTGCTTTCCAATTGTTGTTAGATGCCACTGAGTCAGTTCCGACTCATAGTGACCCTACGCACAACACAACAAAACACTGCCCAGTCCTATGTCATCCTCACAGTTGTTGATACTAGAGAAGCATCAAGTCATTTATAAACATTTCTAAGTGCTACTTTACATATTAGAGTGAACAAGATAACACTGTTGACTGTGTTGGAATCACATTATAGTCATGAGAATTAACATCAGGATTGGCAAATTGCATCCTTTTGTTCCAAGACTACATTTCCACATTATCACAAATCACTTGACTGAAATTATAGAATTATAATATATGGTTTATGCTATGAGTTAAAATAGCTTAAAAATATTGTAACATTCATTTTCCCTGCTAATTATCATTTGCTATTTTAAAATAAAATCAATAAAAAAATGAAGTATTTGTGGAATATGTATTTTTCAAAGGTGCTAGGTTGTGCTTGGCAAAAATAAAACTTCATTTAGTATGTATCTGTATTTTAGTATCATTTATACAATAAACTATGACTTTGAAAAAAGGAAGATGCATATCTCACTCATTTGGAGAAGGGAAACTTATTACAAAAGGAAGGGAAAAGGATATGCCAAATTAGAGTAAAAATTTAAATCTATCATCCTCAAGAAAATATACATGGTATACCCTTTCCAAGATCGTTAGCTTTTGAATAATAGTGTAAAGCAAAAGAAATCTGGACACTTGATAGTAAGTGATCAACTGGTTTGTGCACAGATATTGAATGAGCCTCTCTCTTGATCACCATAACATGGAAGACTTAGAAAAAGGACTGAGAGGCCTTTAAAAGCAAGTGACTTTTTAAAAAAGTTTGAAAGAAGATGGTAATCTTGTTAACTAGGAAATATATGCAAATGCTGTTG
Source organism: Chrysochloris asiatica (assembly GCF_000296735.1). Lineage (NCBI taxonomy): Eukaryota > Metazoa > Chordata > Mammalia > Afrosoricida > Chrysochloridae > Chrysochloris > Chrysochloris asiatica. Next base: position 7,231,054 of record NW_006408530.1, on the reverse strand, counting down.
CAGCTACCTGCCATAAAATGTAAATATCTTAAACTAGTTAAATGACCAGATTGCTAATGCTACTACAGAAAAAGCCGAACAGCTGTCTAGTCTAAATTTATACACCTTGGTGCACTCTTTGTAACTAAATACTTGAATAATGCGCACAAACAAGAAACCAGTAAAGCATATAGAAAAATGTTTTTGGCTAATGTTTTCTTTCTCATGCAAATATGTGCTGTACATGTAATAAATATAGTTTTGTTTGCTGGAAAATGCTCTTCTGTGCTCTAACAAAGTATTCAGTAATGGCAAAGTTTTATGTTTATTAAAGTGCCTAATGGATACAGTTCTCTTAAAAGTCTTACTCAGAGTTCTGTAAGCTTCTCTAGATGATAAAAGAATCTCACAAGCCAATAATCATATGTTAATTTTAAAATTTTACTGAGCCCATATTTCTTCATTGTATGGAATGTTTTGAGATGACTTATATAATTATAGACATCCTCTTTTTTCAGTTAAACAGGGTCAAAATGGGGTACAAGCAGTGAACATAAGCACAGGATGTGTGGTGAGGCCATTAATAGGGTTCAAGATATATGTAACTAATCGAGAATATGGAACTTACTTTGATGGTCAGGATAATTATTTCACTGGTGCATGCTTTGAAAATCTAAATAAATATTGAAAGGCTGGATTGAGGGAAGAAATAAAATAATATAAAATTATTTTTGTTTTCAGAAAGATAGGCTTCACAACAGCAACCTGTAGAAAAGAATTTTGTGACCAGTGCTTTAGGGATTTTAGAAAACATATGCATTGTAGAGTTTTAGAAACAAGAATCTCTTTTTACAGAGATTTGTGCATTGTATAAAAAGGTCAATTTCAATAATTTCTTGGACCATAGTGAATCTAAGACTTAATGTAAGACACAAGGTCTGCAATTTTATAATTGTAGCCACTTAAGTAAAACTAAAGATTGAATGGGTGAAGAGGAGTGCTTATTAGAAATAAGGCATCTCTATCTCCAAGTTCTCTATAATCCTCTGCATTAAAAGTGCTGCAATTTAGTGAACAAGTGTATTTATGAATCCACTAGTTTTTTTTATTGCAAGTTCTTAAACTCTGATCATGTGTTTCAATTTTTTGTGAATTATTTTAGATAAGCACAGCTTCCAACATTAAAATTGAAAGTGTCCATGTAAAACAAAAATCCTTCATGCAAATCATGAAGGGTTAGAACATTCAAATATTCAAAGACAGAGACTGAGTGAAGCAATGGCAAGGTTCTCAATTGTGCTGGGAGGAAATATTGAACCCACGTGTGTGGTTAAGTGGACTAAGTCTAGGCTTCTTATCAGTTGTTGTATAGATTTGTACTCAAGAGAATCTGTGTCACATTCTCCCTACCTGACTTCAGATTCCTGGATGCCTGTAGTTGTACTCAGGTTGACTAATAGGGAAACAACACCCCATTTACCATTTTATAAAACCAGGTTAGTTTGAGTAACTGCTGAAGAAATTTTTTATTATCTTCTAACTGCGGAAGAAATTTTGAGTTTCATTGCCAACTTCAAACGAACTAACAGTAGTAGTGACTAAACAAAATGCAAAGACAATTTGAATACAACAAATATGCCAGGAAAGAAAGAGAAATATTAAAATCTGTGGAAACTATATAATTGCTGTATTAATTTGAGGTGTTTTTTTTTTGGCACTATCAATACATTTGGTAAGTCTGAAAAAGTCATTCTGGCAACATCAACACATATTAAAATATTTATACATTCCAACATTAAGTGTAAATTTTGATTCCAGCAAATAAATATCATAGCTGGTTTTGGCTTCTATTGGTATTCGATTTTCTAATTCTTTTCTTTTTTCAGATTTTCCAATTGACGGCAACATGCTCAAGTATACTTTCTAGTCAATTCACCCAAATTCCAACAGGAATTGGTTTATAAATTGGTTCCAACTGGAACTGGTCATTTGGAATTTCCAGCATGGGAAATTATTTTATGTGCCTTAATCAGTACCGAAAATTACAAATTGATGTGTCTAAATCTAATGAAGAAAACAAAAGGTACTGTTATATGGAAATGTTGCACTGAAAACAGCTCTATGATTGGGCATGTAATATCCATCTAGACAGAAGGGCATAATGAACTTTGTTTTTGCCCCCTAAATAGCATCAAATGACAGCAGCCCACAGCACAGTAAACACTGCACTGTGCCTGCCATGTTAAGATGATTGGTTTATCCTAGCAGTGTTATGGCAAATTGTCAACAGATGAATATTTGTGTTTGTTTGTTTCTGCAGACTCAAAGCCTGTGTCGGGAGTCACGGCTATATCCCCCAGGTGATCCTCGGTTCCTGTGAGGTTTGTAAGTGTCCTGGTATGAGTCAGGGTAATCTTCTTCCACAAGAGGATAATGATCTCGGCTGTGTTGGGAACTGGAAGACAAGCGGTTCCTACTCTTCTGGGCCCTTTCGTTGTGATAATTTTCATCCGAGGTCATTAAGCTTCGTCTTTCAATTGGAGAGTTCTCTGTGGAGTGGTTGCTGTGCCTCATCCGCTGACTCTAAAAATATCAGATTGGTTAAATAACATCCACCTTGAACATTGATAGGATCTGTACAGTAAGATGCTATATAACTGGCTTAATAAAGCATTTGGATGCACAAATACTTTATTTGTTGGTCCACTCAACATTTGGTCGTGTTTTTTAGGGGACTCAAAATGCAAAGATGCTAGAGCACTGGTAGTTTATGAATTTAATTCCAGAATTTAATTCTAGTGACTATGCACTGATTCCTATTAAAAATACAAAATTGAAAATTAACTGTTGAACAAAACTTAATATATTGAGGGAGGTCTAATAATTCCATTTTTATTGTAAAAATTGCAGAAGACGATCATTTTATTAAAGGGAAATAAACTTCAGAATAACATCTAGTGCCCTATTCCTTTCTTGAAAAATTTAAATCATTCACCTCCTAAAGAATAACACACTTTACCTTGATCGAACCAAATATTATATCATTTTCTTTTTTAGATATTTTAAAGAGATTAAGATCTTTCCTGCCCATAGAGTAATGTGTTTGTTTCTGCATCCTACATAAATATAAGACTATGACAATATTCTTTCCAAAAGAATACATAGCATGTTTGTTGTTATTGTTGTTGTTAAGTCTTGTTAGTTGGTTCCTACTCATAGCGACCCTGAATATATATGGTTTCTGAGGACTGGCTGGTTTACTTGAACCGCTGTCTTTGAGGTATACACTGACCTTGTAGTCCAGCGCATTAAGCCACAGAGCCACACCAGGACTCTATACATTATGTTTGGAGCTAGCTAATTAATACAATGATAAATCTTGCTTCCTTAACTAAAATGCCCTGTAAAAATAATCTTCAGATATGAACTATATTTCTCTAATACTATTAATTGAAATGAATAGCCTCAGAATCTTATTTGATGGCTCAGGAATTTTTACTCAAAATTTTTCTTCACATTGTGGGAGACCATGTATCATAGCTGTATGTACCTGCTTAGGTTGTTGTTAAGGGCTATCAAGTCAGTACTGATTCATAGCCACCCAATATAGTGTTTCCAAGGAGTGGCTGGTGAATTTAAATGGCCAGCCTTGCAGTTCAAACCGACCTTATGCTCTAGCACTTATCCTGTTGTTGTTAAAGGCTGTTGAGTTGATTCCACACTCATAGCCATCCTGTATAGGTTTCTGATGTGTGGATAGTGAGCTTGAACCACCGACCTTGCCATTCAAACCAAGCTTGCAGTCAAGCACATTAACCTGCAGCGCCACACCAGGATTCCTGTAGTACACTTCAGTTAATGAACAGGACCCTGAGGAAGCCAAGGGCTCAGATACAAATCCTCTAAAAGACACTTAGCTTCACACAGAAGGAAACTCCTGTGACGGTCTCAGACTGTCTACCAGCTAAGTGCCACTGGGTACAGGGAGAAATAGATCACAGGATATAGGGCATCAGATTAACTATTAATAAAACAGGGAGAAGCACTCTGGGTGAGCTTACAGATGATGAGTCAAAAGTGTTGCATTCATAAGCACAGTGCAAAATTTCATTGCTGCCTACATTATAGAAACATTGCTTCAGCCATCCATTTCTTGGTTAAAGTGTGTATTTCAGAGGCAACCCAAACTAGTCAATCTAAATGTCAGATCAGGAAGTGAAGCAAGACAAGAAGTAGTCTGGGTGTGTTCAAATACATTGTACATTATAACAGTACACTTTCCATGTTCATTTCCAGCCTCAGAAACAACTCATTCGGATGGCAGGTTTTTTGTTTTTTGTTTTTTTTTTTTTTGCAAAGAGGCAATTTCCTAGCAGGGTAATACAATTATAAGAGCATTTCAGAGAGTGCCATTTATCTCAGAGTTAACTCTACATGATCTACGATTATGACTATCATTATAACCTATTAAAACAAAACTAGTCATGATGTGAGAGGATTCAATTGACTACATGTTCTTCAGTCAGCTGCAGGTTTGGACACATTCCAGTAGTTGTTTGATAAATGGTAAATAATAATTAATGTGGCAAGACAAGATTCAATTTGTATCATAATGCCTCTGGCTCCCCACATTTCATTCTGAGCCCAGCACTGGAACAGTGACCAGAGTCTCTATCTCTTATGCTTGTCCCCAGTTTCTCTAAAGGACTAACTAAGGGTCCCTTTGAGTGCTGAGGGCTGTCACTGCACATCTCCAAGAAAACTCAGACTTATTGAGGGATTTGTCACTGTCCCCAAACACAGGGACTTAACTTGTATTAGCAAATTGTCCTGGTGTGGTGCTATCGGATAAACACTGGACTGCTAATTACAAGGTTGGTGGTTCAAACCCACCAGTTTGCTAGAAAGCCTATACAGGGTAGCTATCAGTCAGAACAAATCGACCAATTGATGGTACTTAGCAACAACAATTATGCAAGCTAGAGAGCAAGCTCCAGCAGCTTCTGGCCATCTATCTGCCCTAAAATATCTTACTTAGCTAGCCATCATGTCTGATGTTTTTACCATTGTATAACCATTGAGAATTGGTATTTGATTGAGTTCAGGTATGAAGTTTCCTGACAGGGTTTAGGCAGAGAAGGGATTTATAAGTCACTTTATAACACATCTCTTCTATGGAAAGGATCATAGTCTTTGTAATTTTGTGTAAGGCAGATCACAATTAGATAATATTTTAGAGTTAAAATAAATTGTCCACTATGGTTCCCTCTTCAGATTAGTAACAATCTAGTCTCCATTCCAAATAAATTCTCTAAAGAATCTAAATACCAAATTGCAAAGCCACAAGTGAAAAAGTAACAATACCTGTAACCCAGAAATTGCTGTAGGATATGGTGATAGTGCTGTGGATCCTAAATTCCTTCCAAGTAGAGGGGTCATAGGGGTGCTACTGGTTGTATGTGTAGCACGCCAGTATGCCTCAAGGTACTCTCCCAGATGTTCACATGCATCCTCAAGCTGATTTTCATCCAATATAACATCAAACATTTCCTGTAGAGGACAAGAAAACCCATTTACTTCCACTTGAAATGCTAGACTACAAAGCTTAAAAATTCTACTTAATAACACTTTTAGTATCTAAAAAAATCCCAAGTGGTTGCTGTCAAGTCGATTCTAACTCATGGTGTCATGTGTTGCAGAGTAGGATTGTACTCCATAGGGTTTTCAAGGCTTCAACTTTTTGAAAGCAGATCTTCAGGTCTTTCTTCCAAAGTGCCCCTGGGTGGGTTAGTAGTCAAGCACTTAAATTTATACCACCCTGGGATGCCATCTAACATCGAATAGCTCACTTTCTAGGGAATATATTGCCAGTTTCCAAAGCTACAGTCAAGAGTTTGGCAGTTTGTATCTTCTTTCTCTCGTAGCCTCCACTCCACTACTGTTGTTAAGTGCTTTGAGTCAGTTCCGACTCATAGTGACCCTGTATAGGTTTCCAAGGAGTGGCTGGTGAGCTTGAACTGCTGACCCTGAGGTGCAAATCAACCTTACAGTTAAGCGCATTAATCACACCTGGACTCCATATCAGGACTCCACTCCCACTGTAGTGGATTGAATAATGCTCTTCCAAAATTTATGTCTGGCGCTGTGGGTTAATGAGCTGGACTGCAAGGTCAGCTTGAACCACAAAACTACAAGGGTGGTGGTTCAAGCTCACCAGCCGCTCCTTTGGGATCAAACGCCTCAAGTTAAAGAATGTCTGGAGCCATCAGAAGTTGGAAGAGGCAAGAAGGATTCTCTTTTAGAGACTTTGGTGAGAATATGGCCTTGCTAATACCTTAATTTCAGATGACTAGTTCTAAAACTGTGAGATAATACTTACTGTTTCTAAGCCTCTAAGTTTATTTGTTATGGTAGCCTTAGGAAAAGAACACATCTACCCACCTGCTTTTATTACCAAAATAAGAACTTCCCAGTAGTGAATTAAATATAAGTTTATTGCCATAGGCACTGGTGTTGCTGAGTGGATTTTAGGTTGATGGCAACTGGCTGATATTGAGTAAGTGGTGACTCCACTGGTTCATTCTGTTCAGTGTTTAGAACAAGACATAAATCTTTGTTTGCCTTGAAGGGGAAGTCACCATGGAAATTATCTCTTCCCCAACATTTACTACTTAAATGGTTTCATCACATCAATCTTAATTGAAAAATTTAACTCTAATTTGGAAAGTAGTTTAAAGGTCCTTGGAGCAGTGAGAAATCAATGAGGAAAATAATACATAACTTTAGTTCAGTCTTTGGTATTTGAGAAGACTCACCCAGTTCAACTCAGGTTCACCACCTTACAACCACACAAAAGAACATTTATTAGCAGATTTTGGGTGTTTTTCATTTTGCATATTTATTTTATTTATAAAATATTTACTAAGCACCAGGAGTCCTGGTGTGGCACTGTAGGATAAGCACTCGACAGCAAGGTCGGTAAATCAAACTCACCAGCTGCTCCTCATACATCCTAGAGATGGTGGCGATGGGTCAGAACTAACACGATGGCACTTAATAACAACAGCAACAAGCACCTATTTTGTGCCAGGCATTTGGGTTTACAGTGACAAGAAGAACAAACATCATTTCCATCCTCAGAAGCATTACAGTCTAGTCAGAGAGAAAATTATTAAAATGCATAATAATCTATGTCACACTGGGACTTCAAATCAGAGCAATGAAGAGATTGTGAACTAGCCAATGTTAATTCAGGGCTGAAGCTTAAAGTTCTGGATTTTGCAGCAGAGTGAAGAGACATGGGAAAGTTGAATTTAAGTTATTAGTAAGTCAAAGAATTCTATCTCTAGAGGGAAGAAAATAAAACATTTGAAGAGAAGCAGAGACACAATGTTAGAAAGAGATCATGTGGCCACTGAGTGACAGGGAAAAATGCTAGACTCTGGAGTCTCAATCAACATATGTCCATATAATAAATCCTCCTTTTCCATTAAAGTATCTCAAGGGAGTTTCTATCTTTTGTAACCAAAAGCCCCTCCTTCCACTGTTAAGGATCGAATTGTGTTCACCCAAAATAGGTATTGAAACCCTTGTACCTGTGATGTGATCCAGTTTTGAAATAGTTTTGTTTTTCTTTTGTTTCATTTATGAGGTTTTGTCAGAGTAGAGTGGATCCTAAACCTAACCACTTTTGAGTTATAAAAAGAATAGAATAGATACAGAGAGACACACCCGGGAAAGACACAAGACACCATGTGAGGATTGTCTACAAGCCAAGGAACACCAGAGAACTAACGAACAAGTCGGCTACTAACAAGGAAAGAATCCAAATGGCCTAGGCCCTGACTTGGATTTTTAGCTTCCAGAACTGTGAGAAAACAGATTTCTGCTCTTTAAAGTCATTCACTGTGAGATGAGATTTGTGTTGCAGCAGAACTAAGTAACCAAGACAGTTACTGTTATTACAAATATCTTGCAGCAAATACAAATATGCGGCTGTTGCTGTTAAGTGCCATTGAGTTGGTTTTGACTCACAGTGAGCCAGCATAGGATTTCCGAGGTGCAGTTGGTGGGTTTGAACCACCGACCTTGCGGTTCAAACCAACCTTGCAGTCCAGTGCTTATCCTGCAGCATCATACCAGGATACACTATAAGTGTAGCATCTGAGAATTATGCGTAATATTCAGATACAAAAAGTGGCATGGCAGTACTGAGTTGAATGGGACTAGAACATCCCTATCCCAAAGAACATCCACAGACTCAGATGATATAGGAGGAAAGAAGAAGAACCAGCACTAGGGCAAAAGTGGCTCTCTTAGCCACTTCAGGTCAAAGTTTATCACTAATTCCATATACTTTGTATGCTGTTCATATAATTTTACTTAAGCTAACTGTGTAAATACAATTGTAGTTACATAGTTCTCATTCTATAATGTGGGTCTGGTTGATCTCAACAAGCCCTTTTTTTTTTTCTGATTTAATGAAGTCCCAAATGAAAGAATCCCCCAGTGTCATCTAAACTGTTGAATATGACAGCAAGAATCACAAAGCCCAGGTAAGCTGCACCTCCCACTGCAGACTTATTTGAATGAGGTTTATGTCTACGTTGTTATGCATTACAGTACCACTGTTGTAGACACAATTACACATGCATTTAATTATAAGACATTTGAAAAAAGACTTCTTACCCAATGGATAGAATATCTATCTACCATTTGCTTAAGCTGCAATCATTTCTAGGCTATATAATGGAAGATGATATGAAAATCCTTTTAGGCTTTCAAAAGCACAAAGCTAAGCAAATTTCAACTTCTGGATGAATAGTGATATATGCGACTTATTGTCAACTAAGAAGAACTTCACAGCCTGTAGCTATGATAATTTTTCTTTTCAACTGTTTAAGAAATACCGCTGAGTAGACCAAAACGCTCAAGAGTCAGTATGAGAAGACAAAAAAAAACCCTCTTACTTACAAAATATATTCAAACAGAAGCAACCCAATGAATCTTGCAAACCAACCTTGCCATCTTTTCAGAAATTTAAAGGTTCAAATCTACTTAGTTCATAACTGTGCAATATACAAGGTTCCCAGTATGAGGGATGGACACAAAGTGTTATCTTAACAGCAGAAGACAGTAAGAATACAATCACAGTTGTCAAGTGTCCTGGACTCTGCTCTGATTCACAGAAACCCTATGTTTCTGAAGAGTGGCTGGAGGATTTGAACTACCACCCTTGCAGATAGCAGTCCAGTGCTTAGGATAACTACATTGTCTTACCAGGACCCCTATAACCACATTATCATTGAAAGGGTAATCTTAGGGGGTCTCTTGGAAAGAGTTATGAGGAAAACAAAGACCCTGTCTCGAGGACAGGGGTTTCCTTTGTTCTCTATTGTATCTCCAGTGCCTGGGACATATACAGTAGGCACGGAGTAAATGTTCACTGAGTGGATTCTTTGTGGTGGAAGGGCCCTGAGAAGCTATGATGGGCCTAATTGAGACCCTTATTTGGCCCAACCCCCAACATCTGCTACTTTACCTCTGAGTCTCTCAGAGCCAGGGAGTCTTGGGAGCCTCTTGAAAAGTGAACGCATTAATCCTAAAACTTTGCCCATTCTACAGTCTATTACTGTAAACAGATCACCCGTAAGATCTCTGCATTTTACAACATGTTTTACCCACCTTAAAGAACGACCTTTCCTTGGAAGCAGAGAAGAACACCAGCCCCTTCCAGGGGCTGAGTTATGCAAGCATGACATCCCAGAATAAGTTTTGTCAGTCCCTACCAGAGGCCGTTGCATGGAATCCATCTTGAAGAAATGCTGCTCCTGCACCAAATTAGCATACTGTTGTTGTTGTTGTTAAGTGCTGTGGAGTCAGTTTCCACTCAGAGCTATCCTACATAGGGTTTCCAAGGAGCAGCTGATGGGTTTGAACTGCTGATCCTATGGTTAGCAGTCCAATGCTTATCCTAAAGTGCCACACCAGGAGTCCATCTTTATGGGAGCAGAAAGCCTCATCTTTCAAACTGCTGACCTTGCAGTTAGCAGCCTAGTTTGTAGTCCATTATGCCCTTGTTGTTGTTAGTGATGTTGAGTTGGTTCTGACACATAGGAAACCCTGTATAGGGTTTCTGAGAAGCAGCTAGTGAGCTTGAACCTCCAACCTTGTAGTTCAAACTGCCCTTGCAGTCCAGTACGTCAACCCACAGCACTATACCTGGACCCCTCCTAAATGGTACACTTCCCAGAAATCCCCACTTAGCTCTATGAACAAACACTATGCCTTTTCCCACCCAAAATTTTCTTAATCCCAGCAAAGCCTTTATTGGGGAGAAGAGGGTTAGCTTTGCTAAGGGTCCATCTCAGATCTCCTCCCAATAAATCTTTAAGTCTCTTGCTCGTGTGAAACTCTGTATAACCTGATCATTCTTGGTCACCAAAGTTCCCTCCATTTGACCTAGTACCCATTTGACCTAACCTCAGTGGCTTGAAAATCAGAACTTGACTAGAGGAAGATAAAAAAAAAAAAAAAGTTAGATAAAAGAACCTAGTATAATTGCTCTAATTTGATGAACTTGACCTATACTTATGGATGTTGTTGTTGTTAAGTGCTGTTGAATCATTTCCGTCCCATAGCGACCCTACATAGGGTTTCCGAGGAGCAGCTGGTGAGCTTGAACTGCCGACCTTGAAGTTCAAATGGCTTTGCAGTCTGGAAAATACTAACAGAAAGGGAAGGAGTCTTCACATCAAGTGTCAGTCCTCTCCCCTCTGCAAACAGGGTAGATAGGGATGGGCAACTTAGACATTGGCTACCCAAAATGAGGGAGCAATAAAGGCACAAAGTGACTGGCTTACAAATTTACAAGAGAGTTTAGTTTAAGAGTGTGTGGGGGAAGATAGATTTCCCACTGAATAGTTTTCATCTTGTCTAGATGGGTCTGGTGAAAGGAGATGGGGATAAGATTCTTATGATTCAATAGTGAGTAGTTGTTATCATGACTATTGTGACTGTCACAACTGTAAAAGGTAGGAGTTTTGTAACAAAAATGGGGGAGTAGTTAATTTTACAGTCCAGAAACAGAGGACCTTAGGACCGTCAAGAAAGAAGAGAACAAGCGGAATGCAGGACCCTATCCAGAGAAGCAGCAACGGCAGAGATGGGGACATGGAGAGAGGGAGCAGCTGAGGACTCTAGACTCATGGGCAAGAGAGGGACTGAGTGCTGGCGGCCAGGAGGCGGACTTGCAGAATGTACCCTTTGGTTGTTCAAATGATTATATATTCCTGAGTGTGTTTGTGTAATCTCCCCACACCCCTCCATCATCACCTAAAAAAAAAGGGAATGGAAGCAAATACTGTTGAATGATGATGCACAGGGGATATTGTTATCATTGCAATGAACTGATGGTGTGAAGTCCGCAGATGTTCTCCAATGTAAACGATCACTCAGTTCACAATAACAATAAAAAAAGAATGTCAATAGTTTGGCAATACTAAAAACAATACCAAAACAAAACAAGAAAAACTTCCATAATGAATTCCTCTGACATTCTGAGATGGACTACTTTCTTCAACAGAGGCAGGTGAAACTAGTGTGGCTGCTACAGTAAATAAGTAGTAAACAGAGGAATCAATACAAACCATCAGAAAATCTGGAACAATAGCATAGTCCACTAAGACAATGTTCCACATTCTACTTGGTGAGTAGTAACTGGGCTCTTAAAAGCTTTTGAGGGACCATCTAAGGTGCACTATTGGTCTCTCCCCATCTGGAGCAAAGAAATGGGAAGAAAATTAAAGATGAAAGGAAACAATTAGTCTGACGTGCTAACGGACCATGTGAACTTCCGTTTCCAAGACTGTGAAACTAGAAGAACTAGACAGTGTCACTGCTGACTCCTTTGAAAGGAATCTCAATAGGAGGTCCTAGATAGAGTGGAAGCAAAATGTGGAACAAAACTTAAAATATAAAAAAGATCAGACTTTTGTAGGACATTATACTAAGTGGTATGATGCTATAAGCACTGGACTGCTAGCTACAAGGTCAGTATCTCAAACCCATCAGTTGCTTCTTGGAAACCCTGCATAGGGGTGCTATGAGTTGGAATCAACTGGATGGCACTTAATAACAACATCAGCAATATGTTAAGTGAAATTAGTCAATCACAAAAGGATAAATATTGCACAGTTGTAAAAAAGCTAGAAGATTTTTTTTTGCTAAATGAAACATTCTATGACGGTTACAAAGAGCTCTGGTAGTGTAGTGGTTATGAGCTGGGCTGCTAATCCCATGGTCAGCAGTTCGAAATTACCAGCAGCTCCACAGAAGAAAGATGAAGCTTTCTGTTCCCATAAAGATTTATAGCCTTGGAAACCCTATACAGGGTCACTATGAGTTGGAACTAACTGCACGGTGTACCACCATCACCATGATGGTTACAGGGCGGTTAGAGAGGGTAGAGGGGAAGGAAAAAAAGTGGATAAAAGGTAAATACTGTTAACTGATGATACGCGGAGTGGATTACAGTCATCGTAATGACATGAAATATACAATTTGTTGAATGTGGAACTGATGATCTATTCTGAAAACCTTCATTCAATTCATAAGAAAAAGTTAAAATAATAAAAACAGACCAGGTTTACTGGTCCGTTAGAGACTGGTGGAGCCGTGAGAGTGTGATCCTGAGTCATCCTTCATTGCTGGGAATGAACTAACACCTACAGCTCAACTTTCATCCAGAGGACAGACAGGCCTGTAAAGTGAGCAGTACCATCAGCGAGGGGGACATGCACTCCTGAGAACAACCAACTATACTGTTTCAGAAGGGCAGTATGTGCCCAGAGATAAAGCTCTGAAACAGGAAAGGGATAGAAAAGAAGCACGAAAGGAAACTGTAAACACAGGAAGGAAGTGGAACAGTGTTGTAACATTGTGGGGACTGCAATCCATTCCTCTCACACACACATACAATGTGCATGAACTATTGAATGGTAAGCCAGTTTGGTCTGAAAACTTTCTCCTAAGCCACAGTAAAAGGTTTTCAAAAAAGAAGAAAAGACAATCAGGCAAAGCAGGACCCTTTTCTGAGTATAAGTTCTTTCAGGAAAATTAAAAATTAAAGCATTGTAAGCAATAAGAGGAAAAACATGTCATTAGCACATCCAGTGGTTCAGGGACTAAAACATCAGAGAGGTAACAATGGGGAAGGAAGTTGAAAAGAACGCATATGAAGAAAGTGTGCATCACTAGGAATCCTGGTGCAGTGCTATAGGATAAGTACTAGACCACAAGGTCGGTATGAACCACAAGGTCTGCGGTTCAAACTCACTAGCTGCTCCTCAGAAATCCTATATAGGGTCAATGTGAGTCAGTACCAACTAGATGTCACTTAACAACAATTCTTAAATTACCAATATTTAAATGTTCTGTTCTTTGTTGACAGAGTAAAATGTCACAAACCACCTGAATTAGGATAACCAACAGTCCTAGTTTGCCCAAAATAAGGGTTCAGTGCCAAAACTGGAAGAGAGAAAAAAACAAGACCAACAAACCAAACCAGTAGCCACTGAATTGATTCTGTCTCACAGTCAGCCATGTGTGAGAGAGTCGAGCTGTGCTCCACAGTATCTTCACTGGCTGATTTTTCAGAAATACATCACCAAGCTTTTATTTTCAGGCACTTATGGATGGATTCAAACCTTTAGTTTTTTGGTCGGGAGCCAAGCATTTTAATCACCCTGAGTCACTCAAAACTGGGAAGTTCTGGGCAAATCAGAATGGTTAGTCCTCCGCATTTATAGAGAGGATAGAATGCTTTTTAGTTTCTACATCCAGGATAGGAGCAAGTTCCAACTCTCTCTTTTCATTTAACTTTCCTTTGGTGAAAATACACATGTTGTTGTTGTTAGGTGCCATCGAGTCGGCATCGACTCATAGCGACCTTATGCACAGCAGAATGAAACAATGTCCGATCCTGGGCCAACCTCACCACTGTTGCCACACTTGAGTCCATTGATGCTGCCACCTGGTCAATCCATCTCATTGGGGGTCTTCCTCTTTTTCTCTGACCCTCCATATTACCAACATGATGTCTTTCTCCAGTGACTGTTCCCTCCTGACAATATGTTCAAAGTATGAGAGACAAAGTTTGGCCATCTTGGCCTCTAAGGAGCACTCTGGCTGCACTTCATCCAAAACAGATCTACTGGTTTTTTTGGCAGTCCATGGAACTTTTAGTATTCTCCTCCAACACCATAATTCAAAGGCATCAATTCTTCTACAGTCTTCCTTATTCACTGTCCAGCTTTTGCATGAATATGAGGTTATTTAAAATATCATGAAAATATCATATATTGGTTATTGAACATATCATGAAAATATCACATATTGAAAATACACATAGCAAACCATAAATTCATTCAACAATTTCTACATGTACAGTTCAGTGACATTGGTTACATTCTTAACTTTGTGCCACCATGCTGTCTCTCCCCAAATTATTCCACCGTCATTTATTTAAACTCTGTTGTCGCTGCCGCTGCTGCCATTTACCAGAAAGTCAGTTCTGACTCGGTAAGTCTTTATTGGAGCAGAAAGCCTCATACAATCCCGTAGAACAGCTGGTGGGTTCAAACTGCCAACCATGCCGTTACCAGCATTTCATTTAGATTCACTGCCCCATAAACTACTCATTTATGTCCTGGAGTTACTGCTGTCAATTTCATTTCATATAGATAATTCTTTAAAAGAGTGCACATTCTTGGCTAATTCAACTGAACTGCTATTTAGTTTAAAGGTGACTTCAGGGAAATTGTTTAAGTTATTTCAAGGTTCGAAAAATTTCTCAGGGCAACAGATTTAGGAGTTTCTCCAACTTCAGTAGGCCCAGAAAATCTGGCTTCTATAAAGAAGCTAAAATGATTTTCTACATTTTCTCTGTTGGTCAGGATTCATCTACTGAGTCCTTGGTTTCAAAGTTCAGTAAAGGTAGCCAGGCACCATCAGTTCTGAAGTTGATAGTTGCTTAAATCCACTATCAACAATCATGGAAATAGAAGTCAAGGACTCAAACATATTGCATTAGGCAAATCTGTTGCATAAGATCTCTTAAAGTGTTTAAGAAAAAGGATGCCAATTTGAGGATTAAGGTGCATCTGATCCAAGCTGTGGTATTTTCAGTAGCTTCATATGCAAGTGAAAGTTGGATAATGAATAAGGAAGACCATAGAAGAATTGATGCATTTGAGTTATGTTATTGGAGAAGAGTATTGAAAGGTACCATGGACTACCATGGACTATTGTTTTATTGTTAAGTGTTGTTGAGTCGGTTCCAACTCACAGCGACCCTGTTTAGGGTTTTTGAGGAGTGGCTGGTGAGTTTGAACCACCAACCTTGCAGTTCAAACTGACTTTAAAGTTGAGTGCTTATCCTAGGGCGCCAGAAGAACAACTATATCTGAGTTAGAAGAACTACAGCAAGAATGCTTCTTAGAAGCCAGGATGGTCAGACTTTGTCTCTCATACTTTGGACATATTATCAGGAGAGACTAGTTCCTGGAGAAGGACATCATGTTTGGTAAAGTGGAGGGTCAGCTAAAAAAAGGAAGACCCCCAATGAGATAGACTGACCCAATGGCAGCTGCAAAGGGCTCAAGCACAACATTGCTTGTGAGGATGATGCAGGACTTAGCAGTGTTTGGTTCTGTTGTGCATAGGTTTGCTATGAGCCAGAACCAACTTGACAGCATCTAACAATACCACCATCAGTTCCTGTCACATGGCAATTCCCTCCCTGAACTATTGCCTCCATTTATTTCTTATACAAAGTGGCTTCAAAAAGTTCATAGAAAATGTGAATGTAAAGATACTGGAATATTTCCACAAACTTTCTGAAGCCCCCAAGTCATCTTTTCTGAGAGGGAATATAAAGGAATAAGCAATCATCATTTTATTCTAGAAAACAGATAGTTTGTGACTTGTTGTTAAGTGCCATAGAGTTGGTTCCGATTCATAGCAACCCTGTATAGGATTTCTGAGGAGCAGCTGGTGAGTTTGGAATGACCTTGCAGTCATTATCCTGCAGTGCCACACCAGGACTCCATGTATTATCTATTTTCTAATAAAAATGGGGAAATTGCATTAAGTATAATATACACTTTCTAATAATTTTATATAGGAAATTGCTCTTCAAGATATTTTAGTAAAAAATATCTACAATTTAGAGGTTAGTTTTGCAGTTTAATTTAAAGTTTTTTGTTTATATTTTTTAAATCAGTGCACTACTGAATATTAGCTACCCAGGGGATTAAGGAGATACACACTCTCCCATGGAATATGAAAGACTTTACATTTATTTGTTGTATACTGATAAAACCTCATGTGGGTATCTTTCTACATAAAAAAAATAATAGGAAAAAATAGTTTAATTTCTTTGCTATTCAGATATGTTTTCGTTATTGGTAAGTGCCGTCAAGTCAGTCCCAACTCACAGTGACCCTGTTTCAGGTTTCCAAGACTGTAAAAATCTTGTGGGAGCAGAATGCTTCATTTTTCTCCCGTGAAGTGACTGACAGGCGTGAACCACCGACCCTGTGGTTCACAGTTCAGTGATTATTGTATAGAGCCATTTGTTGTTGTTGTTAAGTGCCGTTGAATTGGTTCCGACCCTGTATAGGGTTTCTGAGGAGCAGCTGGTGAACTTGAACGGCCGACCTTGCAGTTCAAATGGCTTTGCAGTCTGGTGCATTAATCCACAGTGCCACACCAGAACTCCATTGCTGTTGTTATTGTGAAGTGCCGTCGAGTCGGTTCCGACCCATAGCAACCCTGTATAGTAGTGTTTCCAAGGAGCAGCTGGTGAGGTTAAACCACCGACCTTGTAGTTCAAATGACTTTGCAGCCTGGCGCATAAACCCACAGTGCCACACCAGAACTCCATTGTTGTTGTTGTTGTGAAGTGCCGTCGAGTCGGTTCCGACCCATAGAAACCCTGTATAGTAGCGTTTCCGAGGAGCAGCTGGTGAGCTTGAACCACCGACCTTGCAGTTCAAATGACTTTGCAGTCTGGCGCATTAACCCACAGTGCCACATCAGGACTCCATAGAGACCCTGAAATTGTCACTTTATAAATAATGGTAACATTTGATTGGCAAATATGATTCAGTAAAATAAAACTGCTTAACAATACAGTGTTGTTAGCTACTGTGAAGTTGGCCTCCAACTTATAGAGCCCCATGTACAATGGGACTGGATTGCTGTGATCCACAATGTTTTCATTGATTGATGTTTTAGAAGTGGATTACCAGACCTTTAGTCTTAATTTTAGTCTGGATGCTCCACTGATACCAGTTCAGCATCTCTCCAGCCTCCATTGGCAGACAGGTAATTACTGTGCTAAGGTGCACTGGCCAGGAGTTGAACCCAAGTATCTTGCATGGAAGGTCAGAGTTCTACTACTGAACTATCTCCAATGATATAATATATAATGATAATTATAAAAGTATTGATAATTATTTCATATCAAAACTGCATTCATGTTGTACCTTTTGAAATCCTACCTCTTAATTCATTGGTCAACAAGAGATAGGAAACTAGACTGTAAGTTAAAGGGTTTTGGAAGACCTAGGAGACGTTATGAGGATAAAGGAAACTGAGACTAGAAGGCAGCCTATAATGCGACTCCAGTTAGTCCCAGGCATAGTTTCCACTTTAATGAGCTAAACAGAGAAGACAGACAATCAGCATTCTTGCTACTAAATGGTGGAGGCAACATGAAGGCTAAGAATACATCAACTCTGATTCCTGCATTCATTATGAATCCAAACATGTCTTCCTCCCCATACCCCTCCATCGTGTCCATTCTTATTCTTTAGTTTTATGTATAAAAACATTCACCAGTGTTAATTGTGTGCAGAAAAGGCACTCAGTGTTTTGTTAAATTCTTATTACTTGAATACTTTAAATCATAGCATTGGAGGCCGTGAACTTCAAGCCCTAAATCTCTATGTCCAAATAGGGTGGCTGGCACAGGAGTAGTCTGCCCTGAACCTGTATTCTATGTAGCCTTGTACCATGAAGCAAACATCCAGAACCAATTCCTTCCTTTTATAAAAAGCAATGTTACTGATTCAAACTATGGACATCCAAGGGCTCTGAAATAACAAATGCACTAATAAGGAGAGTACTTCAAAAAGGTGGGTAAATACACACCATTCTAATTTATGTTATATAAAATTACTAGAAAAGGGCAGTGGAAAATTACTAGTGAGACTGCAACATGACCAAGGATACTGGGCATTATAATTAACTTCAGAGATCTTAGGTTAAATAGAAAAAATGTGAGTCCACACAGCAATGGAAAATAAAGGGTGATAGAGAATTACTATGGTTAATACATTACTAGAGGTTTGCAAGAGTCTACAAAGGAGATGAGCTCCTCTCTTGCAGGGAGAGTGATCATTGTCATTTTATGCACATCCACACATCCCCTCAAACATTACAGCTCAAAGAACTATCAGGTCTGCTTTTGGTAACCCAAGCTAGGTTGCAACCAAGCAGAATTAAAGTGTTACATTTCAATTATATATTCAATTGTCTATCTGCTTTTCTTACTATGCATTGTAGTTCTTATTGCCATGGTACTGGGGCAATTTGAACTTGACCTTCTTAAGCTTAATTGTTTTCAACTTCTCTGAAAAGGTAAAGAGTACCAATGCCTGGTAAAAGCAAAATCAAATCAAAAATATAATATACAAACGTATGTTGTTGTTAAGTGCCTTCGAGTTGGTTCCGATTCACAGTGACCCTGTACAGGGTTTCCAAGGAGTAGCTGGGGCAGTTCAAACTGATCTTGTGGTCCAGTGCATTAACCTATAATTCTAAGTATAAATTTAGTCTAATCCATATTAAACAAATAATGATATTACCTTTTGGTCCTAGTCCCATAAGCCCTTTTCTGTTTGCATCCCACATTTCCCTCAAGACTGGGCAAAAAGAGGCAAGTCTTCCCTTCCAGAATGCTGCTATCCAGTAGCCCATCCTCCCAACACATCTTTTTGTCTGTGACAGATTAAGAATAGCCACAAATTCTTTGACACTCTTTGCATAGTTTATGGATGGTTTATGTCACCTCTCCTTGAATCTGGGCAGCTTCTATGACACCTTGGACTAATGAATGCACTGGAAGTGATGCTATGTCCATATCATGGTTTTAAGAGATTAGAGCGCTTGCTCCTGGAGCCCTTGGAGCTGCCAATGAAGACATATGCATCCACTGTGGAAAAGCCTTGGTGCTACACAGAGCAGGAGAGAAAGGGAGAGAGGAAGAGAGCCCAGCTGTGTACAGCCTTCCAGAAATCCTAGCTCTGGACTGGCCGGTCTCAGACGCTCTAAACCAGCCACCAGCTGAATGCCACTGAGTGGTAATTGTTGTCACTTAGTGTTGGGGTAGTTTATTTCACAGTAATAGATAACTAGAACAGCAACTTTGATTTGGTGGCTAAATTGGGCCTGTCTCCTGCTTCTATAAAGAACTTTGACTGGAACACAGCCACTTCCATTTGTTTACATAATTTCTAAGCAAATAGCTGGGAGCCTGGTGGCTCTAGAGGATAAGCACTGGACTGTGAGCCACCAGGTAGGCAGTTCAAGCCCACCAGCCATTCCATGGGAAAAAGATAAAGTCTTCTGCTTTCACGAAGATTTACAGCCTTGGAAACATTATACAGGGTGGCCGTGGGTCAGAACCGACTCAATGGCACTTAATAACAACAGGCAGTTAATGTGTAGCTTCTAACAAGAAAAGTTAGACGTTCCAGTCCACCCAGAGGTATTTTGAAGACAAGCTTGGTGATTGGAAGAAAGACCCAGTGATTGAACTGCTTCTAAAAACTCAGCCTCTGAAAATTTAAGAAGCACAGTTAAAAGTGGACACACATGAGGTTGCCAAGAGTTGGAACTGACTTGATGACAATTAGTTATACCTGATTAGCTACTAAAAAGGTGGAGTTGGATCGTTGCAAAGGAGACTACAACACTTAAATCCCTAAAATATTTACTATCTGGTCCTTCACTGAAAAAGTTTGCCAACCCATCTTCCTAGGAAAAGTCTTACCAGAATCCCACGATTCCTCTCAAGGAGATTATGCGGGAATCAATTTGTGGTTATGGTCATTCGTCATCTAACTCTTACTAGACAGGGAGACAGAGCTCTCCTGCGGACTCGGGTCAAGGTATATGACCTCTGGAGAGCCAGCTCACCTCTCTTGGCCTCAGTTCCTTCATTTGTAAAATGAGGAGGCTGGACTGGATCAGTCTTTCCTTACGATTGTTCCATGAAACATTAGTCCTATGAGATGCTCTGTGGAAAAATGTTTCCATGGCCAAAATTTACGGGAAGAACAACATACGATTTGTTTTACTGGAGATATAACATGCACCTTAGCATATTAACAGCTCTGCAGTAAACAAAACAACCCACTGCAGTTTAAATAAGCATTGACTCAAAGAGTTTTGGAATCAGGGCTCTTTTTCCATAACGCCTGATGGCACTGCAAGGAAGCCTTGTTATAAAGAACACACAGACTCCAGGAAACACCACACCAGGTGCTGTTTAAGGAAGGGTCTCAAGGACTTCAGGACCCTTTTGCCCAAAAATCCCTGAATCAGAGGTGACCTTTTTTTTCAGTGTTATTCTAGACTTCCTCTTTCCAAAGACAGCAGCCTTTCATTTCTTAGCAACAAGAGACTGACAGTGTAATCTGCTGACTTTTCAAATTGGAGCTAGAGAAGCCAATTAAGAAAGTTTTAGCTTCTCCCCAAAGAACTATAATGTCACTGGGATCACAAATTTTTCTATGGCAATTACAATTATGATCTTAAAGTAAAGCAGGGAAAATGAAAAGACACATTTTTAGATTACTTCTAGTTTTTATAATCCAAAGATTTCTTCATACATGTCAAAATAGACCATACTGTACCTTCTTGACCCACATAATATTGAGTGAACACATTTAATAATGTAAACTGAGCTTGCTGTTGTTGTTGTTGTTGTTACGTGCCATCAAGCCGATTCCAACCCATAGCGACCCTGTATAGGGTTTCCAAGGAGCAGCTGATAAACTTGAACCACCGACCTTGCAGTTCAAATGATTTTGCAGTCTGACACATTAGTGGAAAATATTAAAAATATTAGGTAACCTTGCTGATCTGATGCCTTGTTTAAAATTCAGGTTACCTGACCAATTATATAAAACAAGAAAGTGTTTATGAAATAATGAGAGGACAAGGCTACCTTCTCAGTATACAGAGTGTTAGTGTTTCCTGACTTGGGAACAAGTCCTCAGGTAGCTCACAGTACTATTTGCATTTCAGTATGCACATATCTTTTCTTGGTTCCAGCTATTTCAGAGGTAGCAGAATAATTGTACAACAACTCAATTATCAAACCTCTCAGCAGTGAAAATATCTCAATGTTAATAACCCCTAAACCAAGCCCACTGCAGTTGAGTCAATTCTGACTCATAGCAACTCTATATTTTTTAGTAATTATTGGGAATAAATAACTATTAATAAATTCATTCTCATGGAGAGATCAAATTAAAAAGAAGACAAGTTCAATTCATTTTTACACACATATTAAACATTCCTTCTCAGGGAGTTAATTACTGAGCCCTCTTATAACATTATTATCCCAAACTCATGTGTGCATGAATCTAAACCAGTGATTCTCAGCTGGGAGCAAGTTTGTCCCAAGGGGACACTTGGCAATGTCTGGAGGAGAAGAGTTACTGATTCAGGATACTGCTAAACATCCTACATTGTAGCAGACAGTTCCCTACAAATAACAGATTATAAATAGTGTTGAGGTGGAGAAACCCTGATCAATACCACTCCATCAGAGTTCAAAGGGACCTCAGGTACCATATCCATGAGGCTTCACCAGAGGAGATTCCTTCTATCGCCTCTCTTACACCTCTGTTCATAGTACAACTGTCTGTCCACCCATGCCTGCAGTTGAAGGGATAAAATTTGCTATGAGTCAGAATCAACTTTATGGCAGTGGGTGGGTGGAGAGATAAAGACTGTCCTTTTTCTTTTGGCATTTAAATCTGAGCCAACTTGTGAAATGCCTTCCTTCAAGTGGGTAACTGACCAGTTTGAAAAAGAAGACAAATCTAAGCCTATCCTTTGTGTGGCACTGTGGGTTAAAGCACCAGACTTCAAAGTCGTTTGAACTGCAAGGTTGGCAGTTCAAGCTTACCAGTCGCTCCTCGGAAACCCTATACAGGGTCGCTATGGGTCAGAACCAACTTGACGGCACTTAACAACAACAACAACAACAACAACAACATAGATATATGGGGAGTCCTGGTGTGGTACTGTGGGTTAATGTGCCAGACTGCAAAGCCATTTGAACTGCAAGGTTGGTGGTTCAAGCTCACCAACTGCCCCTCATAAACCCTATACAGGGTTGCTATGGGTGAGAACAGACTCGATGGCACTTCACAACTACAACAACACAGATATCTGGGAGTACTTGGGTAGTGCAAATTGCTAAGTACAAAAGGTTGGTGTTTTAGGATCACCCAGAGATATAGAAAAAAACAGGATGGCAGTTCAGGTAGACGTGCAGTAAGGAGCTCCATCAGCAACAACACATGAATACCGGACCAAGCAGGCTCAGAGGATTGTACTAGAACTCTGAACCACATATAAAGGAATATTTAGAAGCTTGGAAGGCTTACAGTTAGGTGAATTTGTAGCAGAAACAAGAAATCCATTGCTTTCTGATTCAAGATGCTCAGCTGCTCCCAGAGCTGCCATCTTGGGAGATAACAAGTGAGGGAAGAATCAGAACAGCCACGAAAGCCTGACAGAACCACGGAGATACAGGTGTGAGCATTCTTTTTTTGGTATCTGTTCATTGGTCTCTTGCTGTCTGTGCACCTCCATTCTGGTGACTGGAGGGGATGCCTGAGCGAATGGATACTCTACCCCCACCCATGAAGGGTTCTGCTACGCATGCACACAGATCTCCTCAAAATTTAAAGTGACAGTTTCCACTTAAAACAAATGGCCACACTTGTCTGTCAGTGTGTCATACTGTGGTGGCTTGTGAATTGCTGTGATTCTGAAAGCTATGCCACCAGTATTTTAAATACCAGCAGGGTCACCCAAGGTGGACAGGTTTCAGATGAGTTTCCAGACAAAGACAGACTAGGAAGGAGTGACGAACTACTTCCAAATATTTAGTCACTGAACACCTTATGAAAGCAGGGAAATACTGTCAGATATAATGCCAGAAAATGAGCCCCTCAGGTTGGAAGTCACTCAAAATGCGACTGGGGAAGAGCTGCCTCATCAAAGTAGCATTGACTATGATAACGCGAATGGAGTAAAGCCTGAGGGAGAAAAGCCTGCGGGACCTTCATGTGCCGATGGGGCACAACTCAAAATGAAGATAAATAGCTATAAACATCCATTAAAAATCGGAACATGGAATGCATGAAGTATGAATCTGGGAAAACTGGAAGTTGTCAAAATGAAATGGAACACATAAACATTGATATCGTAGGCATTAGTGAGCTGAAATGGGCTGGTATTGGCCATTTTGACTCTGACGACCACATGGTTTATTATGCCAGGAATGACAAATTGAAGAGGAATGGTGTTGCATTCATTGTCAAAAAGAACATATCCAGATCAGTCATGAGGTACAACGCTGTCTGTGATAGAATAATATTCAGTGAAGCCCAGTTAATACCACTATTATTCAAATTTATGCACTAATCACTAAAGCCAATGAGGATGAAATAGAAGAATTCGACAACTTCTTCAATCTGAAATCAGTCTAACATGCAATAAAGATGTACTGATCATTACTGGTGATTGGAATGCAAAGATTGGGATCAAAGAGGACAGATCAGTAGTTGGAAAATATGGCTTTTGTGACAGAAATCATGCCGGAGAACGCATGATAGAACTCTGCAAAACCAATGATTTGTTCATTTCAAATACCTTCTTTAGACAACATGAGAGACGACTATACATATAGACCTCACCAGATGGAATACATAGAAATCAAACTGACTACATCTGTGGAAAGAGATGACAGAAATGCTCCATATCATTAGTGAAAACAAGGCCAGGGGCAGACTGTGGAACAGACCATCAATTACTCATATGCAAATTCAAACTGAAACTGAAGAAAATCAAAACAAGTCCACGAGACAGAGCCAAAATATGACGTTGAATATATCCCACCTGAATTTAGGGATCATCTGAAGAACAGATTTCATACATTAAACACCAAAGACTGAAGACCAGAGAAGTTGTGGGATGACATCAAGAACATCATACAGGAAGACAGCAAAAAGTCATTGAGAAGACAAGAAAGAAGGAAAAGGATAAAATGGACGTCAAAAGAGACACTGAAACTTGCACGTAGAGATGCTAAAGCAAATGGAAGAAATGAGGAGGTCCAAGAGCTGAACAGAAAATTTCAAAGATCAGCTCGAGACGATAAAGTCAAATATTACAACAAAATTTGCAAAGATCTGGAATCAGAAAACCAAAAAGGAAGAACACGCTCAGCATTTCTCAAGCTGGGGGAACTGAAGAAAAAAAAGTCAAGCCTTGACTTTCATTACTGAAACATTCTCTGGGCAAATTATTGAAAGCATCAAGAGAAGATGGAAAGAATCCACAGAGTCACTATACCAAAAGGAAATGATTATTGTTCAGCCATTTCAAGAGGCAGCATATGATCAAGAGCCAATGGTACTGAAGGAGGAAGTCCAAGGTGCATTGAAAGAACTGGCAAAGAACAAGGCATCAAGAATTGATGGAATAAAAATTGAAATCTTTCAAGAAAGTGAGGCGACACAGGAGACATTCACTCATCTCTGCCAAGAAATTTGGAAGACAACTATATGGCCAACTAAATGGAAGAGATCCATATTTGTGCCCATTCCAAAGAGAGGTGACCTAACAGAATGTGGAAATAATCGCACAATGTCTTTGATATCCCATGCGAGTAAAGTTTTGCTAAAGATAATACAGAAATGACTACAATCATACATTGACAAAGAACTTGCAAAGGTTCAAGCCGGATTCAGAAGAAGGCATGGAACGAGGCATATCATTGCTGATGTCCGATGGATCTTGGCTGAAAGCAGAGAATATCAGAAAGATGTTTACCTATGCTTTATTGACTACGCAAAGGCTTTGATTGCGTGGATCATGACAAGCTATGGACAACATTGCGAAGTATGAGTATTCCGGAACACTTAATTGTGCTCATGAGGAATCTGTACATGGACCAAGAAGCAGTTGTTCTAACAGGACATGGGAACACTGAATGGTTTAAAATAAAAAAAGTTGTGTGACAAGGTTGTATTCTTTCACCATACTTATTCAACCTGTATGCTGAGCAAATAATCTGATAAACTGGGTTATATGAAGAAAAATGTGGCATCAGGATTGGAGGAGGACTCATTAACAACCTGTGCTATGCAGATGATACAACCTTGCTTGCTGAAAGTGAAGAGGACTTAAAACATTTACTGATGAAGATCAAAGAGCACAGCCTTCAGTATGGATTACATTTTCAATGTCAAGAAAACAAAAATCCTCACCACTGGACCAATAAACAACATTCTTATCAATGGAGAAAAGACTGAAGTTGTCAAGAACTTCATCCTTCTTGGATCACCCATCAAAAGTCAGGAAGCAGCAGTCAAGAAATCAAAAGATGTATTGCATTAGGCAAATCTGCTGCACAAGACCTTTTTAAAGTGTTGAAGAGCAAAGACGTCAGCTTGAGGATTAAGGTGTGCCTGATCCAAGTCATCATATTTTCAATAATCTCATACACATGTGAAAGCTGAACAGTGAATAAGGAAGACCGTAGATGAATTAATGCTTTTGAGTTATGGTGTTGGAGGAGACTATCTGAAGGTGCCAAGGGCTGCCAAAAGAACCAATAAATCTGTTTTGGAAGAAGTGTAGCCAGATTGCTCCCTTGAGGCCAAGATGACCAAACTTCATCTCTCATACTTCGGACATATTGTCAGGAGGGACCAGTCACTACAGAAGGATATCATGTTTGGTAAGGTGGAGGGTCAGAGAAAAAGAGGAAGACCCCCAGCGAGCTGGATTGGCCAAGTGGCAGCATCAATGGACTCAAGCGTGGCAACAGTAGTGAGGTTGGCCCAGGATCAGTCAGTGTTTTATTCTGCTGTGCATAAATTCACTATGAATCAGAACAACTTGATGGTACCTAACAACAAAACAACAGAGATATGTTGGTAGAAAAGCCTAGAAGTCTGCTTCCAAATGGTCACAACCTTAAAAACCCTATGTAAAAAACAAACAAACAAATCCTATGTAGTTCTACTTCACTCATATGAGTCAGAGTTAACTTGACATCAACTCATTTAGGTTTTTAGTTTATGGACAGTTGACGGAAGCAGTGGCAATTCAGTAATGGAGATGATAGAATTCTTACCTTTCATGCATGAGATCTGGGTTTGATTCTCAGCCAATACACCTAAAGTACAGCCACCACCCACCTACTAAAAGAAGAATACACATTGCTCTGGAGTCCTGGTGTGATGCTGTCGGTTAATGTGCTAGACTGCAAAGTTGGTTTGAACTGCAAAGGTTGGTGGTTCAAACTCACCAGTCATTCTCGGAAACCCTATACAGGGTCGCTGTGGGTCAGAACCAACTCGACGGCACTTAACAACAACACCAGTGGTATTGAACAGGTTTCAATAGAGCTTCCAGATAAAGATGGATTAAGAAGGCCTGAGGGTCTCCTCCCACCACTCATCTGTTAGCTTGTCGTACTGTGGTAGGCTCATGTGTTGCTGTGATGCTGTAAACTATGCCATCATTATTTTATATACCAGCAGGGTCACCCATGATGGATAGGTTTCAGTTCAGCTTCCAGACTAAGACGGACTAGGAGAAGAAGAGAAAGACTTCTGCATATTTAGTCACTGAAAACCTTATGAATAGCAGTGGAACACTGTCAGAGAGCCCCAGAATATTGAATATTGAAACATAA
Organism: Chrysochloris asiatica; assembly: GCF_000296735.1. Taxonomy (NCBI): domain Eukaryota; kingdom Metazoa; phylum Chordata; class Mammalia; order Afrosoricida; family Chrysochloridae; genus Chrysochloris; species Chrysochloris asiatica. Next base: position 7,203,996 of record NW_006408530.1, on the reverse strand, counting down.
TGAATAGCACAAGAATATTGTCAGATATAAGTGGTGGAATATGAGCCTCTGAGATTGGAAGGTATTCAACATATGACTGGGGAAGAGCTGCTGCCTCAAAGTAGAGTTGACTGTGGTAACGTGAATGGAGTAAAGCATTTGGGACATTCATTTTCTGATAGGGCACAACTCAAAATGAGAAGAAATAGCTGTAAATTGCTATTAATAATCAGAACATGGAATGTACAGAGTATGAATCTAGGAAAATTAGAAGTTGTCAAAATGAAATGGGATGCATAAAGATCAATATTCTAGGCATTGTTGTTATTGTTAAGTGCTTCAAGTCAGTTTTGACTCATAGTGATCCTGTATGCGGTTTCTGAGGAGCAGATGGTGCACTTGACCCACCAACCTTGTGGTTCAAACCGACCTTGCAGTCCAGCGCATTAACCCACAGTGCCACACCAGGACACACTAGGCAGTAGTGAGTTGAAATGGACTGGTATTGGCCATTTTGAATCTGATAATCATATGGTTTACTACACCAGGAATGAAAAATTAAAGAGGAATGGTGACTCATTCACCATAAAAAATAACATTTTAAGATCTACCTTGAAGTATCAGGCTGTCTGTGATAGGCTAGTATCCATATGCCTACAATGAAGACTAGTTAATACCACCATTATACAAATGCATGTACCAACCACTAAAGACAGTGATGATGAAATTGAAGAATCCTAACAACTTCTTCAGGCTGAAATTGTTAACACATGCAATCAAGATGTATTAATAATTACTGGTGCTAGAGTGCAAAGGTTATAAACAAAGAGGATCAATCATCGGAAAATATGGCCTTGGTGATAGAAACAATGCTGAAGCTCACATGATAGCATTTTATAAGACCAGTGACTTATTCATTGTAAATACCTTTTTTAAACAACATAAAAGATGATCTTGCACATGGACCTCACCAGATGTAATACACAGAAATCAAATAGACTACATCTGTACAAAGAGACAGTAGAAAAGCTCCCTATCATTAGCCAAAACAAGGCCAGGGGCAGGCAGTGGAACAGATAATAAATTGCTCATGTGCAAGTTCAGGGTAAAGCTGAAGAATATAAATCCACAAGAGCCAAAATATGATCCTAAACATATTCCACCTGAATTTAGAGATCATTTCAAGAACAAATTTGATGAATTAGACAATAATGACCAAAGACCAGAAGAGTTGTGGGATGACATCAGGTATATCATACAGGAAGAAAGCAAAAGGTCATGAAGAAGTCAAGATAGAAGAAAAAGACCAAAGTGGAAGTCAGAAGAGACTCTGAAACTTGCTCCCCAGTGTAGAGATGCTAAAGCAAATGGAAGAAATGAGGAGGTAGAATAGCTAAACAGAAAATTTCAAAGAGCAACTTAAGAAGACAAAGCCGTATTATAATGAAATGTGCAAAGACCTGGAGTTAGAAAATCAAAAGGGAAGAACACACTTAGCATTTCTCAAGCTGGGGAAACTAAGAAAAAATTCAAGGCTCGACATGCAGTACTGAAGGATTTTATGGGCAAAATACTGAATGATTCAGGAAGCATCAAAAAAGATGGAAGAAATACTGAGCCACTGTACCAAAAGGAAATGGTTGATGCTCAACCATTTCAAGAGGTAGCATATGATCAAGAGCCAATCATATTAAAGGATGAAGTCCAAGGTGTACTGAAGGTATTGGCAAACAACAACTCTGGAAACTGATGGAATACAAATTATAATCTGTAAACAAGCTGATACAGCACTGGAAGCACTCACTTGTCTATGCCAAGAAATTGGAAGATAGTTAGTTGGCCAACTCATTGGAGTAGATCCACATTTGTATCCATTCCAAAGAGAGGTGACCTAATGGAATTTGGAAATCATCAGACAATGCCATTACTATCACATGCCCGTAAAATTTTGCTAAAGATAATTTTCAAATGACTGCAACAGTACACTGACAGTGAACTGCCAGTGGTTCAAATCATATTCAGATGAGGACTTAGAATGAGAGAATGCTGACATTAGATGGATTTTGGCTGAAAGCAGAGGATACCAGAAAGAGGTTTACTTGTGCCCTATTGACTATACAAAGGCTTTAGACTGTGTGGATCATGACAAGCTATGGATAACATTGAGAAGAATAACTATTCCAGAACACTTAATTGTGTTCATGTGGACCTGTACATTGACCAAGAGGCAGTTATTCAAACAGAAAAAGTGGACACTGAATGGTTTAAAATCAGGAAAGATGTGTGCCAGGGTTGTATTCTTTCACCATGATTATTCAATCTATATTTTGAAGAAATAATCTGAAAGGCTGGATTATGTGAAGAAAAATGTGCATAAGGAATGGAGTGTGTATGGTTGATCCAAGCAACTTCAATGATTTCTCCACTTTTCTTGATGTTATTTATTGGTTCAGTGGTAAGGATTTTTGTTTTCTTCATGCTGAAGTACAACCCATACTGAAGGCTGTTTCCTTTATCTTCATCAAGTATTTTAAGTCTTCATTTACAACAAGCGAGGTTGTGTCATCTGCATAGAAAAGGTTGTTAATGAGTCTTCCTCCAATCTGTATTCACCTTTCTCTTCATATAATCCAGCCTTTCAGATTAATTGTTCTGATGCCTAAACTGCTCTGTCACCCTAGGGAAATCACTTAACCTGTATGTTTTTAGCTTCCTCAACTGTAAAGTGGGTGGGGGTGGCTGGGTGGGGACCGGGGATGGGTGGGTGTGAGTGGGTGGGTATATTCTACTTTACTGAGCAACTGTGAAGATTACAGATAATCTATGTAAACCATCTACCACAGTGCATGGCACATAGTTAGTATTCAATAAATGAGCACATACTCTCTTATTGTCTGTCTATACATTCTTTCATTCACTCATCCAACAAATATTTATTGCATGGCAGCAGATACCAGCGCCCCACCCTCATGTGCGTGCTTTCTCACCCAGCATCTATTTTCTGGTTATGGCACTAAGAAAACTTACTATAATTTGGGTTTTCATACTATTCAAACCTGACCCTTTCATCTGCTATAGCCACAGAGCTCTTCTGTGGTTATTAAGTGCCATCAATTCACTCTGACTCCTAGCAACCCTGTATATGGTTTCCAAAGAGTGGCTGGTGGTGAACTTCCAACCCTGCAGATACCATTCCCATGCTTATGCTATAGTGCCACAACAGAACTCTTAACTCTAATAAATTCCAAACCTTCAACATTACTTTCTTTTATGCCTGCTATAAAAGTGAAAGGAAAGTAAAATTTCATTTTGTTCTTTTCTTTTCTTAAAAGTATCCTTATGACTTGATAAAGTGCTTTGTTAAGTGTTTGAGAGGTAATCAAGGTAATAGTAAGGAGAACAGGAGAGCAGACTCTTAGTTCATTTCTTATTACACCAGAGACAACACACAGTTCTGGATGCCTGGGTGCAACCCTACATAATAGCATCAACTTGTTCCAAGAGATACTTTAGCTTTAGGGCAATATTATCATCATCATTATTCTCCTAGAATACAAATGACACCACTTATATGAAGAAAAGAAAACCACTTTCTTCTAACTAGTCAAAAATGATTAGGACAAACAATGATTGGACTTACCGGGGGACATTGTGCAAGTTTATCAGCTGCCACCAGTTGAACATTTAAGTGTTTACTTTGGGACTTTCCTCTAGACTTAATCAACCGCTGCAAAACCTGGTGGAAATAGGAAATTAAGGTATTGTCAATGAGTTGAAAGAAAAAACAAATAAAACTAGACCTTTTAAATAGTCTGTTTCTGTGTATTAATAGAGGAAGGCCAATGTGAGGAATTATATATAAATTCTGTAATGACATCATTCACTTACACTAGCTTCCAGCTATAGTGGATTGGATATGTTCATTTTATTCTAGCTCTATCTGAGGTCTTGGGATCTGGAGTTCCCACCCCAAATTTTACACAGAGATTTCAGTGAGAAATCTGCAGAAGGGGAGGAACTGATTGATCTGCATCAGATCATCTTAATCCAAATTCAGTTGAATAATATTTTGATTTACTATCTCAATGTCAGATAAATAGCAGTTATTGATATACGAAGGGGCTTCCAAAAGCTTGTGGAGAAATGGAACGAAAGGTTCATGAAAATTTTCATAAACTTTTTGAAGTCCCCTCGTATTTAGTCCTTTCTGTCACTGATTATTACCAAAGTATTCCAGTTTAACTCTATGTGAATCAGCCTATTTTGTGATTGGAAATCTAGGCAAAACAGTTAAATTGTTACATGTAAGTCAGTGGTGTAGCTATTCATTTGAGCAGGGCTGTAACCATCATACACTCCCCTCTCCCTTGTTTTGCCTGAAACAAGTCCCTCCCACAAAACAGTGCTAGTTATAAAGCTCTATGATGCCTTTGCATATATACCCATGAGAGCCTCCCTTCCTGCACTTATAGATCCCATGGTGGTTGGGGCAGGGGACCAGAAGGGGTTGAAATCTATTCCACTGCAATGGTAGGATACTTGACTCGCTCATCAGCTCTGGGTCAGAAACCTGCAAGTGGCCAGGGAAATTTCAGTCAATTCTAATAGTTCCACAAAGGGCCTGATTTGGCCAAGATTCCCAAGATTAATGCCTGCAAATAGAAGGCTGAGATGTCAGAGGGTTGGGCATAGCTTCCTTAGCTATCCTCTATACATGAGAGGAGGCAGTTTTTCTGGTTAGGCCTTCAGTTGGTATTTAGTTACTAAAATGAACTGTAGAGGCATTGATAAGAGGCTGATTATTAGGGTAGCACCTTGCCAAGGGTATCTCTTTCACATTAACTTTTTACCACATCACTTTTTAAAAAAACAAACAATACCCAATTCAAAAGGGACAATTTGAGGCTGTCTCACTTTTAGCTTCATCTTCCCAGTGGCATGAGAATACCCAGCACTTAGTGTTTGATGTTGTTGTTAAATGCCATTGAGTTGGTTCCGACTCAGGCACTTAGTCTTAGAACAACGACATTCCTCAAAGGATCCAAATCTCCATACAAACACCAGCATTTGTAATATCACATGTTTACACAGTGATATTTTACCTTCTTTAGCCCTTGTTAAAAAGGTTAAAACTGTGGGATCCTAACCGCAAGCTCAGTGGTTCAAACTCCACAGGTAAAAGTTGAGGCCATCTGTTCCCATAGATGTAGCCTTGGAAACCCTAAGGAGTGGTTCTATTTCGTCCTTTAGGATCCCTATGAGTCAGAATTGACTCAAAGGGAGTAAGTTTGGGTTTGGGTGTTGGTTGGTTGGTTATGTGCTGTGTACCGACTCATAGTGACCCTTTATAGGGTTTGCAAGGCTGTAAATCTTTACGGGATCAGAAAGCCTCATCCTTCTCCCACGGAACAGCTGGTAGTTTTGAACTGCTGACCTTAAGGTTCACAGCCCGATTCGTAACCACTATGCTACCAGAGCTCCTTTGGGTTTCGGTATGTATGATAAATAAAGAGTCCTGGTGTCACAGTGGTTACAAGTGCTCAGATGCTAACCAAAAGGTTAACAGTTCAAATCCACTAGTCACTCCATAGGAGAAAGAGGGGGCAGTGTGCTCTGTAAAGGTATATGGCCTCTGAAACCCTCTGGGGCAGTTCTATAGTGCTATAGTGTTGCTGTGAGTCAGAATTGACTTGATGGCAGTGGATTGCTGTATGTGACATATTGAGTCACCTTACTTAAACTATGTACCCTGTCAACTGGGGAGACAACATACATGATAAAAGAATCAGTATTACCCAGGACATGTATCAAGACTGAATGCATAGTCTATGAATTTACACTGCCTACTTCCCCTCTACTTTCTTGAATTTCTGTTTCTATTATTCAATTGGAGAACTGTCTATTTCCCTACCACAGGCAGTGAATTTCCTTAAGGAATTGGTTATTCCTTGTTTGCTGTCTCAGAAAGCCTATATCTTATGCAAACCTAAGACTTTAATAATGTGCTCGTTAACTGGGTCTTAACAAGATCTTTTCCTTGCTTATCTAAAAAGCACAGCCCAAAGAGTATTTCAAAAGAAATGAGCTTCTAATCCTCAAGACAATTACCTTTGGAGAAGAGACTTTTACATGGACAATAATTGGTGCTAAGGAAGTCTTAATAAGTTGTGCTGGGTGATTGATGGTGTCAGCATCCAGAACAACCAGTTGCAGCGATCTTGCCAACTCAAAGATTCTTTCAATTTCACTCTGAACTTCAGCTGAAAGGAGTAACAGTGAATAACAGGATATGGTTGGTTAGCTGTTTTCTTTTTTAAAAAGTTAATTGTATTCAGCAAAGCAGGTTTCCATTGAACAGTTTCTACACATTGTTCTGTGACTTTGTGTAAACATTCTTATGATTTCTGTTCTTGTTGTTTACTCCCATTAACCTTGTCTCCCCACCTCCCCACCCCTGCCTCCTTCTCATTTTAGAGTAATTGTTGACCATTTGGTCTCATTCAGTTGTTTTTTTAAAAAGAGCACAGTACCCAAGTATGATGTTGTTGTTGTTAAGTGCCGTCGAGTTGGTTTCGACCCATAGCGACCCTGTACAGGGTTTCCGAGGGTGTAAATCTTTACGGAGTAGAAAGCCTGATCTTTCTCCCGCGGAGCAGCTGGTAGTTTCAAACCACTGACCTTAAGGTTCGCAGCCCGATTCGTAACCACTACGCTACCAGAGCTCCTGCCCAAGTATGATACTCATTACTTTATCAGTTAACCTGCTATTTAGCAAAAAGTTATTTTCAGGGAATAGTTTCAGTTCAAGGTTTAAATAATATCTCAGGGAAACAGTCCTCCAATCTCACTTTGCCTAGTAAGTTTGGGTTTTTTAAGAATATGAAGTTCTGCTCCACATTTTTCTCCCTTTCTATCAGGATCCATCTAATATGACCCTAACCAGAATGTTTGGCAGTAATAGCTGGGCACCATCTCTTTCCTCTGGTCTTACACTAAGGGAGGCCGTGGTGCTTAATTTTTATTTAGAGAACTTAGAGTTATGTTATCTACGTTGCAAAAATGAAACATTTTGAATTTTCATAGACTGTCCAACTTAAGATCTTATCTAAATATAGAGGTGGGTTGGGTTTACATATAACCAAACAGTTGTGAAAGAAATTGAGATGAATTCCCTGATGTGCTTCTTATAATCATCATGTTGTTGTTAAGTGCTGTTGACTAGGTTCCAACCAAGGAGCAGATGGTGGGTTTGAACCGCTGACCTTGTGGTTAGCAGTCCAGTTCATATCCTACAGTGTCACACCAGGACTCACCATAATATTAAGCAATTTACATAGCTATAATGGAGTCCTGCTATGATGCTGGAATGCTAACTGCAAAGTTGGTAGTTCAAACCCACCAGTTGCTCCTTAGAAAACTTATCAGAGTTCAGAACAAATTCAATGGCACTTAAAAACACCATAGCTATAATAATTCTATTATGTAGCTGTTAATTACTACTTTCTTCTAAAGAAATTTTAACTACAGAAGGTGAAACCACACATAAAAAAACAACTGACATACATGTTGTTGTTGTCAAGTTCTGATTCATAGCCACCCTGTTTAGGGTTTTCAAGGTGCAGTTGGTGGGTTTAACATTAAGTGCCATTGAATCAATTCCAACCCATAGCGACCCTGTATAGGGTTTCCAAGGAGCAGCTGGTGAGCTTGAACTGCAAACCTTGCAGTTCAAACAGCTTTGCAGTCTGGTGTATTAACCCACAGCACCACACCAGGACTACACTAGGACTTCTGAAATATATATATATATATATACATACAGAGCAGCAATACATGGAAAGCAAATTAAACTATTTCTATCAATCAGTAAGTTATCTATTAACATTTTGTGAGGATGTTTTATAAAAACACACAACTCATTTGTTTTGACTAACATCACCTTTTTGCACTGCTGGGTGATTCACCTACACTAAAACCAACATAATACCAAGTCCTACTGAATTTAAGCATTGGGGCCAGTGGACTTTTCTAAGTTCTAGTTATCTTTAAAGTATATGTATATAGAACCAAAATCTAAGACCAATTATATTAAAATGCTGTAGTGTATCTAGAAATAAATCTACCTTGCTGAGTGTAATAGCCAAGTGATCCAAATCTGAACATGAATCAGCACAAATAAAATCTAGTATTATCTAATGTCTGAAATGATCTACCTACTCTAAAACAATACAAGATTATCTACAAATATGCGCATATTATGTTTATAGACATATTGCTGTTAAATGCCCTCGAGTCAGTCCTGACTTATAGTGACCCTGTATAGGAGGGTTTGAACTGTCAACTTTGTAGTTAGCAGGTTAGCAGTCTTGTGCTCATCATACAAAACCACACCATATATATATTCCCTGTTTTATTGGGTCATTTCCAGGCTGTATTGAATAATTTTATTTTCAGAGACTGTCTTACTTATTATTTTACGCATTTTATATGTGGGTTATAGCTGTGACAAAGCAATGCTACAATTGGTTTCAAAGTACAGAGTAGACAAGCTATCTAATTGATTTTAAAGATGGCTTAGGGAGAAGAAGGTCATGTTCCAAATATCCTCGCTGAAAAGGGTTTCTGCCAGAATCTAAGGATGTTTTGTTTATCTGGTATAAATTCAATTTCATGCCAAGTAACAAAAAGACGATCCCTTCCAAGAAGTTAACTGTGGGTGGGAAACCATGAAAACTCAAGACAATCATGGAACTATTTTTTGGGGCATTAGTATATTTACTGTGGAATCACAGATGTCTAATACATCATCTATAGAAAGTATGAATTAAAAGAGTCACATAGCTACATTATTACATTATTCATTATCAATTGCCTGAAAGATTTAATGCTGCTTTGAATGGTGACTGGCATTCAAAATATCAATTTAAAATGTTTCATTTTATTTGCAAACTTATTTGCAAACTCCTCCTGAAGTAATAAATATGCTACATTTATTAGAATAATACAGTTTCTACCCTTTTGCTCACATGTCAGAAGCAGTCAAAAAAAGAGATTTACCTTAAGAGAAATTTGGAAAATGAAATCAAACTTTACTGTAGCAAGTTTCAGCCTCAGAATGTTGGGGTATACTTTCCATTTGCTATTTTCACTAGATTGCCAATAGTTAACGGCAGCTTCTGGCCAGGACCATACTGGAACACGTCTATATTGTTTTAAGTTTCAACCCTGAATTCAACATTTCCTGAAGCAGGCAAAAGGAAGGGAAGCAAACTGGATTGCTCAGTTACAAAGAACGCGTTTCCATGTAGATCAGAATCCTCTAAGGCAGTCTGAATCTCTACATAAATAATTCAGAAATACCTAGACCTTATTTACTTTACAACAGCACTGAGGTAAGGGTGATTTCTGATGGAAGAAGAGCAGGCATGTCTATTGATCAAGCACCATTAAACTCTTGGGCAGTGGGCAATCTGGCCCAAGCAGGGAAGGACTCAGTACTGTAAGCCAGTAGGCAACAGAGGGCCAAGCTAAATACTAAGATGGACCCAACTGTTGGGTAATTTGCACATATAATAACATATATATAATTTGCATAAAGAAGAGAATAACACATTCATTTACCTAGCTCATTTTCTTAAGAAAATAATTTAACCAACTCCTCCTGGCTGCCAAGCTAATTGTCAGAGAAGTTCCAGTGGAGACTTCATAATTGCAGTGCAATGAATTGTTTCATATGGTTCTTCTACTCATAGTCTTTGTAACTCCCACCAAACAATATATTTTTTGTTCTGCTAGGTCTGGGTTAAGAGAAGGTGTGAAAAGATGCTGATAGGGTGATATGATTCCATTGTGAGTGGTTTGCAGAGTTAATTGTGATGGCAAAAACTTGGAATTCTAAAATAGGTAGAAAATGAGCCATCTCAGAGATAGTAGAGGGTAATTTCACTGCCATCAAGAAAACTGAGCTAGGAGTGGAGCCCATCCTTTGGACCCTGAGATCCCGGAACATTGAACCTCCTTGACCCAGGGAGCTGTGACCCTCCTTGACCCAGGGAGTGTCACTGAACCTCCTTGACCCAGGGAGTGTCAGCAGAAAAGCAGCAGCAGAACCAAGAGTCACAGCATGAGATAGAGAGGTAGCTTCCAAGCTCACAGAGCAAGTAAAGTAGGGTGACTTTGGGCAGGAGGCTTGCTTGCAGAGTGAGGTTCCTGGAGGCACTTAATTGGGAGGGCAAGGTTTGCTGACCCATGGAACTACAGCTGAGTGCCTTCAGGTTGAGGCTTAAGGTGGAGTGGTATCTCCTGTGGGCATTTATCAGCAACATGAAATGAGCTCTGTAACATTGACCGGACACAGAGAGCCCTGCCTATGGGCATGGCTGTCCTGACAAGAAAACCTGTGCTCTGGATATTTGTGACCCTGACTTGTAATCTGTTAACTTCCTTAATAAACCCCATAACTGTGAGTACACTGTCTGAATTCTGTGTGGCCGCTGCAAAGAATTATGGAACACATCAGTGCAGTAGTGGGGGCTGTGGGAGAGATGGTTAGTAACTTCTTTTGTTTTTTGAATAATCCTATTCAGACAGATGGAACTGTGAGGACAGAGCCATGCTGAGGCAGGAGGGACCTCAAGGAACATTTCTGTAACTGGACTACAGTTGATTTGAGCCCACCTCACTCTAGTATCTCTGTAACCAGTGATCTTTCTTACATCCAAATTTGCTCATGTTTCTCTCATGCTTAAACTAGTTCAGTGGTTTCCTAGGAGGTAAAGCCACGTTTTTCCTAACTGAGTACATTGGAAGACTAATCCCATAAGATATCCTATTGGAATAAGTGTTTTCATGTTTTAAGTCAAGGGAAATAATGCATATGATAGACTCTCAGGATGACACAACTTTGTTTGCTAGAAGCAAGGAGGATTTATTCTTGCTGATGAAAATCAAAGATTATGGCCTTCAGTGTGGATTGCACCTCAATAAAAATAAAACAAAAATCCTTATAAATGAACCAATAAATAACACAGACTAAACAAAGAAAAGATTGAAGTTGTCAATGACTTCATTGTACTTGGTTTCACAATCAACAATCAGGGAAGCAGAAGTCAAGAAATCAAAAGATATATTGCATTAGACAACTCTGCTGCAAAAGGCTTCTTTAAAGTATTAAAGAGCAAAGGTGTCAGTATGAGGACTAAGGCCTGACTCAAGCCATAGTATTTTCAATCATTTCATATGCATATGAAAGTTGGATAATGAATAAGGAAAACTGTACAAGAATTGATGTATTTGAATTATGGTGCTGGTGAAGAATATTGAAAGTACTATGGATTCTAGAAGAACAACAAATCTGTCTTGGAAGAAGTATAATCAGAATGCCCCTTAGAAGCATGGATGGTAAGACTTCATCTCTGGTTCTTTGAACATGTTGTCGGAAAGGACCAGTCCCTGGAGAAGGACATTATGCTTAGTAAAGTGAAAGGTCAGTAAAAAAGTTGAAGACCCCCAATGAGATGGATTGACACAGTAGCAGCAACAATAGGCTCAAGTGTAACAATTGTAAAGATGATGTAGGACCTGTCAGTGGTTCCTTCTGTTGTGCTATGAGTCTGAACCAACTCGATGCTGCCTAACAACAACAAAGACTTTTAGAAGAATGAACAAAAACATCTTGGGAAAAATATAGTCAGAATGCTCCTTGGAAGTAAGGATGGCAAGATTTCGTCTCCATACTTTGGCTATGTCAATAGGAGAGACAAGTCCCTGGAGAAGAACATCATGCTTACCAAAGCAGAGGGTGAGGGAAAAAGAGGAAGAGCCTTAACAAGATGTATTGACACAGTGACTGCAACAATGAGTTCAACCACAGGAATGATCGTGAGGATGGCGCAGGGCTATGCAGTGTTTCATTCTGTTCCAAGTGCCATAGCTATGAATCAGAACCGACTTGATGGCACCTAACAATAACAGATTATTCTAGAATCTAAAATGCACATTATGGGTAAGACTTTAAACATTCCAAGAAGTCTTGCAGTAAAGAAATCTGTTATCAGTTCCAAATTTATTTAACCATGGAAAGCATTAGGAATATAACAACTATTAATGTCTTACAGAATTCTTATTTCATGAAATCTGTTTTGGAGATCTTCTTAGCAAGGCAAAGTAGAGTTCTAACAAACTGGCTCAATCTACTGTATCTGTCTCTTCTTGTGTCTCAAAAATCTTGCCCTATCCCCATTTTCTAAGCATGTTCTGCACAGAGCTACTTGTCTCTAAACCACATATGTTATTTTTGTATATTAATGCTTTATATATTCTTAAACAAACAAAACAAAACACTTTTTATTGCAAATTGGATGAAGGTTTACAGAGTAGATCAATTTTGCATTCAACAATTCACACACGTTTTGTTTCATTCCACTGATTCAATTCTTTAAATGTAACACCATTTATTTATCCCACTTTTTCCCTGTGTTTTCTGTTTCCATTCCTCCTCCTTTCCTAATCCTTCTAATTCTATCCTTGAGTAAGTTCTGCCCTTTTGATCTCAAATGGTTGATTATGTCCTTGTACATTTTTGTATACTTTGAAAAACCAGCTTAAGTATAGTTTTTGCAACATCTCAGATATCACTTATTTCTTACCTTCTTTCTTTGTACACAGTTCTTCAGTGATAATTCTGTCATCAGACAATGCTTTAATTATCTGTCACTTCTCTGTTTGCTCATGGATAATGAGTCCAGGTATAGCATTGTAGGATAATACTGGACTGCTAGCTACAAAGTTTGCAGTTAAAACCCACAAGCTGCTCCTTGGAAACCCTATACAGGGTTGCTATGAGTCAGAAATGACTCGACTGCACTTAACAACAAGTTAGTCTGACTTACTACCTAAGTCTAGTATAAAGCATAAGGAGCCCTGGTAGCATAGAGGACTATGAGCTGGGCTAACCGCAAAGTCAGCAGTTCAAATTCGAATCTACCAGCTATTCCGTGGGAGAAAGATGAGGCTTTCTGCTTCTGTAAAGATTTATAGCTTTGGAAAACCTACACAGGGTTGTTATGAGTTGGAACCAACTTGGTGGAACACAACCACTACCACCACCAGTATAATACATGGGATATAACAAGTGTTAAACATTTTGATGAAGAAATCTTCAAATGTGCATAAACAAAAAGACAAATGGGCATACATAATGCACATAGTGGTTATTATAATAGGTTATCATTAAATTAGTTCCAATAACTGTAGGTATATAACTTCAGTAACCAGTGAACTGTGATCTACATTGTTTACGTCTCACTATGTACATTAAACCCACATTACTTGCCATTCCCATCCCCCAAAGATTCTCCATCAGGTAACTAGATTATAAGAAATGACTTCAGTGAATACCCATGATCCCTTTGGCTGGTGTAGATTGCTGAATGAGTCAGGAAACGTCATTTAATAGGAGGATGACATGAGAACAGAGAACAGGTCAGAGAAATCTTCAGCCAAACTTGATGCCCTTGTCACTTGATATGTGATTCACCATCATCAACATTGCCATTGTCACTTTCTCAAGCTCAAAATACTATACTATGCTTTTAAGAATGTTTCCCTCTGTATGTGAAAGGTGCTAAATGAAGAACTGAAATTTCCCTCTTATAAGAAATGACAACAATCCGTTGACTCCTGTTGACCTGGAGATGAGAAAGAGAAGAGAAAGGGTTGATTGGTCCAAAGTGTGGTGAGACCTGATGACACTTGAGCCCATGGACAAGGACACAGCCAACAGAGG